>NW_020442466.1:3051688-3085465 GCF_000699045.2 Agrilus planipennis
TTTAGTATGATTCTAGTTTTAAATATTAAGGTTATGGCTGATGGTAAATACTTGCTGAAATATAATCATGTGCATTAAAATGACGTGAACAAATTTTAATTCCGGAATTCACTTCTTTGATACCTACTGCTTTCATCCAAGCTTCTATTAGTTTACTTTTTTCTCTAATTTTCCGAATATATTTTTACATATATAAAACGGTTAGTTATTATTGGAAAGTAGTTAATGTAGGTGAAGAGTGAAGATCTATGTCTGAAGTGCTATTGCAGCTTTTCAGTGAACATATTAACTTTCTATTTGATTTAACTTTAGAAGAAAACTTCGTCGACTCCATCATCAAAAAAACTTTTACGTTTTTAACGAGTTTTATTATTTCAATAAACAATTTTACAATTTGCGTGCACAGTTCCTATGTAAATTCCTATGAAATCAGTGTCAAATACAAAAACGGCAAGTAATAACAAAAAAAAACCGACAACTTTTACTTTTACTTCAGGAATGATGACGAAAACCTGAAAACTATAAGTACACTTAAACTGTTAAGTAAAACAATTTTACAGGATCTTCAGAAATTGACCGACAATTCATTGATTTGCTATTATTAATGTCTATACATATAGAATTTTATGTGCCCTATTATGTCCCATTCTCTATTAGACACCCTGTACGTATAAGAATTCGAAAACGACAAAGTTTAAGCATTGTTATTATGCAGAAGGAGAAAAGAAGTGGAGTCCTTTGGTCCGGATATGTATGTAAACAAGCTAGACAATTAAATATGTACTCCTTCCTTTGAATGTAAATGTAGTTGTACGATGGGCCCAATGGTATGAATAATGAAAAAGTATTAAGCTGTCCGGTATATGAGATATTATTTTTCGTGCTTTGTTATCAAACCATTCTCGAAGACAGTTACGATTAAGTACTGAATTATAATTTGAAAACGAAATAATTGTACACGATTTATATTCACGGAGGGTAATTGTACAAAGTACCAATGGAGATTTAATAAAAAAAGTGTAATTATCATTCTTAGAAACCAATAAGGAAACTACTAACGAAATTAAAGGTTCAATTTAATATTTAATGCGACTATGATTTATGTTGTAAGAAAAGGAAATGCTAGAAATGCTGATTACAAATGCCTGAATCAATAGGCAGTGCAGAACGAATGACCTGATTAATTTCAAAACAAAATATCTTCATGGAATTATCGGTTATTTCACTTTTTCTAGGCTTACAACCTCGCAGGTTATTTCACTTGTTCTAGGCTTACAACCTCGCAAATTGTATTAACTAAAAATCTGTTTTTAAATCATAAATCATTGGAATAGCATTATGAATTTTTCAATTTTCTCTAAAATCTGGGCAACATTAAAGTCATGGTGTTTTCCCGTAAATATAATATGGGGATGGTGTATATGTTTCGACTTTAATAACCTATTTTGAATTCAGAATACGGTCATTGAATTTATAAATATTATGAAATCAGCATAATAATACTTTAAAACCCTAACCCTAAAACCTTATGATCCCATAAACCTATATCCCCATAATGAAAATACGCGTCTAACAGTTTCAACAGAACAACTTCTTTGTTCAAATTACTAAAACAGTATCACTCAATTTCTCACCGTGAAACTATTCGTGGCGTAGATTTCACAAAATAAAACAGAATATCCTCATGATTCCAAATAGTTTCCTGACAAGAAATTGAGCAATACTATTTTAGTATTTTGAATATAGGGAAATAGGGTTATAGGGTCATAAGGCTTTAGATTTAAGGGTTTAAAGGATTAAATAAGGTATAATGGAAAAGCTGATTAGTTTAGTTATAGGTTTCTGGCTTAAAATCGTTTGGGATTATCCTGATTAACGGTTTTAATGGATTTTTTAAAGTGTTTTTGAGGTTATGTCTAAACACTAACGTTTTGGAGTTAAATTGACCTAGGATTTGGGTTCAGTTAACCCTAAAACATAGCACCCTCTCATACCTCCTTATTTCTTATCCACGGTATCCTCATCATTCGCCTGTAAAACCACATTGCGGACGCTCCTAACCCTTTTTTCCACCGCGCCCACCATCCACATTACGGACGCAAACAGCGCCGTGCTCCAGATATAAAACCAGAAGCAGAAATTAAGAGAGGTGGAGGTAGACGTAGGCTAGATTATTGTTTGCAAGTAGTTAAAGGTATAGATTGCTAGAGTTTTTAAGAAATGTGAAGATTTGTTCAAGGTAGAAAGAAGTGGAGTTGTGGGACCAACCAGTCTTTGGGATGAAGGCCTTATGGTAATGATAATGATGACGATTACCTAATAGAACATGAACATGTGCAAACTACGACGTCAATTATTGTAAGCAATTATTGAAATGAGCGAAATAATTGAAACTATGCAAAAATTCACACAAGTCATTTTACTCCGATGGTTGTTGTTGGCACTTGATTACAATTGTTAATAGTAGGTGTTAATGTTGTTATGTAAATCGTCAGATTACGTATGCAATTAGCAGTTATTTGAATATATCCATGATGTGCCTCACAAGACGTTTGCAATTTTCACTTTAATTTAACGTTTAAATTATTGCTATAGATAACATTATTACCATGTAAAACAACAACAACAACAGCGTATAGCGTAGTGTGGTCGTTGTGTAAATGATTTCGAATGCTGCATACGCAAACGGGGAAAAATTAAACGCGCTCTCCTACACCTTTGAATACAAATAGCTGCCAGGGCCATTACGTATAGTTTATGCTGAGAACGGGTCGTAAACAAAAAATATGGTCACTTCATTTAGATGAAGCATAAAAACGGCTGGAATTGTTTAAGGGTCCCGAATAAAAAATGACCGTTCACGGGCGCCACAAACAGCAATAAAATGCATTTTAATAGAAGGTGGATGCACGACGGAACGCATTTTATTAACATTCGTTTCGGATTGTGACGTTTTAATTGCACAATCTTTAATAAAACAATTACATATTTTATGAAATAGCGACTGAAATTGTTTCTCTCATTTTCGATGCAAAGGTGCCCTTGCAGCATTTTTATGTGCATTATGTAGATACACCAACCGACCTACGTTGCGGCACCGTTTACTTTATAGTAGAACGGCGTGGTTGGTAACAAAATTTATGGATCTGCACCGAAAGAAATCGTATTTATAAAAAGGATGAACGAATTTAAGAGACGGCTCTCATCCTCTATAGTCATATACCTACATACATACATACATACACATATAACCAAACTTCCCTAAGTTGAACCTAAATGGTAAATGGAACTAGTTACTAACTAGCCTAGAAATATCGACTTAATAAAAATTTGTGCCTTACCGACAAACTTTTTAATATTTGATTCGAAGATATAGCTTCTACGTATATTATAATAATATCCTTATAATGTATTATTAAAAAACTTATATGAGATATATGGGGAAATTCTAAAGCATGTAGGACAAGAGGTTAAAGATCGTATGTTTAATCTCGTTGGTCACATTTACGAGACGGAGAAAGTCTCAAAGGATTATAACCGGAACGTGGTAGTAACCATACCTATAGGTTTATAAAAAAAAGGCGCTGATAGGTGCGAGACATTTAGAACAATTAGCTTAACTTCCCATGCGTCAAAAATCTTAACTAGAATTGTACAGAGGAGGATGGAAAAAAGGGCGGAAGAACTATTAGGGGAAGATCAATTTGGGTTTAGAATAAATAGAGGAAAGAGGGAGGCCATTCTTGCTTTACGGGTAACAATAGAGGAAACGATTGAAAATAGGAAGAGGACGTACATAGGATTTATACATTTAGAAAAAGACAATGTTTAATGGAACAAGATGTTAAATATATATAAAAATGTAAGGATGAGTTATGATACAAAGATGGAAGAGTGATACTGTGTTTGTATAGAGAGCAACAGGCAGTTATAGAGATGGGGCTGCAACGTAGAGAAGTAGGAAGATATTCAGTCAGGGATGCACACTACCGCTACTTTTTAATCTATACATCGAAGACGCGATCAACATCAATAAAGACAGTACAAGTGTAAGGACAGATATGCAGGGACAAAGGATTAGTATGACTAGATTTGCAGAGAAGTATTAGCATCTAGCAAGGAGGAGTTAGAGATAGCTTTAAATAAAATGGCAAAACAGTATTGTATAAAAATAAATAAAAGTAAAACAAAAATACTGGTACGCAAGGGAAGAATAAGTAGGGAATGAACGAATATAAAGATAGAAGCGAAAAATTAGAAGAAGTGCCTGATTTTAGGTATCTAGGAAGTCAGATAAGTCAGGACGAAAGGAGTAGTATGGATATAAAGCAGAGGATAGCACAGGGTCGAGTCGCCTTCAACAAAAAGAAGTCACTTCTATGCTCGCCAACGGTTAATTTAGAAATTAGAGGTTAGAGATACATACAAGATGTCTGTACATAGTTTTGCCAAAAATAAACTTAACTAAAACAGTAACCTGATCTAGGTATACCTCTACTCCTCTCAGTTCCTGATTCTGCTTCTAAAATATCTCTAGTTAGTCTCTCATATCTGAGAAGGTATCCTATCAATTTATCTCGCCAATTTTTTCTGGACTTCTATAGCCCCCTCTGTTTTCTTACTCTTTCTAATACCTCCTTATTTTTAACCTTTTCTATCCATGGTATCCTTATTATTCGCCTGTAACGTCAAATTTCGAACGCTTCGAACCCTTTCTTTTCCGCCGCGCCCATCATCTACGTTTTGTATCTCTAAATGAACCGTTTGCGAACATAGAAATGACTTTTTTTAAAGGCGACTCTACCCTGCACTATCTTCTGCTTTATATCTCAACTTCTCCTTTTTGTATGTTAAATGCTAAATGCAAAATACGTAGTCGTCTATTTAAAAGCAATTTGAATAAATTAATTGGAATACAATGTTAATACTCCTGTAAGTGGTGCTCTTGGAAAATCACCCTTTAATACGTATTTTGATAATACTTTTTTTTATAAATATTTTTTCATACCTATATAGTATTTAATTATATTTATTTATTCAAGTATAATAAATTTATTAAAAAAACTTTGTTTACTGTTAGGTAATTGTTTCAATTTGAAATAAGGCAATATTGATGCCAAAACAATATTTACCGTAAAAGAAGAAAGCAAATTAAGGTTGTAGATAATGATATTGAAGTAAAACCGACATTAGCATTTTTATATCAGGTTAAGGATAAACAACCCCGTCTTAATTTAAATCTTTTAAACATTGTAATAGAAGAAAGAAAGAAATGGAATCCATGACTTCTATCACTAGATTACTGACGTACGCAAATGCCTACCCCTAAGTAGGATATAAGTAGTAAATATACTCTGCATGCTTCTGAGCTTATTCTATTATTCCCTATCAACAGATAATAAATTCCATTGTAAAAGTTAAAATGTGTGTCATAATGGAGCGCGGTTCTTCGGGCAATTACTTTTATAAATTATGTGCAATTTGCGTTAGTTAAACGCCGTTATGGACTGAGGGGCTAAAAGCTAATTAATATGCCCGCTCAGAAGTTATAATTTTCAATGGTGTGTAGCGGACATACTAACACTTGCCCGTCCGACAATCTTAATGGAATCTATTTAAATAACAGGTATTTAAAGTAAAATCATAATTCAAAAATTAAAAAAACTGCACCCATAAATGCAAAAGTGCCCTAATTTTTAATCGACAAGGAGTTGTTTTTTGCAATATGAAACTGTAGCTTTCAGCTGAAGAGATTCCTTTTTGTAAATAAATCTTTACTATTTTTTTTCGCTGGCAGTGAGCCTTCTGTATATCTCAGCAACAAATGAACCGGCTATCTTTTTAAAAAGTTCAGTCGATTCAAAATTGAAGCCAAAAATAAAAAATAAAAACGCCATTTTTACATAAATTATTACAAACTGTAGGTTTTGAAATTCTCCACAACTTTCATTCGAATTTTTTTTTCTATAATTCATACTTTCGGCTGTACCAAAAGTAAAAGCCCGGTTTTTATGAATTTTAAATAACCATAAAACAATAAAGACGTTAGATCTCGAATTGCATTTATAAAAGAGATTTCTCTTTCATCCCTGTCCACTATATCACAAAAATTGAGGGATTTGCACAAAATGAAACAATCATAAACCTTACTCCAATATCACAGAAATTTTCGATTATTTTTTTTGTTAATGAAAACCATAGTAAACCTTGAGTGAAATAAATTCCCAAAATCTAAATTTTACGAAATACTTTAATTTTTCTACATTATTTTCACAAATAGACACGATAAATCAAAATAAGGCATTAAGTAAACGTTAAAGTTCAAACTTTAAGGTTAAAGTTATTCACCAATAAGGCAATTTTTACAATAAATCAAGAAAAAATTTCATTTTCAATGTAGTCTCTTAAATAACTATAAATCATACTTACGACCGTTAAAAATAAATGGTGACGTCATCGTGGCAATGGTTACAAGCCAAGAAGTTCAACTAATATACTTTTCATGTCATTAACCCATTCCCTAATAGACTTCCTTTTAAAATTCGAGTAATTGCTCATCTATCAAGAGACTTTATTTCGTCTGAAGATGTCATTAGATTATGAAGGAAAAGTGATTTATCATTATTAATGTTCTGTGTTCAAAAGATTCGTAATTACGTCATTTCCGAACTCAACTGTCGACAAGATCGTTTTGATAATAGTAGAAATAAGGACAATGAATAAGCCCATCGTTTTATAGGAAATATTTAGGTAAATTCTTTATCATAAATTTTACGAAAGTATAACCTTATGATTGCTTTATCCTAATCCTAATCCTAATAACTAATATTATGAATGCGAATGTAACTCCAACACAAACGAAGCCGCAGATAAAACCTATGATGAAATTTTGCACACACATTGTCAGGGGCACAGAAAAAGGCATAGGATACCCAAAAAAAAAAAATACTGTTCCATAGGGATATAAAAAATTAGTTTTGTGTGGTTGTCGATAATCTTTGACACATATAGAAAAGAGAACCTAATGCCATATAAAAAAAATAATGGGTTTACATCGTTTGTATAACGGTAGTCCATAATCTGCATGAAAGTTGCCTATCGTATTGTATAATTCCCTAAAATTCTTACACGCTTTAGGCATTTAGGTTATATTGGTAGCATACTTCATGAAGGGTGACGTAAATTCTGCTTTTACAATAAATAGATATGTCACTTTTTGAAAAAACTTCAAAATTTTGTGATTGTTAACAGTGAATAATAAAAAAGCACATAAAAAAATGAACGAAGAACAAAGTGAAATAGGTATACATTTTCAAGAAAGTTGTTTACCCCAAAAAAAACTAGGCGCAAACGAAGGAATAACAAAAAAAGAGAAAGAACGATCACTTTTCACAACCCCAGTTAATCAAAGGAAAAGTTCTGATAATGAACGTCATTACATAGGCATTGAGAAGATATCCAAAAGGTACAAATCGAAACAACTGCGCCAGGAAATGCAAAAGAAACAACTAACGTCAGAAAATTCCAATAAATCTAAATCTTCATCATTACCTCGTCGCATGAATAGTTACGAATTACTCATGTTAGGTATCTAATATGTAAATCGTATAACTACCTAATTAATAAAGTAAAGTTGTAACATTTAATAAAATGATTTGAGAGGATGATAAACATGAGACTTCCACAATAAAAAAGCAAAATAAATAAATCAGCAAGTTTCCATCAATGAAGCAAATGCTGCGAAAGAAAATGGGTTGATAAGGGGTGTTGCTTTGCCTAATACTTCTATGTTTTATCTATCTTATGTTCTTTTGTGTACTCTTGACAATGTGTGTACGAAATTTCATGATAGGTTTTACCTGCGGTTTCGTTAATTGTTTCTATCCCTCTGGAACAGTTTTTTTCTGGATAAAAGGTATCCTATGTCCTTTTCTGTACCCCTCACAATATGTGTACAAACTTTCATGGTTATCAATTGAGTAGTGAAATGGTAGACTAAAAAAAAAAGAAAAGAAAAACTTTTGGGTGTTTCATTCCCACCAGCCAGTAATGCTGGTGGGCGGGCAGTCCCTCCGGACTATGCCGGAAGGTAGGGCGGAAGGCCCTCTTCAGCCTGCTTTCAGGAATCGTGGGAATGGGTGGGTGGTGGTAGTTCGGGTGAGAAAGATGAGACGGACAAAATGAAGACAGAAGAGAGTGAAAGATTATCTGTGGAATATTACTGCCTCAGCATTTGCCTAAGTGATCCAAGGAAACCACAGAAAAACTTGGACCAAGGCAGACGGACCCGGAATCGAACCGGCGTCCTCCCGAATGCTAAGCAATGGTCTAGACCTCTAGGCCATGCCGCTCGGTAAATGGTAGACAGTAAACATGCACATTTATAATATTACCTGCACTAGAATTTATAGGAGGCATTCCTCATGTGGCTAATGAGGGGCTGACCGATATAGGGATTTCCCCGTAGATTCCTCATGATAATCCCATCAAAAAAAGTGGTGATACTAAAATGAGGATTGCCTTATGGGTTTTTCATATGGGTCTTAAGGGGCAAACCTGTCATATGTATAAACTTACAATTAAATCTACCTTATGGAGGCTGGATGAGGCAAATCCGTTTGAAAATACTCTGGGTAAAATAAGAAAACTTATAATAATCCCTTGACAAGTTATGTCGTCGTTTCAATGAAATCTTTTACATTTGCAACGAACCAACAACTGTACTTCTTAATATTATTATAAGACAACTGAAACCAGACGCAAGATGTCGAACTATAGCAAAACAATTGCAATTTAGTATTATTAACTACAAAACAGCCTAATAACACAATCTTACTTAAAAGTAAACAAATTTTACTACTTATATGTTGTATAGAGCGTATTTTTTTATTAATAACAATGTTAATTTTTCTAAAAATTTTTAATGGGGTAGCAATAATTTTTCCCTGCGGGGGCCACATGCAGTATTCCTGATGATGTGGTAAGGCGTTATATGCCCCTTCCTTGCCCTGGGGGGCAACCTCATGAGGCCCACAGGAGTGTGGCTACCCACTTAGTGACCTTTCTTGCATCCCCCCTTAAAATTCTGGTAAGGATTAGCTAGGATTATTTCCTACACAAGTATTTAATGGACCTGATGAAAAAAGCTCACAACTAATCCGGAAAGTATTTGTGACATTTTATTATTCTTTAAGGTTCTACTTTTTTTTACTCCATCCACACGGATTTTGGATATCATTCTGACTGACTGCGCCAATTGAAATCTACACAAGATTTTTTTAATGCAGATTTTTCGCCAATCGCTCTACGCTAAGGTTACTGGTTACCAATTGTACCAGGATTCAATTGCATTTACGTTGTTTTTTGTTTATACGTTGAATTTTATTTAATCCTCAACCACTGAATGGTTTAAGAAAATCAATCTGCCCCAGAATTCGTGAAGAGCTTTGAGTAGCACGTTCATACTTCTCATTTACAAGCAGGTGCAGGCCTGACGCACGTACGTGGAGGAAAATTTAAAATGGCATGGATGTGTAGGTAATAGCAAAAGTAGGCAGTTTTAGGTATAATTATTTCAGCCCTCGTTCTTCAGTATTATATACAGGAGCGTAGATTAAACACATCCTTAAAAATAGGATTGAATTTACTAAATTAAATTTAAAAATGACGGAAAAATCGTTTACAGAAGCAACAACCAACACGTGGAAAATATCGATATTGATATGAAGTAATCCTGATCCTACCTATTAGAAAATTCGTACAAATACATTCATATAAACAGTGTAATAATTGCAATTTAAGGTTTTTTAAGGATTTTCGGCTAATTGAAGAAAGTTTTTAGAGAAGCAAAAGACATTTTCAGGTAGACGTGGTTGATAAAACAGCATAATAATTGTAATTTAGGGTTTTCGAAGGATTTCCGGCTAATTTAAAGAAGTTTTCAGAGAAGCAAGAGACATTTTCAGACAGACGTGGTTGAAAAAATATGTCCCACACGTTTTGTTTTCGCTCGTGTGACATAAAAGGAAACATTCTGACAAATTACGAACGTTTTGTCTTTCTTACCTGCATGGTAATCGATATACAGTAAAAGAAAGTATCCACAATTCTCAAATTATCAAACATTCACATACAATTTTAATTTACAATTCATTATGTCGATGCGGTCACAGTTGCAAGGACTTAATGATTAGCCAGCAAGTATAAGACAATATAAAAACTTACCCTCTGAATGGTAGCTCCAATAGGATACTTTTGTATGTTGTATATTCTGGCACATAAATGTAATTCAGAAATCAATATCTTCTAGCTGAAACAAGAAAAACAAACAGTAAATGCCAAAAGTTTGTCATTTTAAAGGATTTCGATTAAATTAGGAAAACAAGAAAACTGATTGTGTTTACTCGAAGTAATTTAATAAACG
This sequence comes from Agrilus planipennis, assembly GCF_000699045.2. Classification (NCBI taxonomy): domain Eukaryota; kingdom Metazoa; phylum Arthropoda; class Insecta; order Coleoptera; family Buprestidae; genus Agrilus; species Agrilus planipennis. The sequence continues at coordinate 3,062,112 of NW_020442466.1, forward strand.
AGATAAAGTACATACTTCCAAAGAGGCTTTTTTTTAAATATTTTAATTATGCTGGAATAATATACATATTAATTCAAAAACAAAATATTCATGCTAAAAATAAAATGTTGCATCATAAACAAAGGACAAAATGGATACCGTCTCCATTTTAGACTAGTACGACTTGCGCAAGCCTACTAGAGTCAGACAAAATAAAAGTAACAAATTTGGTTTACAAACCCATTAATAATTATCTACTCGACAAACTTACCAAATTAATGCAAATGTGTTAGATGCAGTCACTTAATTCAATTACAAACACGTATTTCCTTATAATGATGTATAATGTATTGTCGATAAACGAACCACGCCGAAATACATTTATTTAGCGCATGTTTCTCTCGGAACTTCACGACCTACGCCCTATCATTATACTATGTAGATCGAGGTCAATTCTGTAATACCAACTTTTGCGAGAATATTTATTCGTCTTATCTCTTTTTTAACTGTCATTCTCTCTTTTTAACACATGTTGACTATTACTATGAGTAGGTTGGCACTACACAAGGACTGTGAATAACATCTGAAGGACAATGGATACAGAGTGGTCAGAAGTAATATAAACAGGGTGACTCATTACAGTTAAATGCATAAATTAACTGACTAAACGAAAAATGTGTACAAATTAATTTGCAAATGCGAATTTTCTATAGAAGTGAAATACAAAAAAATACAGAAAGAACGTTTAACTGTAAATTCTTTGGTTGAAAAGTTTACAAAAATAAACAATTTGTTTTTAAAAGTACTGAAACAAATAAAAATAATTAACACCCGTTTATTCGTNAACGTTAAAGTTCAAACTTTAAGGTTAAAGTTATTCACCACGTCCACCAAAAAACTCGAGGTAGCTACAGCCTCTATGCGTGGAATGCTTTCCGATACAAAATTGCCCCAGTTGTATCTTTTGCCTTTAAAAAATTATTAATTGTTCAGGTATTTTAACAACAAATATTATTAAACAAAGAAAAAGTCTTCTATTAAGAAAAGAGAAAAATTAAGATTTTCAATGTAGGACTTAAGCTAACCATAACCTAATCTTCAAAAGGTGCATATTTAATTTTTTCCTTTAACGGTTATGTTTAGATTAAGTTGATTCTCTCTAATTATCCATATAATTAAATCGAAAAAGAGTTTTGCACTTGAATGGGGCAAATGAAAAGATACGTTGATGATTAAGAAACATTTTCTTCTTGGTTTAATGCTATTTCTTGTGTTATAATAACTATTAATGCTCATCATCATCATAAGATCTAGAACAACACACATCCTTAACTATTTGCGAACAATAATCTAATCCAGGTTTACCTCTACCCTTCCTAATTCCTGTTTCTGCCTCTAATATGTCTCTGATTAGACCTTCATGCCTGAGAAGGTGTCCTACCAACCTATCTCGCCTATTTCTTATTGACTTCCATAGAGTCCTCTGTTCTCCTATTCTTTCTAATACCTCTTCATTTCTAACCTTCTCTATCCACGGTATCCTCATCATTCGCCTGTAACACCACATTTCGAACGCTTCTAACCTTTTCTTTTCCGCCGCGCCCACTGTCCATGTTTCGCACCCGTACAACGCCGTGCTCCAAACATACACCTTTAACAACCTTTTTCGAATTTCTAAATTAACCGTTCGCGAGCATAGAAGTGACTTCTTTTTATTAAAGGCGACACGACCCTGCGCTATCCTCTGCTTTATATCCCTACTACTCCTTCCGTCCTGACTTATCTGACTTCCTAAATACCTAAAATCGGCCACTTCTAATTTTTCGTCTCCTATGTTTATATTCGCTCTTTCCCTACTTTCTCTTTTCTTGCATACCGATATTTTTACTTTTATTTCTTTTTATACAATACTGTTTTGTCAATACCCTTCCATTTTATTTAAATCTATATCTAACTCCTCCTTGCTAGGTGCTAAAACTTCTATATCATCTGCAAATCTAAGCATACTAATCTTTTGCCCCTGTATATCTATCCCTACACTTTACTGTTTTTAATGATGTTGATCGCGTCTTGGATGTATAGATTAAAAAGTAGCGGTGACTGTGTGCATCCCTGTCTGATTCCCTTCATAATATTTACTTCTCTACGTTGCCACCGTAGCTCTATAACTACCTGTTACTCTTTATACAAACTAAGTACCACTCTTCTATATTTGTAACTTATCCCTACATTTTTAAGTATATTTAACGTTTTGTGCCATTTAACATTGTCGAAAGGTTTTTCTAAATCTGGATTCGAATACTGGTAAGGGGCAATAAATGGGCACAATATGACTAATGGATTTAAAAAGAATAAAAATTTCGCCACTCTAACTGGCCTTTCCTTTCAGGCCACTAACTACCCTTCTCTAACTTCCGTGAATGTTACAAGCGTAAGTATTATAATTAAATATTTTTTCGCCGATTATCACATGGCATGTAGATCTAATAGCTTTTCAAATTTAATCAGAAATTACCGCTGCATATTAACGAACTGTCAAAATTTAAGTTGAAAAGTGAGTAAACGTCAGCTGTACATTAATTTTCAGAACAAAATTTTCTCGTAACAATTTTTAAAACTGCCTATCAAAGCCTCGATATTTTGACACGAAGTATGATTGTTTCAGGTTTGATATGACGTTCGAAAAAGTCAAAATTTTAAAATGTAACGCATTCAATGTTAGTTCCGTTTAAAATACATCACATGTGGCAAAAGTTGTCCGATCGTAAGAATGGACGAACATTACATTTTAGATCAATACCATCCAGAGAGTCAAGTTTGTATAGCAACTGTACAGGAACTGTCCGTCGTGCCCTATAAAGGGAATATTTTAATCGACAGGCCCAGGAAGACGTCCCAGTATGAAAAGGCCACAGTTCCCCATCACAGCAACACCTTACCACTAAATCAAAGTCCACCAAAAAATGCTGTACCTCAAACTGACAGAGAATATGATGATAACACTCCCGGACAGTACGCTTACGGAGTTGAGAAGAACCATTATTATCTCAACGAAAAATACAATTCCTTAATAGAACCTTTATGTGACGTAAACCATTCGTATGATTCTTCAGTGAACAGATCGTATGTTTTACCGGCTCAGTATTCAAATCCAGAGCAGTCGTCAGAATACCGAAGAATTAAGTCGAAAGTAGACAAGTTGAGACGAACAAGTTTAGATATGACCCCAGGAGCTAACCTCGAAATACGAAAAACTCCAAGCCCTCGATATTTCCCGAACCGCAACTTCGAAACCCATTATAATATGACGAACAAGTACCGGCAATCTGTTAAACCTAGGCCAGTAAAATTTAATCGTGACCAAGATCAACAAGACAAAAGGCATACTCCAAACGTTGAATCAGATGACGAAGACTTAGTATCAACCGAGAAAATACAACCAGAAAATCTAACCAAACCAAATTTAAAACTCGAATTTTCAAAGGAGCTACGGAATTCCAGTAAAACTAAAGAAACAGGAGGAAAAGAGCGCACCATAAATTCAACTTATTATGAAGACATTGAACAAGAGAAGAATAGAATTGCAGAATGCGTTTCAAATCCTGACAGTGAGGTGCAAAACTTCGAAAGGCATTATCATATAACAAATAAGCCTCGACCACGAATTAAACACTGGCCTATGAAATTTATTCGTAGCCAAGACCATCAAAACAAAATGCATACCCAAAACATTGACAAACAACCAGAAAATCTAACTAAGTCAAATGTTAAAGTCGAATCTTCAAGGGTATCCAGTGTACGTGATTCCAGTAAAACTGAAGAAACAAGAAGGAAAGAAAGTACCATAAATCCAACTTGCAATGAAGACATTGAAGAAGAGAAGAATAGAATTGAAGAATATCTCTCCAGTCCAGACAGTCAAAATGTCGTACAGTTACCTTGCAGAATTGAAGAACGTATCCGACAGTGGTTGCAAAAGAAGAAGAAAAATTTGGAATTAAAAACAATACTTAAAGTCAGACCAGAATATAGTACATCTCACGAAAGTCAAACATCCGTAACAACACTTGCAGGTAAACAGTACGAAAAACAAAGAGCTTCACTAGAAGCTAGATCCAAAGGTACATACGCTAAAATATTGACTACGATGCGTAGTGCTAGCGACACATTCGATCATCAGAGGGCGATATCTGGCGATCTCATGCGATTAATGATAAGGAAAGCTGAACAACGAAAACGGGCTAAGGCGAGATTAATGGACAGGAAGCAAAGGTTTCCTCTGCGTTCGCCATATATAACGTTTACTGAAAAGTTTAGACTATTGCAAAATACATCAACCGTAACTAGCCTAAAAACTGGAAGGTCTATTTTGAAGAAAGGCAACACTTCCACACAGCTTCTTTCATTGGTCAATTCGAAAACGAAAACCGTCGCTGATTGTAGTAGCAGAACCAGCATCGATGTTTCGCCAACTGCTTCAGTTCGATCAAAAGCTACTATCAAATCGAAAGCATCAGATGTAGAGACGGTATTTCAAAAGTTTAGACAATACAGAAGGGCAAAACGCGATGCTGAAAGATTGGAAAAGGAAATATACAAAGCTATAAAATAGAACTCCACCCCCCACGCATACGATTGACGAATGATTAATCCAAAGAAAGACTGACTAAATATTTAAAAATGCAAAACAATACAAAAGAGTTTTCAACATTAAAACAGAATGAGAATAAAATGCCCTTTGTGACCAATGAACACGTTTTTGACAATTTATTGTAATTTGATCGTAATAAATGCCATTGAATATTCCAATATGAACTTATTAAAAATTCCAAAACCATTAATAGCTAAAACATTTAATAAATGTATTTTGTGTAGATCAGTTAAGAGACTTATTTGATCATATGATGTGGCTGAAGTTAGTTAAGATAGTTAAAGACTAAGACAAAGATCTAATCTGCAACATTAATGCCAAAAGCGAGACTACAAGACTTGACCATCAAGAACAATATGAAACTATACATTTTTTGTTAAATCAATGAAAAGAAAATTGAATACGAACATATGTTTAGTACGTTCTGGATTACTGGCTATATTACAAAATCAAATTTAATAAAACAAATTTTAATTGTATTTGTTTAGTCTTCCAGTAAAAAGATCAAAACTCGACCGAAGTTTGGAAAGACTTATGTCAAGTTTTAAATATATCTGATAGTACCTACACGTGATAAAAGTTATTCTTTTCTTAACATATTTACTTAATCGAGAAGAAACAGGAGAACAGAGGACTCTATGTAAGTCAATACAAAATAGGGGAGATAGATTGGTAGGACACCCTCTCAGGCATGAAAGTCTAGTCAGAGACATATTAGAGGCAGAAACAGGAGTTAAGAGGAGTTAGATTAGATTACTGTTCGCCAATAGTTGTGAATGTGGGATGTTCTAGTTTTAGGGCAATGCGAAGATTAGATATGATGATGACAACTTTAAAATGTATTTAAAGAATGTTTTCGATTACAATAGACAGTTGCGCGCGCAACCCATGTACTCTTAACTACCCAAAAGAAGTACAATTTTAAAATGTTCAATATTGAAAATTATGCTTAAATCTTAGTTTGGTTTGTGTACTGTTATTCCCGCTAGTTTTTATAATTAGACAATTAGAAATTAGGAGAATTAAAGAATTTTGATGTATATATATACTGATGTTCCTAGAATAACCATACATCATCATGTCTCTTAACATTCTTATGTATTAGTATTAATCCCGTTTTTATATGTTTACTGGTTTGATCTTCATCACGTAAATTAATTACAAAGCGTCAAAAAGACTAATTCGAAAACGTGACGGGCATGTCAAATCATCCCAACAAAAGAGAGAAACCTGATTGTCGTCCAACCGGATGTAGAATTCGATTCACCATTCATGCCAGTCTATTTCTATTTTTGTGACAGTCTACCTGCAGTTCTATTATACAAATAAGATTTCTTCATTCATATAATATACTTAGTGTTTTTTTTTAGCTTTAAACGATGAGTTTGCAAACTTGGTTTAAACAACATCAACTTTAATGTCAGTCAATGTTAGTAGGCAAGTTGGTATTACATATCATTCAATTTGTTCAAATATCACAAATATAACTAATAGGGTATCAACCAATTTAACGTATGCACTAGCGTCGAATAGAAAGTCTTTACAGAAGTCCAGTAAATGCATTTCAAACCTTTTGAGAAGTGTTTAAAATTCCGGCAAAGAAATGTGTACGTATGCAATTTCTATGTTTGGTTAACATTTTGCCATACCTGTATAATTTTAATGTTTTATTTATTCTCATATTACTCATCATTCTGAATCATAGTCATCATCATCATCATTATCATCATAGGGTCAGTCCTATAAGACTGGTTGGACACGCACCTCCACTCTTTCCTATCTTGAGCTAATCTTCAGATTCTTCTAAATCTGGAGTATTCTACATCTTTAACTACTTTTAAACAGTAATTCAATCCAGATCTACCTCCTCTTAACTCCTGTTTTTGCTTCTAATAGGTCTATAACAAGCACTTCATGTCTGAGAAGGTGTTTTACCAACCGAGCGGCATGGCCTAGAAGTCTAGACCATTGCTTAGCATTCGGGAGGTCGCCGGTTCGATTCCGGGTCCGTCTGCCTTGGTCCAAGTTTTTCTGTGGTTTCCTTGGACCACTTAGGCAAATGCTGAGGCAGTAATATTCCACAGATAATCTTTCATTCTCTTCTGTCTTCATTTCGTCCGTCTCATCTTTCTCACCCGAACCACCCATTCCCACGATTCCTGAAAGCAGGCTTAAGAGGGCCTTCCGCCCTACCTTCCGGCATAGTCCGGAAGGACTGCCCGCCCACCAACATTACTGGCTGGTGGGAATGAAACACCCAAAAGTTTTTTTTGTCTTACCAACCTATCTCGCCGACTTCTTATTGACTTATACAGCGCTCTGTTCTCTTATTCCTTCTAATATGCCTCATACACCTTTAACAATATTTTCGAAATTTCTAAATTAATATAAAGGTATGGGGTTTCACATAAATTAATAACCTTTACCCCTACATAGCTTGATTTTTTACCTTATACAATTTTTATATTGTTTGTAGTATTTCTAAATTAATCATTCAAGTGCATAGAAGTGACTTCTTTTTTTGTTAATGACGACTCGACTTTGCGCTTTGTTTTATATTTCTACTGGTCTTTTCATCCTAGATATCGAAAATCACTGACTTATTCTAATTTTTCGTCTTCTATATTTATATTCACTCTTTCCCTACTTTTTCTTCCCTTGCATACCAATTTTTTTGTTTTATTACAACCACAAAATAAAACGTTTGACAAACTAAAATAGAATTCGTGAGCTTTCGGTATTTTACACAGATTAATTTATTTTTGTAGAAAATGTAGTAATTCACTGCTGGATGACGGATTCTGTTTAATTTTGTACATTATCTAGTTTAATTATACAGACAATAATCAGCAATTGCAACACTGTTAATTTATTAAACTGAACTAAATGATTGAAACGAATAACTACATTAATGTTTGCGTTTTAATTTTTGGGAATAAACTATTAATCTAATTATAAAGGGAATTTGGAGATGATAGTAATTCGCAATTACAGCTAATAATAAACAAATACAAGAGATTGAAAATTAACATTGGAATTTAAATGAACTAATTTTATTAATACTCTGACGCGAGCTCAAGAGAAAACTTTCCAATAATATCTGTAAAATAATATTATGGTACAAGTTAAGTTAAGTTTAACAAGAAATTCACTTGTATTATTATATTTAATTTCCAACATTTCGCTTTATTACATACAGCACGGTTCAAATTCAATGCTAAACCAAGCAATTTCCGGATACAGGACTAGGATAATTAAAACACCCGTTGTGCCATATTCCGACATCTACTGGCCTGACGTTCTAAGTTAATTAGGTCGCACGGTGTAATTAAACACTGGATTAGCAAATGAAACGGCATCTAGAGTCAAATGAAATAAACTTGCTTTTTTTTTAAACAAAATATCTTTAATTAGGTAGTGGAATCGTCTAATTTCCCTACAAGCAATAAGCCATTCCAAGAAACTAATATTTACGTCTTAATTTGTTTGTTATTTAGAATCTGGTACAAACAAACCATGTCATTGACGTAGTAAGAGGTTCATCTAGGGTACATTTAATTTGATAAAAATGTATTTCATCTACAATTTTTTCGTTTTTATACAGTATAATTGTTTTTTTAGCAGATATATTAATTTAGGAGATGTATTACAATATTATCTAATAAAGGCAACGGGCATTTGTTTAGTTGTCTAAAATTTATTTAATACCAGCAGAAGCATAAGAAACTTGCAAAAAATAAAGAGTAAAATAGAAATAGGACAAGCAAATTTGAATACAGAGAAACTGTACCAAACAGGGATGAAACAGAAATATATTTCAGAAAAGCAAATTGAAAATAACTGAGCTTTTTGAGGAGAGAGTTCTATTTATTTAACATTATTTTTCTCATTTTCTCGGAAAAGTAGTTACTGTATGGTTTTAGTGGAAAATATAGATAAATACCCATATACCATGAGTTAAACATGACCAGTTACATAAATAGGTATATATACTTGTTGAGAGAGTTGCTAATGGTTGATTTTTCAGAATAAAATAATTAGAAATTCAAATTATAGGGATGTTATACCCGCACTAGAATCTTGAGTACCTATAAGAACATTTTGAGTATGTTAAGGGTAGGGTTGCCAACTTTTTCTGAGAAAAATAACGTATCTAATCTTATAAATAAGAAAAAATAAAGTATATTTGCAAGAAATCCAAAAGTATTTTTTAAATTTAAGCTTTTAATGCCTTAAATACATTTTTTTTTCGACATTTAGCACATGCTAACAACTGCTTGGTTTCAGTTTTATCAGTTCAGATTCAAATAAATAAACAATTTATTTTTAATTAAATTTATGGACGATTTGTTTCTCTCTTCCCACCACTTCACATTCGCCACCGAAAAAAAAAGCTGCGGAAACAGACAGCAAATGAGAAACAATTTTTTTTATATTTGGTAAGTTATCACTCGTATTTTTATCCATCTTAATTTTTTGGCTTCTAATTGTTGTTTCAAAATGTTTAAATTCAACCTCATTTTTTAAAGAAATATTAGGAGGCATTGATGGCCAGTTAATCTCACCAAAATCGAACCAAGTGAAAAAATTTTAGTGATTGCTTTCGGGTGATAAATTTTCAATTTTCTTTTCTTGTTCCATAACAAAGAATTGCGCATCGCAGAGTTTTGTTTAGTGTAATCACTGTAAAGATTCAAAATAAAGTATTTTAGCATACCTTATTTTTATGCAAAAGTATAAAGGATATTTGTGAAAAATAAAGTAGGATACGTTATTATAAAGTACGGTTGACAACCCTAGTCAAGGGATTATAAAAAATTTCGCGTTGGAAAGTTTAGAGTTACCGAAGTTCGATACTATATTATTATTCTTTAATATACAGGTATACTATAAATTCGATTGATGGTCTGTAAATTTAGCGAGTTAATAAAAATTCTTTCAATTTCACATGAGGCAAGTTTGGATCCTTTCAGACCAATAATAATATACAAGACTATGTAGTTTTCTGTATGCAGCGTTGCAATTCAATTCTAAACGTTTTTGCGAACAATGTAACAGGAAGGTATTCATTCACAAATCCGCGTTATTCAGAAGACACAATGGAATCCGACTCTAAACGTTTCCATGTTTTCTCTTCTGAACGTAAGTCATTCATGAAAGATCGCCGGCGGTTTAGTGGACGTGGAACGTCACTAATGGTCCAAAAATCATAATTTATGGTTAAAATATCCGTGCACAATTGCGTGCTGAAGCGTTTTATTTGCTCTTTCGGCGAGAAAAATGTATCACGGTGCGCACCTGGGGTTGCCTGGTTTGACTTGGAGGTCCCCTTCTTTTGGCATCGAATTCCTTTGTGTCCAAGTCTCCTGACAAATAACGGCACAATAGACGCGTCTATTCGTGAAAAGGTGTTGTTCGGGTCGGATCACCAAACATTGGAATGTCACTGATTTCATACGAATTATTATTGCCAGAAAATCGAACATCGACTTAAATGATAGGCTACTACTGTCAGTAACCGATAATCGAATGTACGCACGTATGAAGTTAATAAAAGGAGAAGAAGTAAAAACGAATTAAGATAAACAGTTATTTGAAATGGACACGCCCAGATGTACTAATTTATATGCTAATTTATGGGATTTGTATCTCTCAAAATTAGCGATGCAGCGGAAGTGTTACAACGGATGCAGAAGCTGAAACAGAACTAAATAGTAAATTTTTGCGGAAGCGGAAACGGAAGCGGATGCGGATTTTAAGTGACTTTAATGCAGTGGACGCGCGCCTTTTTCTCGAATATTTTGTCACAAATTTTGCATGTAGCACTTACATCGTTAATATAAAAAAAAATAATCGTAAATGGAACTTCATTTTGGCTTTAAAATTGCACTTTTAATTTAAAATTTACACCCCTGAGCAAACACTATACAAAATAAATAAACGCTATAACTGTATTAGTATTTTCGAAATGAAATTATTAACAGAACTGGCTAAAAGTCCTGGACGTTCTCAGATTAAAGTTGGAAACTAATAAGAGAATAAAATTTGGAAAATGTCAACATACTTACGAAATATTAGGAAATAGATTTAGGCCCTAAATTATAATAAAATGATTCGCGTAGAGATAATATAATTATTAATAAAATTTTGCCGGCTATAACACTGCATTGTCGCTAATACTTCATAAACATTAATAATAATTTATTCATAGTCACAGAAGGGTCGCTGAAAGCTGGCGCGGGTACCTGTACAACATGCAGCTTTCGAACGAGCAATTCTAAACTAAATTTTTACAACTTGTTTTATTGTTCCGATATTCGAAGACATGAGAAATAAGATTTTGTTAAGTTCTGATAAGCTTCCGTTATAAAAATGCGAAACCAGATGCAGAAGCGGATGTGAAATTGTATGCGGAAGAGGTCTGTTGCAACACTGCTCGAAATATATGAAATTTTGGAATAGGCAAATTATTATTCTTACCTGATGTGCCAAATCACTCATTAGTTTTTGATAGAAAAATGAGTTTCGGCCGACTGTGACGAAACTTTAAGAAATGGTGTTTGAATCATCCTATTCAAAAATCGCAATAGCCATAAGTCACAATAGTCTTGAGTTTTTGGCTTAAGACCATTCAAATTTACCTAAAATTATAAATTCAAGGCATATATCTTCACTTATATCCATATGTCTTGTTGGATCTGCAATCTAAGGGACAGTTTTACGATGTCTAAATACCTTAAATAACAGTCAGAGATTCCTTGTTGTGATCATATTCGACTCCTTCGATGTTGCAAGACAAAATTAGCAGGAAAAAATGCAAACCACCGGATAATTAGCTGTAAATTGGTCGTAAATTAGCCGTGAAAGCCAAAAATTAGTCGCTAATACCCTGAAAACCCAAAAACCTGTTTGCATTCTAACTTCAAATGAAATTAGCATGCAAAAATTGTAAAATCGGTTAAGAACATCCTATCCAGTTAAAACCGGGCTAAGTTCGAACCCCTAATTTAGTAGTCTACTTCGTTAGCAATCAATTAGCGGTTAATTCTGAGTCGGGTTCTAGCTTTTTTAATTTGCTAAAAACTCACAGCCAACTTCATGCTCGATTCAGAATGCCTACTATAATCTCACTTGACATTATAGCAGTTGTCAGGTCATCGAAAGATCGAAAAATGACATGACTTTGGAAAAACAAAACCAACCCCCCAGGTTATTAGTCTACATCGTCAGTGGTTAATTAGCAGATAATTGTGAGCCAGGTTCTTAACCGATTTTACAATTACCCATTTTCATAGCAAAAACTGCGACGTACTTTCAATGTTTTATGCTACACGGCAACTGATTTCATAAGGGGTGCCATTTTAACTTCGGAATCCTAAAAACGTTTATGCCAATTTATTGCTAATAAACGTACTTTATTATGTATTTACGATGTAGTCGTTATACACATAAATCGATTAAAAAAAACATTTTTTAATTTCGCTTCATAAAAACATGATACTGAACGTTTTCAAACCACAGGTAGTCAGATAGATGCGAAGTACAGATAACAATTAACGAATGTATATATGCATGTATGTATGTATAGTCGTGCACTTGTAAAATCGGACTTAATTTATCTTGATTGAAATAAATCAATTTATGTAATACTCCTACATGCGAACTGGACCTAAACTGTCAGAAGAAAGCTTGATCCTAATTGTAGTTTTCTAAATACATTTATTGTTGAGCGATTAACAGAATAATAATATTCGGCCTTCCGGGTACACGGAGAGAAAGTAACAACACAACAGATTTAAATTAGAAATTATAATAAGTAATAACCCGTTAAGAAAAAATATATAATGAATAAGAGGTATTAGGTGGTTTCGTGATGTAGACAGTTCCATAAAAAATATGTTTATTCTGACAAGGCGAAATCATAGTAAAAGTTCCTTTATATAACCAATCTCACGTATAATGTCACTAAACACTTTTCTTTTTGACATTCACTCATTCTAGGTTAGAGGATAAAACAACAAAATAAAAAAGTCTGTTCGTGTTTTTATCTCCCAAATCGATTTCGATTAGAGAAGATACTAAAGTGGAAACAACAAAACTTCTACTTAACGTACTGTTTGGAACGAAAATCTGGGTGACTGCTAAATATTGAAAAGACGTCTTGACTTATATGAATTTATATTTTACATTATATCGGGTCAGATATTATTTTGGTAGAAAAGCTGAACTAGAATCGTGCCGTGAAAGATGAAGAAAAGGGCGGAAAAACTATTAGGGGCAGACCAATTTCGGTTTAGAAGAAATAGAGGAACGCGGGAGGTTATTTTAACTTGACGGGTAACAATGGGAAAAACTGTGTGCATAGGATTTTAACAATGCTAAATGGGGTAAGATGTTAAATATACTTAAAAACGTAGGGATGAGATACATAGTTTGTATATAAAGAACAGCAGACAGTTACAAAGCTTTAGTAGCAACATAATAAATATTAGGAAGGAGTCAGGCAAGGATACACACTCATTATCATAAGGTCGTCAGTTCTAGGACTGCTTGGACACGTACCTCCACTCTTTCCTATCCTGAGCTAAACTTCGCATTTTCCTAAAACTAGAACAGCCCACATCCTTAACTATTTGCGAACAGTAATCTAATCTAGGTCTACCTCTACCCTTCCTAACTCCTGTTTCTGCCTGTAATTTGTCTCTGACTATACCTTCCTACCACCCTATTTCGCCTATTTCTTATGCACAGTGTCATCGCTATTTTTTAATGTACGCTATAAACATTATTAAAGACAGTATAACGTTAGGGATAGATATACAGGGACAGGGATACTTGAGGATCACTCGGGATGCAAAAGATCCGAGTTTGCCGGGCTCTGGGGTAGGCCAACACATGGGTGTTGGTTTACCTTGACTTCCACTCATTTTCCTAATCGACTCCAACTACTTTTTCCAATGTCTCTTCATTTCTACTCATCGCTTGTAACACCACATCTCAAACAAGTTTAACTTCCTTTTCCGCCGCGTCCACTGTCTCAAGTTTCAGGTTATTACTATTGTAATGTAATTTCTTCGAACAGCATCAAAAAAGAATTGTAAAGCTTGCCATTTATGGAAGACCAACTTATTAGTTTTATAATGTACAAGACATTGGTAAGCTTCCTTCAGTTTACAGCGCGAAAGGTATAAAGAAAACAAGCTTTCATCAACTATTCATATTTCGTAGGTGTAAGGGAAATGAAAATAATACATTGGCAAGTCAGCGCATTTGTCGTCGTATACAATACCCCTATTTATGTTGGCATACACGTAAGAACTTACACACTACTATAATAACACATTTATTTAGTAAGCACAAATTAGTCTTATATGCTAAACACCTCGTTATCCGTCTTTACTGAAACACTCTACAGCATGTGTTACAACGTGTCCCACATTAGAATTTGCAAGCAGAAGAAGGAACAATGATGGCGAGAAAATAAGCAGTCAGATGTGGTGTTATTTTCATTAAATGGCATGTAGGTATCGTGGGACTACGATTGGAAACGTAACAGTCAGTATTATCGGTTGCCAAACACAAAAAGTAAACAAAATTTCAAATCAAATGCACACTGCCTTTACTATTCATAGTTAGAAATTAACAGTCCAACTACATTTTTCACTTCTTTCTTTATAAGTATTATTTTATATCGAAAAAAATAGAAACAATTTTCATTTTTCCTATACTTATATCTTATCAGTGAATTACAGCAAGTTCATTTAATAACTAATTTGTTTCACTAATGAAAGTCTTTCCTATCCTTAATGTTGAACAAAAATTGGTCTCGAGTTAGAAGATTCGGTCATATTCTTTCCCAAAAAGCAATGCCAAAAATTAGGAAATAAGCAAGAACTAACCAAGAGCAAGATTATTTAACGAATTAAAATACCATCAGCATTGCTATACTAAACTCTGAGAAACAATATAAAAATAGAATAAAATAATTCGAAGTGGTCTGTATTCTGTCGAAACTGCCAGACGCGGATCGCGATTTCGATCTTTTTGGATCTCATCAGCGCGTCGCAGACAGCTCCGACAGAACACAGGCCAACTTTTACCTGCTGTCTTAACAGCGCGTTTTAGAAAATACCACAAATGGCGCGGTAAGCGCCATCTGTAGTACGTTGAGATTAGCTACACCGGGATTTGTTTCAGCAAGTACATACCCATATATTTAAATGGACCTTGTTGGAGCATACGCAATCCTAAAATGTAGCATCGTACTACAGATGGCGTTTACCGCGCCATTTGAGGTATTTTCCAATATAAAAATAAATTGAACGAGTTATCTTACATTCCTACTGATTCTAGCAGCACCCTTATAAATGAAGTTCAATTGTTTAATAATAGTTTAATAATTCTCATAGCAAAGACTATACAACCACGAAGTAAAGAAATATACTAATATGTATACGATATATTTTAGAAATCTAAAACAAATAACAAAGTCAGAATGTTACAAACTACCAAAAACATTATTACATCAAAGCAAACGGTCCTTCTTAAAAGATTAATTTGGATCTCATCGAATTTTAGATTCGAAAATTTTTCTTTAGTGTCACAGTTTGTAGCAACCTGTATATTGATGTGTTTTCACAACGCCCATGGATAAGGTTTTTGTTTCGAAACGTTACGTCTAACGTCGCCAACACGCCATCGTCAGCTTATTGACAATTATGGAAAAACCTCTCTCACATGTGTTTCCTGTTAAGCGATGTGTTCTAATTACTCAGTTAACACGACGGAAATGGAACGAAAGCGGGCGCTATAAACCACTTAGCATTTGTTCGCACTTACGTATATGTATGTACGTTAAACAGTCAATTTCTTGAACGTTTATGCAATAAAAATGTCAGAAAAGTTTCCAATTATTAAAATACGTTATTAGCACACGGATCAACAGCTAATTAGCGTACAACTAGAAATGGCTAAATGGCCAAACGAACATACAAAGGTCTATTGAATTTTGCTAAGCTCGTTAGGAAGAAGTGGAAACGAGTTTGGTTTACCACGGGAACAAAATATTTAAGTTCAATGACGAAATATTAACAAACTAGTTAATTTCGTCATTTGAGGGGATGGGCACTGTTCTCGATCAGTGCACAGCATTATAAGCATTTTAATCATGACGATTTTCCATACCATAACTATCATAAAACTCCATACTCCTGCCCAAGAAGACCAAAGATAGGAGTAGAAACTGCAAGAACGTCACCAAGTTGTGCTCAATAAGTCGCTGCGCAGTAAGGTAGCAAAGGACCTAAATACAGCTACACACTTGCTGGATAAATGCATCCGGTATGGGGTCGGAGCCGGATGGTGTTAATTGTATTGGATGTGATATATCACATACATTGTACATGGGCTTGACCGGACCAGGAAAAAAACTTCTAGCTGTTAAGAGTTGCATTTAATGAGGGTTAATTTACACCTGCATACCAATTTATTTCTACCAGTTTTCTGCCTGTAAGTGACACGTTTAACCAGCGAATTCATCATCCGTGTGTAAGAGGTCTAACCGAATATACAGTGTAAACCCTTTTATAACGTCACTCGATTTAACGACAAATTCCTTAAAACGTCGAAATTGCTCGACTTTGGTTTTAACGACAACAATGCGGCATTATAAATCATTGAGCAGTAGTTTCTAAGTTGCCGAAATAGATAAGAACTGCAGCTGTGTACGTTGTTGAAGAAGACGATCCTGTCCCTCCACCAAGCATCAAACAAGCACTTGATGCAGCGAAACTATTAAAAAAATACTTTTTATATAATCAAATTGATCCAGCAGTATCTCAAGATATGAGTAAGATAGGTAACAAAATACAATTAAAATATTGGAGCAGCAAAAAACATCAGACGAAGATAACAGGCTACACGCAATGTATCAATAATAATGTTCGTGTGCAAAATGTGTACTATATTGGTAAATGCATATTATTATAGAATAGTAAAATAATATCTTTTATTTCTCTCCATTTAACGACCACTCTTTATAACGCCGAAAAATGTTCAGTCCCTTAAGTGTTGTTATATACAGTTTACACTGTATTTTTGAGTGTTGCTGCTGTGAGAGAGCTATTCTATTTACTGTATACATACGCCTCAGTAAAATTAGTTACGTCCCAAATATTACAATAAAAGTTTTCTATTCTTGTAATTACTGGAAAAGCAACGAAACAATAGCTAAGTAGAAATGTACCATTTACATGGCAATGACCATGTATTATTTGCTTTATGAAAGTAAGCAACCAGTAAAATAACTAATTTATGTTTCCTGAAAGTAAAGCCGTTCAATTTCCTATTTCTACACAAGTATGAATTATATTATATTTATATTAATTGCTTTTACTTACATCTTCCATCCTCACGAGCGAATATTATAAAACGTAATTATACGTATGGTATGTACTTACATATACATGTATATTGTGCTTACATGTACCAAGAAGAAATAATGATTCGTTTTTCACGTCAAAGATGACAAAATGAGTTGTAATTTGCCGTGGAATAATAAATTAATAGGAAATTATATTTCAACTACATTAATCTTCTTTGGAATGTTTTACATCAAAGCAAAATTCATATTTTAGTTAAACTCAAAAATATTTTCCAATTTGTTTAATAAATAGTATTTCTCAAAAATGGTAAACTGTAGTTAGCAATGGCAATTGCTAGGTATGTTTCGATCAAAAGGTATCCAATGTTTGAAAATTGCACTGGTAAAAAAGAGTTATTTGCAAAAGTGAACAATTTTTGTGCTTTTAACTGATACATTAACAATTTTTTCATAGTTTGCATCGATAATTAGGAATAAATAGAATAAATAGAAATGAAGTTTAAAGACGGCCTTGAAAGCAAATTTCTTGCGACTCAAGACTTAAAATCAGAAGGCACTAAAATATTCTTGGGTTAATTTTCCGAACGGGATCCATTGAGTTGGAGGTTCAGATACCTGTTTGGTAAAGTTAGGCCCTTGAATTTTCGAATTTGGAATGGAACAGTTGATAATTTAGTACTGTTTCATATTCTTAAGGTCATCAGTCCTATAAGACTGGCTGGACGCGCACCTCCACTCTTTCCTATTCTGAGCTAAACTTCGCATTTCCCTAAAACTAGAACAGCTCACATCCTTAACTATTTGTCAACAGTAATCTAAATAGATCTATTCGATTCCCCTTAACTCCTGTTTCTGCTTTTAATATGTTTCTTTTTCCACCCCGAAACATGGACGGTAGGCGCACCGGAAAAGAAAAGGTTTGAAGCGTTCGAAATGTGATACTACAGGCTAATGATGAGGATACATTGGATAGAGAAGGTTAGAAATGTGGAGTTTTAGAAAGAATAGGAGAACACGGTATCTTCGCCTCATTAGCCTCTAACACCACATTTCAAACGCTTCTAACCTTTTCTAACATAAATAGTACATCACGTATCGAGGTCTGAAAAGTGGATATTTCAGACTATGTGTGAGTTGCCAACACGTAGTCTGAAGCATCTACTTTTCAGACAGAGATACGTATACTATTTTTTGTCATGGTTGTGCGAAAAGCTCGTCATTAAATTGACAGTTGGCGAAATAAGAGTAAATGATTTAGAGGTTAGAAAGACATTGTCACTGAACAACTGATTTCTGCGCATGCCCATAAACTTCAGCGCATGCGCTCAAAAGACTAATTTCATTTCCTCCCGACTAAAACACCGCTGAAAAGAGGCCATTTCTTCCTTATTTCATAGCATGCAAAACGAGCTTTCCGCGCTAACATGACAAAAAATAATTTTATCAATGAGACATACAGGCAGACAAAAAAAACTATTTGGTTAACGTAATCCCGAAAAACCAAATAAGTACAACTAAACCATCATTAATAATCTAAATTCAAAACGTGGCTTTAATTTTGATCTAATCTATTAGGTCCTCTCATAGGATAGGAGACTGATAACAGAAACTTGTTTGTTGTGCATCGCGTGTCCGTTAAGATAAACATAAATTATTGTTTCTGAATGAGCAACTCATCATCATTAACGTTTACGGATTGCGACCCACGAGTTACTTCTAATTGCAGCCATTGTTAAAGTTCAATTTGCTTCGGTTCGGCTGTTTTGTTAATGGCATTGGAGTACAACTATCCACTTCCAAACGCATTACGGTAATCGCAAGTTGGGGAATATCTTTCTTACAGTCATCATCCGCCTTTTGATAATACTGACGTTAATATATTAAAAGCAAATACCCGTATAACGTGCGCCTTTACGTGGAGAAACTGCTTCCTTCTTTTCGACAAAACTATTAGGGGAATTTTAATGGCATGTTTTGTAATGTGTCAGTTTGTACAAATTTATAGACGATCCAACGTCAACGCGCATTATTTCTAATGGATTACAGTATTTGACAGTAATTCAGGTAATTATATTTGGTATTTAGGAAGTGAGGTCATCTTCAAGAGTAAAAAATACTGACAAATTTTCTTACTAACTACCCATAAGTATTGTTTCGTCTTTTAAATTACTGTGGAGTTTAAGGAACGGATGACTGTTGCTTAGTTCGGTCAGGTCGTTTGTTAATAATTTATTTAATGATTTATTAATAAGTAATTATCTAGAAAAAAAGAAAACAGCCAGAATAATGCAAATAGTTCTTTCATCTGCCTGCATGTCACAGGAATGACTGCTTCTCATTCATAAAACAATTTTTATGTTTTGGGCCCCCTAAAGATATATCTCCTATAATACAATAGAACATGGTAAATTATCTCGGTGGGATTCACTGTATTGAGGGTCGAGTGACAGCTTAGTAGGCTTACGTCAAGACCTTTTGATTGGTGCAACTTCCAGTACACAGAGAAGATAACCTTTAACCCATTTAATATTACAATATTTGTTGATATAATGAGACAAATGTTAACTTCTTGTTCGTGAACTGGGAGTGATGCCTACCATTCGAAAAGTCTTGACTTGACTTTTCCAAAAGGACATCTCGATCTCCAAGTCAGTGGATCCCATTCGAAAGATTAGGTCAAACATATTTTAAAGCCTTCTGATTTTAAGCCTCCAACCACGAGAAATTTGCTTTCCTTCGCTATTTTTTGTTTTATATCTTTTTGTTTTTTTTTTTTTAGTTTTGCACTTAACTAGAATTGTACAGAGAAGGATGGAAAAAAGGGCGGAAGAATTATTAGGGGCAGATCAATTTGGGTTTAGAAGAAATAGAGGAACGCGGGAGGCAATAATAGAAAAAGAGTGCGTACATAGGATTTGTAAATTTAGAGAAAGCTTTTGACAATGTTAAATGGGACAAGATGTTAAATATACTTAAAAATGTAGGGATGAGTTACAAAGATAGAAGAGTGATACTTAGTTTGTATAAAGAGCAACAGGCAGTTATAGAGCTAGGGATGCAACGTAGAGAAGTAAATATTAGGAAGGGAGTCAGACAGGGATGCACACTGTCACCACTACTTTTTAATCTATACATCGAAGACGCCATCAACATCATTAAAGACAGTACAACTGTAGGGATAGATGTGCAAGGGCAAAAGATTAGTATGCTTAGATTTGCAGATGATATAGCAGTATTAGCATCTAGCAAGGAGGACCTAGAGATAGCTTTAAATAAAATGGAAGCGGTACTGACAGATCAGTACTGTATGAAAATAAATAAAAGTAAAACTAAAATACTGATATGCAAGGGAAGAAAAAGTAGGGAAAGAGCGAATATAAAGATAGGAGACGAAAAATTAGAAGAAGTGGCTGATTTTAGATACCTAGGAAGTCAGATAAGTCAGGATGGAAGGAGTAGTAGGGATATAAAGCAGAGGATAGCGCAGGGTCGTGTCGCCTTTAATAAAAAGAAGTCACTTCTATGCTCGCGAACGGTTAATTTAGAAATTCGAAAAAGATTGTTAGAGGTGTATGTTTGGAGCGCAGCTTTGTAAGGGTGCGACAGTGGGCGCGGCGGAAAAGAAAAGGTTAGAAGCGTTCGAAATGTGGTGTTATGGGCGGATGATGAGGATATCGTGGGTAGAAAAGGTTAGAAATGAAGAGGTATAGGAAAGAATAGGAGAACAGAGGACTATATGGAAGCCAACAAGAAATAGCCGAGATAGGTTAGAACGACACCTTCTCAGGTATGAAGGTCTAGTCAGAGACATATTCGAGGCAGAAACAGCAGTTAAGAGGTGTAGAGGTAGACCTAGATTAGATTACTCTTCGCAAATAGTTAAGGATGTGGGCTGTTCTAGTTTTAGGGAATTAGGGAAATGCGAAGATTAGCTCAGGAAAGGAAGAAGCGGAGGTACGTGTCCAACCAGTCTTAGGACTGACGACCTTATGATGATGATGTTTAGCACTTTTCCCATCCTGAGCTATCTAATTCCTTATATATCGAAAATCGGCAACTTCTCGTCTTCTATTTTTATATTAGTTTTAATTCTGTCAATTCCCATACGTATTTCACACTTCTTATATTTATTAAAATTCATATTTGATAAGTATGTACATTACTTTGAAATTGCCGCATAGTAAAACCCAAAGCATCATTTTCAAGACATAAATTGTCATTTATTCAGGATTTTGTTACATTTGATTAATTTTCGCCGATAAGTATAATACTTACGTTATCAATGCAACATTACTTTTAAATCTCTCAGTCGCGTCTTTCTTGTGTAAATCTCATTTAAATTTTATAGACAAAAACGTGCCCTGGAACGATATGAAAAGTTGATTGCACTCTGCGGGTAGAATTAGAGGGAAATCCGCGAATATATTCGCGTTATTGGAGTTTCCGGTTTGCGACGTAACCAGCAAATCTTTCGTGAAAAGGAAGAAAATGAACCAACATTCCGCTCTCTCCTTCTCCGTCTCCCACACGCTTTGTACAAGTAAGCAAGCAACTTCCTCTGTATTTATCTTCGTATCAATTCATCTTAAGCGTTTTCTTTTGCTCCCGCATTTAAATTTAGTTTGAGCAAAGAGCTGTAAATATGTCACGGGATATCAGCTCCGTACCCTTTAGCTTCAAAGTCTCCTCGGCTGGCAAGCCAAATTGATGTCTCCAAGAATTTGCATATATCATTTACGACTGTGGCACCAAAGGAGATTTTATTTATCTCGCCAACTCGTTGCGATAGCATCGTTATTGTCTCTTATGATTACACAGTTTCTTTGAATTTAAACTAGCTCTGCGTCTGAGGATTGTAAATTTCGTGACGAATATCCTTCAATGCTTTCTACGTAGCAATATTACATGTACATGCGGAAACGAAATTTGTATTTGTGGCACTATTTTGGCGACGAAAACGTCCTCAACAATGAGTAATAATTAAAGTTTCTTCGCACTTAGCGATATGACCTACAGTAACGGTCGGCAACAGGTGGGCCGCGGTCCAGATACGGACTGCAGATGGTCAAAAATTTATTAAAAGTAAATTACTCAAATAAGTTATTTAAAAATATATTTCTGTAGACAACAGAGTTTGAGCTTTGAGTGCTAGCTAATCATTTGTTGAAGAAAGGAATATTATGTTTTTTCTGGACCTCGATAAAAAATTTCAAAAACATTCGGATTCTACCTAAAATTCCCTGCCGACCCTCTACCTAAAGGTTTAGAGGTTTAGACCACTGCTTGGTATCCGTGAGGACATCGGTTCGGGTAAATTATGGGCAGTAATACGAAGTCTGTTCAAAAAGTATCCCGAATTTTGTGTTTATTTATTCAGGAATATATATTTTGCCCCCTTCAAAGTAACCCTCACCAGATATTAGACACTTGTGCCAACGTTTTTTCCAATCCTAAAAGCACTTCAAAAAATCATTTTTTGTTATCTTGTTCAGCTCCTCCTTCGATGCCGTCCTTATCTCCTTAATTGCAGCTTAACGTCGTTCTTTCATGGGCCTCTTCAGTTTCGGGAACAAGAAAAAGTCACAGGGAGCTAGATCTGGGGCAGCTTCCATTGGGATGATTGAGTTTTGGTTTCCACGTCATAATGTAAACCCATGATTCGTCATCAGTTATGACACTCTGGAGCAAATTTGGGTCGCGAGTCCAACAGCTGCTTGACAAAGTTAATGCGATGCTGTTTTTGGTCGAAATTGAGCAATTTCAGTACGAATTTCTCAGCGACCTGTCTCATGTCCAAATCATTGGTAAAAATCGAATGGCAGGAGTCAATCGATATATTTAAGTCCTCAGCAACTTCTCTAACAAGATTCGACGATTGACCAATACTATTTTCTTCACTTCATCAATTTTTTCGTCTGTCGTTGACGTAGTCGGGCGTCCGGCACGCTCTTCATCACTCACATCTTCTCGACCCTCTGAGAACCTTTTCTACCATCGATAAACGTTGCTTCGGTCCAAGGTAGCTTCTCCATATGCCACAGTCAAAGTTCGCGGTACTTTTTGAACAGACCTCGTCTTCCACAGATAATCATTCACTCTTCTAATGTGAAGGACGAATCTGATGGTTTTTAACAAGTTTGTTAATATCAGGCTCGAATTTACTCAAAAACAGCCTTAGATCACCGGGTTGAGTAACGCATGTTTATCAGTGGTGTTGTGCTAATTTTTTTTTTTTACCGGAACGCGTATATATAATTATATAGACAGGGTCGATCCTGAGTAGGCGCCCGCTCTGTGCGGTCTCATGTCCCAAATTTGACAACGACGGGGGGGGGGGGGTTT
>NW_020442466.1:3085714-3105658 GCF_000699045.2 Agrilus planipennis
TTATGTATGAAATCTTTACTTTTTTAAAATTTTATATTTTTTTCTTCTAATGTTTATTATAAATAAAGTTTAATTCCCGTTGAACCGGTTCAAAAACCGGTTCACGTATTTGTTTCGGTTCGGTTCGAGTTCCGGTTCAGCAGAAAAAAAACGTTCCGGACTCCGGTTCACGGTTCGGAAAAACAAGCCGGTTCGTTCCGGTTTTTGTTCCGGTTCGGGTTCGGTTCAAACCCTTGTTTATAATAATACATATAAAAATTCGTCAAAAATTAGAAAAAAAATCAGCAATTCTTTTTAATTTTTTTTTCAATACGTCAGCCAATTCTCGTTATCAGAAATCATCTTTAGTTCCGGAACGCGTTCCTGTCCAAAAAGGAAGTACCGGAACGACGTTCCGGAGCGTTCCGGCTCGACAACACCACTGATGTTTATACATAAGTTATCTTGTATTTTATACTAATTTGACTCTTCTTTAACCATATTTTAATTTAATCCTCCGCATGGACCTCTGCGGTCAAATTTTTTAGATACGCACAAAGCGAATTACCTTTCATTTGAAAGAGTCAACAGCAATAACACTTACATTCAATTGTATACTGCGTGTAACAACGATGATACTCACAATCAATATAACTAGGTATTGTTGCCCTTCTTTGTTTGATAATTTTGTTATTGCCGCTACCTGTTGAAAACCCAAAGATCGACCGACATTCAGCGATAGAAGATTAAAACAAAACGTTCCGTTGTAGTGCAATTCTCAATCTTTTGTTTTACTAATGGAATTGACGTGTTGTACTTGAAACGCTTTAAAGCGCAACGTATCAGAAGCAAACAAAGGTAGATGAACCTGAACAGTTGAACAACGTGAAAATGCAGCTGTCTGCCCGTATCTCCGGATGACACTGACACTGACGATGACATTACAAGATGATACGATTATTCAATATGGTATTGTTTACTTAATTAGCTTTTAATGCTTTCATTTGAACACTTGTTAGGTGGGTCCGAAATAGTAATAATTCGCTGTTATCAATGGAAACTACGTACTCAACCCTGGACTATCAGTACTTTGTTATGGTTCTTTAAATTAATTGATTGGTGCACGTGTCCCGTCTAAATGAAGTTAATGGAGCCAATTAATACATATCCTTTTTTGGAAATTTATAGTGTTAAAGGGAGTTGATGATAATTAATCTTTTTTGAGGAATAAATTTAAACCTTTGAAAAACCCGGCTAGAATTTATAAGGGGCATGCCACATGTAGCGTGCGGGCCTCATGTGGCTATTGAGGTGCATGCCCATTTAGGGATTTCCCCGTAGATTCCTCCTGAAAATGTCACCAAAAAATAGTGATGATACTAAAATGAGGATTGCCTTATAGGTTTTTCATATTTGTCTTAAGGGGCAAACCTATCATATGTATAAACTTACAATTAAATGCACCTTATGGGGGCTCGATGAGGCAAATCCGTTTGAAAATACTCTCGGTAAAATGAAAAAACTTATAAAAAATTGTAAGAATCATCATGCCCAATTATGTCATTTTTTCAATCAAATCTTTTATATTTGCAACGAACCAACAAGTGTACTTCCTGATATTGTTATTATAAGACAACTGAAACCAGACGCATCAGGTCGAACAACAGTAAAACGATTGCAATTGAAAGTATTATTGACTACAAAACAGCCCAATAACACAATCTTACTTAAGACCAAACAAATTTCGCAAATAAGAAGAAACAAATCTAACACATGTATAAACTTACAATTAAATCTATTTTAGAGAGCTCGACGAAGAAAAAAATTTCGGTAAAATGAAAAAACTTATAATAACGATCCCCTTGCCCAATTATGTCGTCGTTTCAATGAAATCTTTTACATTTGCAACGAACCAACAAGTATAGTTTCTGATTTAAGACGACTGAAACCAAACGCATCAGGTCGAACAACAGTAAAACGATTGCAATTTAAAGTATTATTGACTACAAAACAGCCCAATAACACAATCTTACTTAAGACCAAACAAATTTCGCAAATAAGAAGAAACAAATCTAACACATGTATAAACTTACAATTAAATCTATTTTAGAGAGCTCGACGAAGAAAAAAATTTCGGTAAAATGAAAAAACTTATAATAACGATCCCCTTGCCCAATTATGTCGTCGTTTCAATGAAATCTTTTACATTTGCAACGAACCAACAAGTATAGTTTCTGATTTAAGACGACTGAAACCAAACGCATCAGGTCGAACAACAGTAAAACGATTGCAATTTAAAGTATTATTGACTACAAAACAGCCCAATAACACAATCTTACTTAAGACCAAACAAATTTCGCAAATAAGAAGAAACAAATCTAACACATGTATAAACTTACAATTAAATCTATTTTAGAGAGCTCGACGAAGAAAAAAATTTCGGTAAAATGAAAAAACTTATAATAACGATCCCCTTGCCCAATTATGTCGTCGTTTCAATGAAATCTTTTACATTTGCAACGAACCAACAAGTATAGTTTCTGATTTAAGACGACTGAAACCAAACGCATCAGGTCGAACAACAGTAAAACGATTGCAATTTAAAGTATTATTGACTACAAAACAGCCCAATAACACAATCTTACTTAAGACCAAACAAATTTCGCAAATAAGAAGAAACAAATCTAACACATGTATAAACTTACAATTAAATCTATTTTAGAGAGCTCGACGAAGAAAAAAATTTCGGTAAAATGAAAAAACTTATAATAACGATCCCCTTGCCCAATTATGTCGTCGTTTCAATGAAATCTTTTACATTTGCAACGAACCAACAAGTATAGTTTCTGATTTAAGACGACTGAAACCAAACGCATCAGGTCGAACAACAGTAAAACGATTGCAATTTAAAGTATTATTGACTACAAAACAGCCCAATAACACAATCTTACTTAAGACCAAACAAATTTCGCAAATAAGAAGAAACAAATCTAACACATGTATAAACTTACAATTAAATCTATTTTAGAGAGCTCGACGAAGAAAAAAATTTCGGTAAAATGAAAAAACTTATAATAACGATCCCCTTGCCCAATTATGTCGTCGTTTCAATGAAATCTTTTACATTTGCAACGAACCAACAAGTATAGTTTCTGATTTAAGACGACTGAAACCAAACGCATCAGGTCGAACAACAGTAAAACGATTGCAATTTAAAGTATTATTGACTACAAAACAGCCCAATAACACAATCTTACTTAAGACCAAACAAATTTCGCAAATAAGAAGAAACAAATCTAACACATGTATAAACTTACAATTAAATCTATTTTAGAGAGCTCGACGAAGAAAAAAATTTCGGTAAAATGAAAAAACTTATAATAACGATCCCCTTGCCCAATTATGTCGTCGTTTCAATGAAATCTTTTACATTTGCAACGAACCAACAAGTATAGTTTCTGATTTAAGACGACTGAAACCAAACGCATCAGGTCGAACAACAGTAAAACGATTGCAATTTAAAGTATTATTGACTACAAAACAGCCCAATAACACAATCTTACTTAAGACCAAACAAATTTCGCAAATAAGAAGAAACAAATCTAACACATGTATAAACTTACAATTAAATCTATTTTAGAGAGCTCGACGAAGAAAAAAATTTCGGTAAAATGAAAAAACTTATAATAACGATCCCCTTGCCCAATTATGTCGTCGTTTCAATGAAATCTTTTACATTTGCAACGAACCAACAAGTATAGTTTCTGATTTAAGACGACTGAAACCAAACGCATCAGGTCGAACAACAGTAAAACGATTGCAATTTAAAGTATTATTGACTACAAAACAGCCCAATAACACAATCTTACTTAAGACCAAACAAATTTCGCAAATAAGAAGAAACAAATCTAACACATGTATAAACTTACAATTAAATCTATTTTAGAGAGCTCGACGAAGAAAAAAATTTCGGTAAAATGAAAAAACTTATAATAACGATCCCCTTGCCCAATTATGTCGTCGTTTCAATGAAATCTTTTACATTTGCAACGAACCAACAAGTATAGTTTCTGATTTAAGACGACTGAAACCAAACGCATCAGGTCGAACAACAGTAAAACGATTGCAATTTAAAGTATTATTGACTACAAAACAGCCCAATAACACAATCTTACTTAAGACCAAACAAATTTCGCAAATAAGAAGAAACAAATCTAACACATGTATAAACTTACAATTAAATCTATTTTAGAGAGCTCGACGAAGAAAAAAATTTCGGTAAAATGAAAAAACTTATAATAACGATCCCCTTGCCCAATTATGTCGTCGTTTCAATGAAATCTTTTACATTTGCAACGAACCAACAAGTATAGTTTCTGATTTAAGACGACTGAAACCAAACGCATCAGGTCGAACAACAGTAAAACGATTGCAATTTAAAGTATTATTGACTACAAAACAGCCCAATAACACAATCTTACTTAAGACCAAACAAATTTCGCAAATAAGAAGAAACAAATCTAACACATGTATAAACTTACAATTAAATCTATTTTAGAGAGCTCGACGAAGAAAAAAATTTCGGTAAAATGAAAAAACTTATAATAACGATCCCCTTGCCCAATTATGTCGTCGTTTCAATGAAATCTTTTACATTTGCAACGAACCAACAAGTATAGTTTCTGATTTAAGACGACTGAAACCAAACGCATCAGGTCGAACAACAGTAAAACGATTGCAATTTAAAGTATTATTGACTACAAAACAGCCCAATAACACAATCTTACTTAAGACCAAACAAATTTCGCAAATAAGAAGAAACAAATCTAACACATGTATAAACTTACAATTAAATCTATTTTAGAGAGCTCGACGAAGAAAAAAATTTCGGTAAAATGAAAAAACTTATAATAACGATCCCCTTGCCCAATTATGTCGTCGTTTCAATGAAATCTTTTACATTTGCAACGAACCAACAAGTATAGTTTCTGATTTAAGACGACTGAAACCAAACGCATCAGGTCGAACAACAGTAAAACGATTGCAATTTAAAGTATTATTGACTACAAAACAGCCCAATAACACAATCTTACTTAAGACCAAACAAATTTCGCAAATAAGAAGAAACAAATCTAACACATGTATAAACTTACAATTAAATCTATTTTAGAGAGCTCGACGAAGAAAAAAATTTCGGTAAAATGAAAAAACTTATAATAACGATCCCCTTGCCCAATTATGTCGTCGTTTCAATGAAATCTTTTACATTTGCAACGAACCAACAAGTATAGTTTCTGATTTAAGACGACTGAAACCAAACGCATCAGGTCGAACAACAGTAAAACGATTGCAATTTAAAGTATTATTGACTACAAAACAGCCCAATAACACAATCTTACTTAAGACCAAACAAATTTCGCAAATAAGAAGAAACAAATCTAACACATGTATAAACTTACAATTAAATCTATTTTAGAGAGCTCGACGAAGAAAAAAATTTCGGTAAAATGAAAAAACTTATAATAACGATCCCCTTGCCCAATTATGTCGTCGTTTCAATGAAATCTTTTACATTTGCAACGAACCAACAAGTATAGTTTCTGATTTAAGACGACTGAAACCAAACGCATCAGGTCGAACAACAGTAAAACGATTGCAATTTAAAGTATTATTGACTACAAAACAGCCCAATAACACAATCTTACTTAAGACCAAACAAATTTCGCAAATAAGAAGAAACAAATCTAACACATGTATAAACTTACAATTAAATCTATTTTAGAGAGCTCGACGAAGAAAAAAATTTCGGTAAAATGAAAAAACTTATAATAACGATCCCCTTGCCCAATTATGTCGTCGTTTCAATGAAATCTTTTACATTTGCAACGAACCAACAAGTATAGTTTCTGATTTAAGACGACTGAAACCAAACGCATCAGGTCGAACAACAGTAAAACGATTGCAATTTAAAGTATTATTGACTACAAAACAGCCCAATAACACAATCTTACTTAAGACCAAACAAATTTCGCAAATAAGAAGAAACAAATCTAACACATGTATAAACTTACAATTAAATCTATTTTAGAGAGCTCGACGAAGAAAAAAATTTCGGTAAAATGAAAAAACTTATAATAACGATCCCCTTGCCCAATTATGTCGTCGTTTCAATGAAATCTTTTACATTTGCAACGAACCAACAAGTGTACTTCCTGATATTGTTATTATAAGACAACTGAAACCAGACGCATCAGGTCGAACAACAGTAAAACGATTGCAATTGAAAGTATTATTGACTACAAAACAATCCAACAACATAATCTTATTTAAGAGCAAACAAATTTTACAAATATGTGATATATGTATAGATTCCTCTAAATGAAGATATAAATTGTACTGAAATTTGTGAAAAACTAATACAAAAAAGAAAATATTTTTATACGTATTCATGCGATGCTAAATATTTAGAAACGTACCTACCTATAGTTTCTGCAAACAATGAAAAATCATAGATGTTGATAAAAAAATGGTTTATGTTAATGTTAGAGACGAAAGTAAAGAAATAGTATGTGTTATTATGCCGTTGCTACATATGTAAAAGTGAACAGTTTCTTATTACTAAAATATATTTCTCATTCAATTTTGTATTTTTGTAATGATAATAAAGTTCATTTTTCCAAAAATTTTTTAATGGGGTAACAATAATTTTTTCCCGCGTGGCCACATGAGGTATGGGTCCCAAACGGGGTAGTGGGCTACCTACTTGGAGACCCTATTTACACCCCCCTCAAAATTGTAGTCAGGAAAGACCCTCAAACCTTATTATGTGAATGTTGAACCATTTTAAATAACTGTAAGTAGTCTAAAAATTCTCAATTTCATCAAAACTTTTGTACAATTTTTATTTAAAATTAGGGTAAAGGTCGGGGGTGGAGATGGGGGGGTCGAGGGAGGAGATCTCCCCCACCACTCTACCATAAAAAGTTCGTGGCGGTTTCACCGCCATAAAAAGTTATAGGGATTCAAATAATAATTATTCAAAATAATAATAAATATGCCAATTTTTATACATTTCTAGGCATGTAAATATTTATAAAGTCATTCTTAAACAATATTCAAAGGTAAAACTAATGAAAAATACATAAAAATATTGAGAAAGTTATATAAAAAATTATTTAAATATCTTTATCAATAGGGTAGGTTAGGTTAGGTTATCGGGTTTTGTTCAAGTGACCACCCTCTTTCGATCCCCCACCTCCACCCGCATGAAAATATTTTTTTTAGTGAATTTTATTTGAATTATAGTGTATGAAAATTGTCAAAATAATCAACTTTCAACCCCCATAACTTTTTATGTGTGTGAGATCGCCACGAACTTTTTATGGTACAGTGGTGGGGGAGACCTCCTCTTTCGATCCCATCTACACCAAAGGGGGTGGGGGCCATCATCTAGACATTTACCAAAATTGGGATTATTCCGAAATATTATTTACTAGATCTTTCAGTTAAGTTTGTTGACATATACTTTCAGGTTGTTTAAAATTAAAAATATTGCGATAGCGATACACCACACGTATTAACTTTGGGTTCTGTGCACCATAAATTACATTATTTCACTTCCTTGACCGTTTCATCTTCGATAAGTCGGCATTTAGAACAGCATGCATCGAACGCACAAACGTAATTTGTTAATAAATCAATTACATCATCTAAACGATTTATCAGTAGATCAGCATATCGATTACTACGCTGGTTGGTGGTCCATCAATCATTTGATTGATCTATCGGTTAGGCGATTAATTAGTTAACCAACGAACGTTGCTTTCGAAGGATAAACATGAGAACGGGCGCATTCGAGGCTAGAGCTTTGTACCTATTTCAATTTGCTTGTCGATACATCTGCTCAATAGATTTACATAGCTACAAACAAAACTTCAAGCTTCAATACGACCAATACAAAATAATTAGATATTCTATCTTAATAGATACGTATATTTCGTTTTAAGTGCAAATAAACTTATGCGTACATATATGTAAGTAATAAAGATTACAGTTTACACACTTTTTCTAAAAGAAAGTTAAAATATCAAGGCTGTCATTTTTCTTTTTTCAGTACTGTTTGAACGTCTTCATTTAAGTAAATTATGTTGGACCTTTGAAATAGGTTTCGTATTTTGATTATGTATAAAAATAAAATTTCATGTATTAAATTTGGTAACAGTTTTATATAACAAAAATATCACACTTGTAATATCATTCCGGGTAAATTTTATCATCATAAAGTCGTCAATTCGAAGATCTGTTGAAGACGCAATTACGTCTTTCCTATCCCGAACTAATCTTCGCATTTCCCTAAAATTATCCCACATCCCCAAGTACTTGTGTACAGGAATCTAATCTAGGTCGTTTTGCCACTCTTTTTATTACCTCCTCATTGCCAATCTTTTCAATCCTTTCGATCCTTTGCTATCCTTTGCTTTAAATGTCTACTGCTAATTGAGTTATTTGGTAGTCAAGATAAGTATGGCGATTAAAATAATGCTTCAAAGAAAATATGTGGTCTTGGTACGGTGTCATCATTTCTGCTGCTACGTATTTAATGTTTAACTACAATTGACAATAAAATTGGGGCAAAACGAGCCAAAGGCGAGCGAAGCTCCATTCTTCCCCGATTCAGGACTTTCGGTTGAAACGACTTTACCGATATAGTTTAAATTTGGCATAATGTTCATACACAGTCAGGAGTATGTTTAAATCGGACATACCAAGGAAGAATAATGGAATAATCACTAGAAGTCTTTTTATCTGATTTCGGATTTTCGGATTTGGCACTAAAATGATCATCTCGAGACTGTCTACAGATCAAAAAAATAAAATCACAATTCGGACCTACCATCGAGGAATAATCGGCAAAAAATATTTGATATTGGGAGACAGAGGCGTTAACTAAGCGAGTGACCGGTCGAACAATTCCTCACGTGTTATACCGGTTCCCCCCTTATTTCATCTTCCACATACTGCGAAGATTATCTAGTAATTCAGGGTAGTGAGATGTGGTAGAAAAATACAGTTACGGTCTTGGCGTCTCCAGAGGTTAGTGGTGGCAAGCAGAGCAGGCCTCAGGTTATGGAGACTTGCAGTCTGTAGTGGCCCAACATGTTTTGAATTTTCCATACATTTTTGATGTTTAGTTTTTCGATAATATTTTTGTCTAAAATTATTAATTCTATCATTAAACATGATTCCATTAATATCCATCAACTTCATTCCTCTTTTTAATGGTGAATAACATCATTCATACAAAATTCCCGACTCCCACGCGATACTTCATACTATTAATTTGTATACCCACCAGAAAGGAACTTGTTTACTTAAAGGTACCTCCGTAGGTAGATAAGTATAGGGTACAAGAAAATGTCCTTTTGAAACTAATAATAGAACAAAAAGCACCGACTTGGAAAACAATCCACCACACACAGACATAATTAGCAGCTTCCGAGTACAATAAAAAGTGTGTAATACAAGTTGTAATGATAGCCAACCGTTCAAACACTAATTTTCGGGTAGCACGGTTTGCTCGTTTGACAAAACAAATGCATGGCACAATACGGCTACAATAAAAAAGCGTTTAATAATAATTTTGAGAACGATTGTTACCTACGTATTTTTAGTTGCGTGACAATTTTCGTTTGCATTTGTCTTTGTAGGTTTAAATTGCCGTGAAAATTACCCAGCTTGTAATAAACCTGACAGGAGAGAGAGAGAAAGAGAGCTAGAGAAATTGACGGTTCGTTGAGCGTGCCCAAAATTTGGAGCATCTGTCAGTAATTGGGCGTTTATAATTGACAAAGAATCGGTTACATCAAAAAGGAAGTATGGTTTTACAAATCAAAGGAAATAAATAGAGAGAAATTTTGTTAATTTTCAGCCATAACTGACGATAAACCTCTACTATGTACTGCCACACGTCCTCCCTGTACGCTAGGTAGCGACATCTATATCAAAATTGAGATTGTAGAAGCGTTTGTTTACTTTCACGCTAATGTAGACAGTAGATTTTAAATTATTGTTTAATGTAATTTATGTAAAATAAATAAAAGTAAAACACAAATACTGCTAAGCAAGTGAAGAATAAGTAGGGAAAGAGTGAATAGGAGACGAAAAATTTGGAGAAGTGGCTGATTTAAGTATCTAGGAAGTCAGATAGGTCAGGACGGAAGGAGTAGTAGGCTTATAAAGCAGAGGATAGCGCAAGGTCGAGTCGCCTTCAATGAAAAGAAGTCACTTCTATGCTCGTTAACGGTTAATTTAAAAATTCGAGAAAGATTGTTAAAGGAGTATGTTTGGAGCGCGGCGCTGTAC
The DNA here is from genome assembly GCF_000699045.2 of Agrilus planipennis. Lineage (NCBI taxonomy): Eukaryota > Metazoa > Arthropoda > Insecta > Coleoptera > Buprestidae > Agrilus > Agrilus planipennis. The sequence goes on from NW_020442466.1 coordinate 3,096,056, forward strand.
TCCTGCGAAAAATGGACGGTGGGCGCGGTGAAAAAGAAAAGGTTAAAAGCGTTCGAAATGTGGTGTTACAGGCGAATGGTGAGGATAACGTGGGTAGAAAAGGTTAGAAATGAGGAGGTATTGGAAAGAATAGGAGAACAGAGGACTCTATAGAAGTCAATAAAAAATACCGTGGATAAAGAAGGTTAGAAATGAAGAGGTATTAGAAATAATAGGAGAAGAGGGGACTCAATGGAAGTCAATAAGAAATGGGCGAGGTAGATTGGTAGGACTCCTTCTCAGGTATGAAGGTGTAGTAAGAGACATATTAGAGGCAGAAACGGGAGTTAGGAGGGATAGAGGTAGACCTGGATTAGATTACTGTTCGCAAATAGATGTCGGTTGTTCAAGTTTTAGGAAAATGCGAAATTAGCTCAGGATAGGAATGAGTGGAGGTGCGTGTCCAACCAGTCTTAGGACTGACGACCTTATGATGATGATGTAATATAAATGTGAATCCATCTTTACTCCGTACTACAAATTTGGGCCTAATGGTGCTTCATTTTTATAATTTTTAAGCTTTTCATTAACTGTTCTGATAACGACGGTCGTGAAAGCTGTAACCTCTTCTCGTTTAACGTGAACGTTAGTTCATTGATTAATCGAAAATATATTTTTTTTTTTATGTGGATTACTTCTTATTGTATGAATTGGTTCGTATAGGTTATCAGGCATTATCTAATTTGATCTGACTACAAAAGTGCACAATTAAACTAATAATTTGTTAATTTCCATGTAGCATGGAATCCTAATGATTCTGATACATGCCAAGGAAAAGTGGTATTAGAGATTATTAACATGACAGATGCATAAGTATGATAAAATTTTGTACTCTTGTAATTCATAACATAATGATCAATTACTGTAAGCTTGTGAGAAAGTAAACTAATGAGAGGTAATAATAACATCATAAAACTGCAAAAATAATATAATTTGATGTAATACTCTAATGATAATAACAGGGAAGATTGAAAAGTGTGGGAGAATGGAGTTTGCCATAGGGACTCATACCGACTTAGTCAGGAATGTTAGAAAAGTTTACTACAAACGAAAAATGTACTCGCTATTAAATTCTCTACATGTAACGAAACAGAAGGCCCCAGCCAATGCTTTTCGATATTAAACAGTCTTATTTGCACAAAATGAAACAGAATTTTAGAAAAACATTTAAATGTTAACACTGAAATAAAACTATGGTTATGACTTTCACTTTTTCGTTGTTCGTCATAGTAAAAGGTCGTATTTTTATAATTAATAAAATACTTTGAAGCACTCAAGGGTTTTATTAAGATCTAAAGACAGACGGAAAAGGCATGTCGAATGCAAAGTCTTCAAGAAATACTGAGCAACTGTCTTAATAAATGAAAATAATGAACAATGTCTACAAGGGTGTTTCAGTTAAAATTTTTTTTCTTCTTTTTTATCATAAGAAATGTTACATGACAGCGATTACGTAATTTTTTTAAATAATTTCCTTCATAATATATATTATGCAACTGCTTAGCTGTTAGATCTTTAAAAGATTAATACTATTGTTAACGTGCTAAATTATTCCATTATAAACTACCCAACCATCAGCATAGGTCAGATTGAAACACCCAAAATTTTTTTTAACTAAAGGGTCAAAGAGCATCATATCTCCTCCAAAGGCACCACTTTTAGTTATAAAAAATTTACTTTTTATTTCCAATTAACAATAATTGAGAATTTTCAAATTACTCACCCAAGGCTCGTCGATGCATTTTCAATTTTTTGAAATGCTCCGATTATCCAGTTCAAGATGCATGCGGGACGTCGTTTGTTCTGAAAGTAAAATCCATCATTAAACATCGTCAGAGATATATGTTTTTGTACAATATTTTACAAAAGATTAGTGTTCTTAGACTAGAACTAGACTTGCCTTTCTTATTTGAAAGGAAAAGAAAATTGTTTGTCTTCTATAATACAATAAAGTTGGAATGTACGTTAGTACCTACAAAGTGTTTCTGGACTGAAGTACATAACAATTCTAATATGAAATATACATTAATTATGTTCTACAATTTCTATCCGTCTGTCTGTCTGTATGTTTAGAAAAAATTGATATCAATATACAGCATAAAAGATCCTGGACAAAAATTTTCAGTTTCTCCCCAGTCTCTCAGTCTTAAAGCGTCTCTGAGAGCGTCTCTCACAGTCTCTCAGATATTGCCTAGGTGTTTTTATTGATTTCTCAGTCTCAGTATAAGAGACTCGAACGATAAAATTGTTAATTCAAAGATTCGAGTCTCTCACAGGATACTGAATGAATAAAACTGAAGAATTGAGACTCGAATCTCTCGTAGAAAGACTGGGATCTCTGAAATATGTTGAACTTTTAATTTTAACCGTGTCTATCGAGACACCACTTATTGAGAGATTCGAGTCTCTCATTCAGAGACTGGATACAAAATGAGGATCTCTCTATGAGCGACTCGAGTCTTGCTTTCAGAGACTTTGAGAGACTGAACATTTTTATCTCGGGGAGGTATCCTATAATAACCTACCTCTTTTGTTTGGTCAAATTGAACCACTATTAAAATACTAACCATTCAGACACAGTAAAAAATCAAAACCGTTTATAATATGTTTGAACGAACTGTCAGTTTATAAGGTTGTTTTAGTCAACAGTCGCTATAACCAATTGCAAACAAAAGCGCGCAACCCGATTTTCGATGTCTTTGACTTCTAAGTTCTGTGTTATCTAAAGACAATCGCCTATTTAATGTAAAAATGAGTTCAAAAACAACTACTACATGAGTCATTTTACATTATCAACTGCTGCAGAATGCATACGTTATATCCAAATCATTTTTTCCAGTGGCTAAAAGAGCGCTTCTACAGACAATATGCCGCTGTATGCGACGTGGTACTAATCATGAGCGATATTTCCAATTAAGATATTAAGGCATTATATATAGAACTACAGGACAGAACTTTCATATTTTTCCGTTATACCCGGTACATTGCATTGTAATTGGTCGCTCTAAACGGTTTTGACATTTAAATCTATGAATATCGAAATCCAAGCAAGCAAAGCCACAGGTAATAGCTTATTCAAATACTAAAATAAACAGGTTAGTAAAAAGCCTACATGTAACATGTAACATTAGCCTGTGTCCACGTAGCTGACCATTGAATGCCTTTCTGGTCGAAATGAATTACGAATTCCCACATTGCTCATGTAAAGCCACCAGCACACTTACATGAATTACCTGCGAGCATTATTCTTGTTCTTGGGTCACTTAGGAATATCTAACATGTGTGTATTCGAATGTTGCAGGTACATTTATAGATAATCTCGTGGCATATTATACATACATATTAATGTATCATACAATAAGCATTGTGTTAAGATCAAGAGATGATAATGCGTACAACCGTATGTGTATGAATGCTCTGTATCAAACCTTTCAATCTCACCTGCTACTGAACTTCATGTAATATCGATGCGGTACTTGTGATCTTTTATAAAGACATTTTACGTACGTATCGTCTTCCATATTCATAATATACAAGTGTACATTTATACAGGTATGGAATGTAATGCAGAAATATTATACGTAATATCTGTCATTGTTTCTACAGAACGGAAGATAGAAGATTTCAAAGTTAGCAGTGAACAAAAAGGATACCTGTAACCATCGGTTCCCAATTGGTGTTTCGCGGAATCCTGGTGTTTCCGTGAAAGGATCGCAGGAGTTCCGCGAAATATGGCGTTTTTCTCCTAATAATAGCACATGAAATTCTGCGAAAAGCAACCAATACAATTGATTCATTCCTGTTTTCTCACTCATTTTGTTTTTTTATTTTTTATTTATTGTAATTATTGTATGCGTAGAAATCCTGTCTTATCACGCATAACAATTTGGCTTATTTATTTATTTAGATATTTACCGCCATTTTNCAAAAACTAGCACCACCTTAAAAAAAATCCGAAAGAGTCCTCAAACAACGCCTCGCCAAAAAACCTACTATGTATAATAGCACCAAAATAGCATTACATACAAAATCATCTAAAACAGCACCAAAACGTACCATATATAAAAATGAAAATATTGATTAATGAATACCAATTTATCCATTAGATATTTAAATTTTTATTAACACATTTTTCCACAAAAATACTCGGGAGTCCACTTTAAAGTTTTCGAATTTGACTGACTTCTTTGCGTCACAGAGTAATCCTGACGAAAAGTTATTAAATTGATTCCAAATCAATGCTTTTTGCAACAATTGATGATATATATATGTGATTCTTATTCACTTAATGTAGTTTTTCGTTGTGCCGACTGATTCGCATTGACACTCAGTTTAAATTTTTGATTGTAAGAAATCGGTAAGCGTATAATAGAACTGACCGAATGAAGTAATCGATTTTTTTTCTGCTGATTTAAAACAATACCGAAGCAAGAAACTTGAAGTCATTCGTACAAATAGCAAAGCGACAAGAATGAACAATTTGACCATTAAAACCGCAACTGAGAGTCGCAGAATCTCATTGTTTCCGTAGACAATTTACGGTAATGTAACGGAGTGGCAATACAAAATACAGAGCATTCATTTTAGGGGAAGTTCCGGCATTTAGTTTGTAGTGGCTAAACGCGTTACCGTCGAGCCGTTTGTGTCGGCTTATTTGCCGGAAATCGAAATCCGCCTCTTCCTTTGTTCTACTAGCGCTTTGCGGTCTAAAATTACTGCAACTTGTCCTCAAGGACCACCAGGTTGCAACTAACTGCTGATTGCTGCACTTTTTTGGACAAAAAGCACAGGCGACGACAACGAAGACAATAAAAAAGAAGAACAACAGAAGCGTATTAAACGAGATGGCGATTGGTCAGCATTTTTTGTTTTTTCGTGATCGTTGTCGAAATAATTAACAATCAACAAAGCTTTCTTTGTGAGCAGGCGTGATAAATAATGAAAAAGCATAAAATACCTGATGCTGAACGCGTTGACAAAGTTTATGGTTTAATACTCTACCCCTCAAAAAGGAAAAACGGGACATCTATATAAGATTAGTCGAGCGTTTATATGTCCCTCTGTTCATTTGTCACAGCCATCTTAGTCGGAAATAGCCGAAACTTGGCTTGGAAATATATCATATTGACCTACACATTTCTATTTAACGTTAAAACCTTAAGAGGGGTGAAGTTACTTGGTTGCTGGACGTAATTGTGAAAGTTTAATAATATTAATTAATAGAAATTGTAAAGAGAAGGTGCAATTTCATACTAGATACGTGAAAGTTGTACACAATTTGCTGAAATTTTTTAATTCAATTCAATTTTACGAGGATAGAGAAACAGATAAATAATAATTTATATTTAACAATACTATTTTGGTATTATTATTATTATTTTATTTTATATTTATAGATTTTGCATACCAATATTTTAGTTTCGTCTACACACAGAAGTGAGGTAACTTTCGAGAGCAAAAAATGGATCACCAATTTTTACGTCTGTTAGTCATGCAAAACTATTGCATGACGAGAAATGGATAATAAAATTAGTTTATTTGACCGAAATATTCAATAAACTGAATTTTGTTTTATTGAAAATCTGTATCTTACAAATAAAATGTGTTTATTTTGTGTTTAAATAATAACGTTTAAGCTAGCTACTACTTTTAAAAAAAATAAAAAGTATTGTAGCATATGAATTAACATAAAATAATTTTTCTACTGTTTTGAGCTGTGTGAAACTGGCTTTCCTTTTCGGCTTCAGAGGATAGACAAACTAGCGGCGCAATGCGGGATTATTGTAAAACATGACCGTTCTAATAATAATAACCACAATAGATCTATCCAGACATCTAGTGACCGCTTAATTAAATGCCATACTTTACAATAAAAGACACAAACAATTGAATTATTTCTAATAAAAGTAAACATTTAATGACAGTATTACAATTACGGCATATTATTGGAGCAATCAATATCTTATTTAGAATAATTAAGTATTCATCAATGATAAAATATCTAGCTGAAAACTAACCAAGCTTCAGCCTACCTAGAAACGCATAATGCAAATTAAATTGCATAATACGTATATATTTTGTTAAGTATAGGTTTATAGGTTTAATCTGATCCTGGTGAAGAGTGTTCATGTAGCAAGGAAGAAAAGGTAAGATAAGATTGTCCGCAATTTAAACATTTGAAACCGTTCAACAAAGCTCACTTGCATCCTGCACTTTTTGAGCTTTTGATTCGCATGTGCCACATCGCTGCAGATTTTAAGTTCCTTATAAGACGCCTTTTGAAATTTTTGTGAAAAAGACAATGTAAATCCATAAGTACTAATAATTCCAGATAACTCAATATATAATTTTTGTATACATAGGTATTATTTACATGTAGAGGAAAAGTAAACAATATCTGAATCGCCATTTAAGTCTTTCCTCCTCTAGTGCATACCCAACTTTTCACCACCTCCCAATCAGGCAGTGAACTTTTGTTGGGTAATTTTCTATTGTTTTCGTAAAAGAGAGGAAATCATTAATAGACACGAATCGTCCACACAACTGGGTAATATCTGATTCCTGAGGGAGATATCTTCAGACATAACGACCAAAACTACTCTACCTCAAACAGTTCTACGATCATTTAAGGTCTTCCAAGGTCTTGGATAAGAAATGCAATAATCACGCAGGTTCATCAAGAGAAAAATCGCTAAAGTTTTCTATTTTGACAAATTAATACATATTTTTGTATCATTAAATAAAATTCCTACAAATTTGATGAAAATTTAAATTCTAAAATTATAGCCAAAATACTACAAAAACTAGCACCACCTTAAAAAAAATCCGAAAGAGTCCTCAAACAACGCCTCGCNTCTTTTGAGCGCATGCGCTGAAGTTTATGGGCATGCGCAGAAATCAGTTGTTCAATGACAATGTCTTTCTAACCTCTAAATCATTTACTCTTATTTCGCCAACTATCAATTTAATGACAAGCTTTCCGCACAAACATGACAAAAAATAGTATACGTACCTCGGGAAGAAACAGGGTTGTCTCAGACTGCATGCCATGCAGACAATCCCGTTTCTTCCCTCGATACGTAATGTACTATAGCTATTAATAGTTACCCATCATCATGGTACCTACGCAATCGCGGGGGACCGCATTTACCAACTGATTGTTTATTTTCTGCACCGATGGCGATGCAATAAAAATGCAGGATGAGAAAAAGCACGGCGCGATGAGATAGAAGCTCGATCGGAAAAAAATGGTGCGTGACAGCGACCTTTCAGCACCACAACGATAAGAGTTTAATTAAAAGTTAGTCTACCGTAGTAGCTTCATGGTCAGCGGTCACTCGTTCAACCAATCAGTCGTACACATACATACGTATATGTGGCGACTTAAATTAATTTAAACCCGAAACAATTATTGCGACGAAAACGAAACAAAAAAAAATAATCGCCAGATCGGTCCGATATTATACCTTACAAGAAGATTAGATAGTATAAGCGAGCAGCGTTAGACAATTAAAGCATTTCAGGACCTTCATAAAAAATAAGGAATATCCTTTTCGGTTTATGTACTGCGATAGAGACAGGATTTGCAGTAAGCTTTTTTCAGTTCACTATCTTACATAGATATATTATTGACTTTGTTCCTGTTGGTTTAAAGCAAATTAAAAGGATAATGCCTAGTTCCCTCCCTTATACCTGTTTTTTATTAGGGTTAAAATTTTCGGTATGTCGAATTCCCTCCTAGTTATACATCAATTGCTTCCCACGGCGGCGGATAACTTTGAGTGCTAATTTCCACTAAAAAGTCATAAAGAGTTGTTTAAATAATACAGCCTCACATCACATATTAATCTTAATATTATTCATAGGCATTTTATCAACATATCGCATTATTAATGCAATTGCATTTGTAACCAAAGAGGGAAAGACAGGATTGTCACTTTTTCTTGACAAGAAATTGCATAGGTATACAAATGAATGCTTTTAAATAAATTTGTTGAAAAACAAGAACGAAATTTGTCCTTTATTCAGTTTTATCCTTTGGGTACTTGCATTTACTTGTAAATGATATTTTGCAATTAAGTGCACGTTAAAAATAGAACGAACCTGCGCCGATCCCATTCTCTGTCTGCAATTATTTAAGAATTACTGCGTTAATTAGGGTGCGAGCAATTTCAAGTCGTTGCATGATTGAATGCAAACGAGTAGTTAATGTACATAAATGGATTTACCAGCATAGTTCATTTCAATTAAAGTTCTTATTAAATAAATTATGCGCAATTGGATCGGAACATTCCTAAGGCTTGTTTTGCGTAAGACTGGTAAAGTTTATGTCCATGTAACCTGTACGATAAACTTAATAACTCAAACACACCAATTAAAATTGTTGTTTTTATTTATTTTCGTCGGCAATTTTGCAATTATTATTCTAAAGTACTAAACAACGAAAGCAAACTGTAATGAATGTTTTGAAAGAAAGGATATTATCCTATCAACAAAAGCAAGATTTGTTTGAAACAGTTTTATTAAATGTATAAACGCAAAATACCAAGCTTTCTTCAGTATCCCAGTCTTTGATAGGTCATGATGATATATATTTTAAATAATTTTTTTAAACACAAATTTTTCCATTTACCGACACAATAATTGTCTTAAATGCTAAAATTTTCTGTCATACATACAAGTTTATCATGACTTATAAAAAAAATAGTGTCGATAGTTGTAAGAGTTATGAAAACTCAAGAACGTATTCTTCCTCCAATGCATAAATTGACCCTTTTCCCAACACATAAATTGATCTTTTAGTGAACAAAACTGTACAGTACTTGAAGGAAGTAAAAAATATAAAGAAAAAATAGTTTGTCTCTATATTTCAACCATGTGTTATCCGGACATCAAGAACATTTACTCCTAAGATATTCTTGTAGATCCGTTTTTTCGAACAGGGGTAATGTTTCTTTTTTTTAATTTAGTGTAAAGATGTAATAAAGCAAACTAAAAATTTCAAATGCTAAAAGTGTTTTGTTAAATAAGCATTTATTTTGAAAACTACTTAATAAATGCCTACGTTGCATCTTGTGATTCAAATGTATTTTTCAAAACAACTTTATTCGAAACATGGAATGTCTTATTAAAAATACATTTTATAATCACTATTTTTCATATTTCTCTATTTTAATAAAGGAATTTGCTTGTCTTTAATTCATTTTCCATTTCTTCCTCTTATTTAAATGTATAGTCTTAAAACGAGGATAAGGATTATTTCAACGTAAGAAACTTCTTTCGAATGTCCCAGAAATATTCTAATTTCCTCATAAAACACCCACAAACTGTATAATAATCTTACATTTTTAGATGCATACTACCAGCTGAATGACACGCATCTTAAATTTCAGATACTTTGAATGAACGGACCGAAGAGTGCACTACTAGACCTAAGATAGAGATACGTAAAAAGTCCCTTTTTCAATGCATAGGTTCATTTGTATAAAATACCTTTATGTCATGTTAGCGCGAAAAGCTCGTTTTGCATGCTATGAAATAGGGAAGAAATGGCCTCTTTTCAGC
>NW_020442466.1:3107473-3167137 GCF_000699045.2 Agrilus planipennis
CACTATATATTTGCTGATAATTTTCGATAAATAAAATCGGTAAGTAGTCGTTAACTTAATTACCGGAGCTGATATGAACGGGAGGGAACTCGGCTAGTACCCGGAAGGGAATTCGGCTATCTATATTTTAACCAAAACTACCTGCGGGAGGGAATTCGGCATCACCGAATTAAAATGCCGGTTTATTGACGACGACCCCTCTTTGAAAGTATAAATTTCAAAGACATTATGTTATCTTTTGAATGTCATCATATGAAGGAAATGTGTTTTCATCATCTTTTTTAACAGTTAATGAGCCAGCCTAATTTATGTAATTTTAACAAGTTATTGACATTATAACGCCATCTACTAGCGTTTACTGCTAACACTATAACACTTGACAATTGATTTTCAAGTATTTGACAAGGGCTTTGATGTGATCTACTTATCAGACTTAAATTCTGCAACATAGTTTATATACGATGTGTCCGGCACGTAAACCAATTAATATAATAGGTACAATAATTAATAAATAATTAATTGCAGTAATGCTTTCTTTATATCAAATGTTATTTATGTATGACACATAAAATTTCGATGAGAGTATTTTTATCTATGGGATTAAAAAGAATGAACCCTAACTAAGTACCTACCTGTGTCCAATTATAATTAAAAGAAACTAATATATTATAACAAATAAAGTAAACGCAAATAAATATTGAAAAAAAAACATTAAATCCAAACGTTGACTATTTATAGAATAAAAAATAAACATTTGAAAAATACATACAAGTTTATCATGACTTATAAAAAAAATAGTGTCGATAGTTGTAAGAGTTATGAAAACTCAAGAACGTATTCTTCCTCCAATGCATAAATTGACCCTTTTCCCAACACATAAATTGATCTTTTAGTGAACAAAACTGTACAGTACTTGAAGGAAGTAAAAAATATAAAGAAAAAATAGTTTGTCTCTATATTTCAACCATGTGTTATCCGGACATCAAGAACATTTACNGGGGTAGAGGTAGACCTAGATTAGATTACTGTTCGCAAATAGTTAAGGATGTGGGTTGTTCTAGTTTTAGGGAAATGCGAAGTTTAGCTCTAAGTACCTACCTATGTCCAATTATAATTAAAAGAAACTAATATATTATAACAAATAAAGTAAACGCAAATAAATATTGAAAAAAAAACATTAAATCCAAACGTGGACTATTTATAGAATAAAAAATAAACATTTGAAAAAAACTTCATTTAATTCGTATATAACGAATTTAAGTTGGAGAACGGAGTATTTGTCCATTGTAATTTTACATAAAAATGCCGCAGACAACGTAAACTTATACAATAACTTACGTAAGTGTAAGTAAGTAAATTTTTTACTGGACTGTTTTGTTTCACGGTACAATGCAATATAATTTTGGAATCTTCATGTAGTTAATTGAGTTGCTAAAAGAAATACCTCCACTCATTCCAGTTTTTAGGTAGAAAATTTTTAATTAGAATTTGATTACTTCGGTTTCGCAGTTGTTAATTGTTTCTTAATTGCCTTCACAGAGCGAGACATTGTTTGCTATTGCTTACTTCAACGAACTCTTTGAGAGCAGTTTGAGGTCCGACGCCCACTTCTTAAAATGTCTTATAAAACGTAACGTGCAGTGAGTGATAAAAACCCAATATCGCACCAGTGAGCACAATCACATATACATACATATAACTCTGCAGCTACAAAGCGAGCAAGAAAAAATTGTAATCAAACTTTTTGATGAGGAGATAGCCGATCCGGTTTTGGACATTCTTTAAAAGACCCATAAATTATTACCAACTTTGATTATTTAGCCACATTGTATGCATTTTTACGAATATTATTATATAAATATATTAAGCAGTTACCAATGTGATTTTTATTAACTGTTTCTCTAAAAAATTCATAATTCCTTACGATCACGAAATAAAAGTAAAACAAAAATACTAGTTTGCAAGGAAAGAAAAAGTAGGGAAAGAGCGGATATAAAGATAGGAGACGAAAAATAAGAAGAGGTGACTGATTTAGATATCAAGGAAGTCAGATAAGTCAGGACGGAAGGAACAGTAGAGATATAAAGCAAAGGATAGCGCTGGGTCAGGTCGCCTTTAATAAAAAGAATTCGAAAAAGATTGTCAAAGGTGTGTATTTGGAGAGCGGCGCTGTACGAGTGCGAAACATGGAGGATGGGTGCGGTGGAAAAGAAAAGGTTAGAAGCGTTCGAAATGAGGTGTTACCGACAAATGATTAGGATACCGTGAATAGGAGATCAGGGGACTTTATGGAAGTCAATAAAAATTAGACGAGATAAGTTGGTTCTCAGGCATTATAGTCTAGTCAGAAACATATTAGAGGCAGAAACAGGAGTTAGGAGGGGTAGAGGTAGACCTAGATTAGATTACTGTTCACGAATAATTAAATATGTGGAATGTTCTAATTTTAGGGAAATGCGAAGATTAGCGCAAGTTTGGAAAAGTGGAGGTGCGTGTCCAACCAGTCTTAGGACTAACGACATTACGATAATGATACTGAATACCATGGGATGCTTCAGGTGTGACTCTAATTATCAATGTTTTCTATAACACGCTGTATACGTTTGAGAAGATGATGTTCTTTCAACACTCCTATACGCCGTTGCATGTAAACTCTGTCCTCTAACGTGTACGGACTTTGGAATCGTTCTTGCAGAACGACAGGTCAGGCAGCATTTCAAAGGCCTTACATCTTGCCGACAAACTCAATTTTCCACGTAGATAAAACAAAACTGGGGAAAGACTTCCTGGCAGCTACAAGGTGCCAACCCATTCAATTTCTTAATAGTTTTAAATAATTTATGAGGGCAACAACAATGCCATGCTAACGGAAAGGAACGAATCAAACACCTAATACACCAATCCAACAGAAATTCTCTATTATAGTGTTCGGTAAAACAGAACACTGACAAAAAACAGTGGCGGCTCGTGCCGTCAAAAATAGGCGAAGAGTTACAAAAAATCGATAAAAACTAAACATATAATTAAGTACAGCATGGCCTCCAACATCTCTCAAAATACACGATGAGGTAAAACAATATTCACCTCCGGAAGAAGCCCTTTTAACCTAGTTAAATCATTGTTAACAAATACGTTTGAAAAAAGTTAGGCTAGGTAAATTTAATAATTATTCACATCATATTGATAAGTATGAACTCTACTATTTACAGACAAGAACACCTTTTAGACTTCAGTACTTATTGAGATATTTAGTTTAAATAAGAAAAAGGAAACATAATTTCAGTTGTATTTAACAAACATTAGATCTCAATAATTCGAAGTCGTTTTGCATTAGCCCATGTAAAACAGTCATCGGTTAAACATTCCTACATTCCGTCAAACTGAAACTGTCTCATGAACTGATCCGGCGCCACGTGTCATGCCTTGACTTCCCGATTGAGTTGAAGATACGTAACGTAACATGATGGAAGAGCTAGAACTACCACTGTTGAGATATGCCCCCAAGATAATGACCGTAAGAATTTTCGGTAGGAACTGTTGCTTTCGATTAGAAAGATAGATAATAAAAAGGAAATTTAAACAAGCAAACGAACAAATTAACCTGTTAGTTAGAGTATACGAAGATGGCAGCGTTCAAATATCAAATGAAGGAATGTCAACATCCATCGTCTGCATCATCAACTCGTATGATGGAATCAACACGATAAACAATTTATGTTAAAAATAAATTTTTACGTACCATATCTTAAATCTTTATCTGCTGAAAAACGGTTTATTTTTATTACTGTTAAATCTTATAATCAATAACTTTGCTCAATAACTAGAAACCGATTATTTGATGTAATGCAAGGTAACTATCTATAATAGTTAGAACTTTAATTCTATTTACTATAAGAAAATAATATCATTCTTTGTCGTGCCTATTCGTAATGAGCAATTTAAATTTTCTTGGTCCACTAACCGACATTTCTTGTACTGGAGAAATTTTGAAACCAGTTTCGATTTCAGGGACAAAAAATATGTTAAGATGACAACATCCTTGGACGACTCGTTCCTTTTAGGATTCCGTAGGTACCTCACAAGGAAAAAAGAACCCCTATGGATCACTTCGTTGTCGGTCTGTCTGTTTGTCAAGCCCCTTTTTTTCAGGAATGCGTGGCGGTATTAAACACTCAGATCTGCAATCCCTTGGAACTGTGAAAAAATGAAACTTCTAACTCAACGCAAGGGAATCAAAACCTATAGGGACTTCCGTTGACCTATCTTCATGAAATTTGGCAAGAACCAATTTTTTATTGCAAAAGTAAAGGGAAAATCCGAAAACCGTAAATTTGTAGTTACATCATCAAAAAGGTAATTTTTTATTTGTAATATTGTAACTATACGTTTTGGGGACTGATTTTGGGAGAACACCTAAAACGTATTCGGAAAAAGCGAGGAAAATCTTCGATATCGATTCCCGTAACAGACAAACTATTTACCTACAAGTTTGTAAGGAACCCTGGGCGTGCAGTTCGAACCCTGGGTCGCAATTAGCCGGTTTTTTTCTCTATGTGGTACATTGCAGTAGATTATAGGTACATGATCAGCACACGATTTCAAATGATAAGTTTGACTGACAATTTTGTTTTAGTTAATTCTTTATGGATATCTAGGAAGTCAGATAAGTCAGGACGGTAGGAGTAGTAAATTTAAAGCAAATGATAGCGCTGGGTCGAGTCGTCTTTAATAAAAAGAAGTCACTTCTATGCTCGCGAACGGTTAATTTGGAAATTCGAAAAAGGTTGTTAAAGGTGTATGTTTGGAGTGCGGCGTTGTACGGGTGCGAAATATAGACAGTGGGCGCGGCGAAAAAGAAAGGTTGGAAGCGTTCGAAATGTGGTGTTATAGGCGGATGATGAGGATATCGTGGGTAGAAAAGGTTAGAAATGAAGAGGTATTAGAAAGAATAGGAGAACAGAGGACTCTATGGAAGTCAATAAAAAATAGGCGAGATAGGTTGGTAGGATCCTTCTCAGACATGAAGGTTTAGTCAGAGACATATTAGAGGCAAAAACAGGAGTTAGGAGGGGTAGAGAGAGATCTAGATTAGATTACTGTTTGCAAATAGTTAAGGATGTGGGTTGTTCTAATTTTAGGGAAATGCGAAGTTTAGCTCTGGATAGGAAAGAGTTGAGGTAGGTGTCCAACAAGTCTTAGGACTGACGACCTTATGGTGATGATGAATTCTTTATGGAAAAAAATTGCCGATTCCATGTATCAGGTAAGATAATGCATTTCGTTTAGGTAATAATATAATCTTTGATTTAATTTTGCCTGGATTAAAAGAGTATGCAAACTTCTAAAAAGTAATTTTTTGGCAATGGTGAAGTTCCGCTAAAAAAACGTGAATATGTGTAGCCATATTTGTATGTCGTAGAAAGAGTCTTACATTCGCGACAATCACCAGGCACAAATGCAACCGTGAGCTGCTTTGCATGGACCAATTCCAGGCAATCTCCGAGTGGGAAAAAGCCACTGGGAAACCGTTCGCAGCCTGTTCCGTGCATAATGTAAATACCCTATGAATAGGAATGGTGTATTATTTCTGCCCGTTGCGCCTTCGTTCGTTTCTCTTTGCCAACTACTACTACAACTGTACTATAGATGCTCGAGTTCGCGTAGTAAAGGAAAAAAAACGAAAACGACAACAACGCGACCAAAGCAATCAAAACAATGTTCCCATAAATGAATTTAGAGAACGGCAAAAGAACAGCAGCAGCCGCTTTTATTAACTTTGAGAGAAATAAGGGTTGTAAGGTGACTTTTTGACAAGTAGATATGAGTTACGCTACCAACGAAAATGAACCTTCTGTTCAGGGTTTAATAAAACCACCTTTGTCTAATATCAAACCAAAAAACGAAGCTTTAGGAGAAAGAGACTGTAGCGATAAAAATAATTGAAACAAAAAACTTCAATTAACCACAACACATTTAATTAGTATGGATACGTGTTGGCTCACTTATGTTGTGAGTATTTTTAATGCAATGTCGGTTCATGATAATTAAAAATTATTAATTTGTAAGCTACAAAAAGGGCGAGAGCGGGAGAGAAACAAAAGGGGTTGGAAAACGTAAGTACTTTCAATTTCATATGATTCAAAACCTGGAATGATCATAATAGTTGAATTTAATTTGTAAACCTTTAGCTCATCTACGACAAACACGTATAAGGAATAAGGGAACGTACGTGTTCATCACCAGCTACAGTGAATTCTTCGAAATATTTTAACTATAACTGTTAATAGCTTTAAATAAAATGGAAGCGGTATTGACAAAATAGTATTGTATGAAGATAAATAAATGTAAAACAAAAGTATTGGTATGCAAAGCAAGAAAAAGTTGGGAAAGAGCGAATATAGGAGACGAAAAATTAGAAGAATGACTGATTTTCGGTATCTAGGAAGCAGATAAGTCAGGACGGAAGGAGTAGTAGGGATTTTAAGCAGAGGATAGCACAGGGTCGTATCGCCTTCAAGAAGTCACTTCTGTGCTCGCAAACGGTTCATTTAGAAATTCGAAAAAGATTGTTAAAGGTGTATATTTGGAACGCGACGAAGTAAGGGTGCAAAACATGGACGGTGGTCGCGGGGGAAAAGAAAAGGTTAGAAGCGTTCGAGATGTGGTGTTACAGGCGAATGATGAGGATACCGCGGATAGAGAAGGTTAGAAATATCAGTAAAAAATAGACGAGATAGACTGGTAGGACAGCTTCTCAGGTAAGGGCTAGTCAGAAACAGGAGTTAAGAGGAGTAGAGATAGAAATGCGAAGATAGGCAGAAATGACTTTTGTGCTTGAGAACGGTTAATTTAGAAATTCAGATGAGAAAGACCTATATGATGGATTACTGTTTGCAAATAATTGAAATGTAGGATTATTCAATTTTCGAGAAATACGAAGATTAACACAGGATAGGAATGCGTAGAGGTGCGTGTCCAATATGCCTTAGGATTTCCGACATTATGTTTATGATGTTTTTTAAAAAGCGGATTAAAAAACAGAAACTGTAAGATATTCACAATTTCGATGACGATATTTAGGTTTTCCACAACGTCATAGGGTGACAGCATTGTCATGAGGTACGACATATATGTATAGTTTGTTAATGAGGAGCCCCAAGGTTTTTTGAGCTGTTTTGGTAACATTAATAAAACTTGTAATTGTTGTTGTTGTATATTCGTTAGTATAGGTTAAGTGTTTTCGTAACAGACCGTAAAATACCAATAATTGTTAATAATTTTAAAATTTTTTTCGGTTAGAGCCGCAAGGTATTTTTGGTAAATTTTGAGCAACTGAATCACACAACAAACGCAATGGTGATGTTGTCAGAAGTCACTGCACCGGATAACAATAACCAATTTATTAAGTCAGAGAAAATGCTGTTACAAAACACAGCTTAGAGAGATGAATTCAGACGTGAAAAATGCGGTTCAAAATTTACCACCCACGGTTGTCATTTACCGTGGAGATTAAGGCGAATTCTTGGTCCAATGCAATTTACAACGACGGATTAACAAGAGGCCCCTCACGACCACCTCTGTTGCAGTTTGAATTAGGAGAGATTTATTTTCAACTAAGCTGATTACTATTTACAAGCCGGTTCGGACGCTTAATTATTTCTGTTAAACAATAACGCGCAACCGAGTTTTGTATCTATTTAATTTTATGCCTCTCTGTCGGTATCCGAACGTAAACATTTTATATAGAAACCGTGAACGAACGTCTACATGGCATAGATTTACAATAAGCCATCCGACGATAATTAGATTAATTAAAATGCGGACGAAAAATTTGCATAGCCTACAGTGGCGGCTCGTCTCATCAAAGGTCTCTTACGATCTCTTTTCTGTTCGGGAACGGGTGAATTTGCCGCTAACGTCAACCCGCTTGCACTGGCGGAGGTGCAGCGATCAAGCACCTAGCTCTTCGCTTGTACTTTATTTCGCATATTAATGCCATTCTTAAACTAAATGGTCGCTACTGACAGCGGATACAGACTAAAATATATATATATATATACATATTAGGTATATAAAAAAATCAGCCCGCTTTGCTACATAGTAGAGGCGCCAAATTTTGTCTACATTATTGATAACATTTCGGGAACTAACGCTCCTTGTTGTAGTCGTACTATAATAGCGACTGTTTATCCAATTTGTAACCCTTTTTTGTACCTTATTCAAGTAAATATACCCTGTGTTATTATAGAGACTGACTCATCTAGCAATATATGTAGTAAATGCGAATGTTATAATTAAAAATGCCCTAAAAAGCTTGCATTCAAACTAGTGTTGCCCAAATTCAGTCTTGGTCTTGTTCTTGCGTTTTTGCAAGACCAAGACCAAGAACAAGACCGCGTATTTTTAGCAAGACCAAGACCAAGACTGACCGTGCAAGACTTGAGCAAGAACAAGACATAGCCTGCAAGACTCTTGCGTCTTGCAGCTAGGACTTAGCGCTATTTCACTGAGTAGTTAGGTGTAACAGTTCGGTGTATAGGTAGGTACGCTTAGGAATTCTATGAGACGCAAAAAACTGTATCAAAGAATATGAAAAACTGGACCTATGCGCATTACGACTAATACCATAAACATAGCGAATAAAAAAATTATTAAAATCAAACTGAGTGCATGCATAGTTATGTTTTAACCATCGGCACTTTGATAATGCGGCATCAAAGGTTTTGTACTTACTTCTCAAAGAAATTTGCCGCTTTTCGGAAGTACATGGTTATGATACACGCGCCGGCGGCTTCTTTTGAAATCTAAAACAATCGTTGCCGCCACGCCGAAATCATAACATTTGACACTATTTGATTGCCGCCATAGGGTGTAGGTATACTCATGCAAAATAATTTCGAATTTTTCATGGAAAACGACATATAGGTCAGTTGATTTTTCGAATTTCTTATCAAATCTTCAGTTATTTATTAATCTGCTTGATCTTTACTATGGCTATATTCATTCAAGCTCACAATGTTCCAATTCTAATACGTTTTTCTAGGATTTAAAGTAAACTTTAATAAATAGTAATAGACTAATAGGTAATTGCAAGACTTGCAAGACTCTTGCTGCAAGAACAAAAGACCAAGACCAAGACTGGGAGCGCAAGACCAAGACCAAGACCAAGACCAGGTGTATTGGCGCAAGACCAAGACCAAGACTGGCTAAGTCTCGTCTTGTTCTTGCGTTTGGGCAACACTAATTCAAACCCAGGAGCCCCCGTTTGTGAGATTTTTGCAAATCCCATTATTTTGTACCAAATTATTTTATAACATTGATAATTCTGGAAAAGAACCTACTCTAGAGAATGCGGGTTCGATCATTTGTTGTTCAAGTACCGGGAGCTACCCTAAAGTACACTATATACTAAGTATCGTATAATAGAAAACATTTTAAATAGTTGATCAAATACTGTCAAACATCACAAAAAAATTTTAAATGTCATAGTTCTTTCTTACTAATACCCGCATAGATTTATATGCTGTTAACTTCGCCTAATTTTTGTTGACAACAATTCTTTTTCAACAAACCCAGTTGCATCCGAAACCACACATAGGCTTATTTACATAAACATTTCAGTTGTATCTTTAGATAGGGCAGTTTCCAAAACCCAATGCACTTATGAACTACGTAATGCCCTGCGGCCTACGAATATACTGCAACTCCATCCCATAAATTATAAAAACCCTTTTATAAACAGCATCCGCATTATGGTATCAATTAAATAAATAATAAGGGGGATTTCGTAGAGTAGCTGCGGAATACCGGAACTCTGCATTGGCTTCTGGTGGGGTAGCCTG
Organism: Agrilus planipennis; assembly: GCF_000699045.2. Taxonomy (NCBI): domain Eukaryota; kingdom Metazoa; phylum Arthropoda; class Insecta; order Coleoptera; family Buprestidae; genus Agrilus; species Agrilus planipennis. Next base: position 3,117,316 of record NW_020442466.1, read on the forward strand.
TTGCGGTCGTGCGCGAACGCGGCCGAGTATCCGAACGTGGTATCTGAACACTAACTGAACTCCATACTAACATAGACACTTCGTTTAATTTTTGATTAATATTAACAACTTGCGGTTAGTTCCAATTTTCAGCGGAAGCAATAACGGATTTGTGGAAATAAGGATTAAAGAAGAAATGAGTTAATGCCGAAACGTATTTTAAAATTGATGAACCCAATATAAATCATATTTACGAATGTCAAAACTAAGTGCAGCAGTACCAAAAAAAGAAACAAAGGAGGGAGCCAGAGAAGGCAATTATTTGACCTAAACAAATACTACTTTTTAGGGTTCCGTACCTCAAATAGGATCACTTTTTAATCGGTCTCTGTGAGTCAAATCCCTTTTTTTCAAGAACTCGAGGATATATGAAGTTGAAAGTATTATCAAATACTCAGATCTGCAATTCTATTAATCTTCGAAAAAATCAAACTTCTGTAATCCAGTCACTCCGGGTTCTACATTAATTTGAACCTCGTGAAATTCTATTTACTGTTATTTTGTAAACTAAAGTAAAGAGATATTTGTTTCCTTTACAATTCTGTCGCCCTGGGGTATGCCTCGTTTACCCAATACGTAAATATGCCACTAATACACAGTAATGGTCATTTGAGAAACATACCCAACAAAAACAATTAAATATATCAGAAATCAATTTTCTTCAACATTAACTATTACTTTTATATATTATGTATGAAGGTCTAGTCAAAGACATATTAGAGGCAGAAACAGGAGTTAGGAGGGGTAGAGGTAGACCTAGATTATATTATTGTTCGCAAATATTTAAGGATATGGGTTGTTCTAGTTTTACGGAAATGCGAAGTTTAACTCAGGATAGGAAACAGTGGTGGTACGTGTCCAAGCTGTCTTAGGACTGACGACCTTATGATGATGATGATTTAAAATATCGTGATTTCTAAAAGTACGGGACAATGAAATTTTTCATAGAAAATATTTGATGATGTTTAAACTGTTGTGTACAACCTTACTCTATCTAACGAATTATTAAACGAATTCACGCAAAGTCTTAACATCTTCATCTAGAAGTTGGGTTATTAGCATAGTCTACTATTACCAATTTTTCATGCTAGATAGTTACCTAATAAAATGGTTAATGTTCTTATACATATATGTAAGCAGTCACCATACGTTTGTTGAGCTATTAACTTTTATGGCCGAATAATAACTTGTAATTCTAATGAAACAATTCAAAAAGTAGTAAATGTGGTTTTCATGAAAACTAACGATAATGCCTAAAAACAGAAGTAGAATCAATTAACTGACTACGCAAGAGCGTCACAGAATTGTGCTCAGTGGTTCTCTGCGCAGTAGCACAGTGCGCACTCGATTTAACGCCTAAACGAAAATATTTTGTTTCCTTTTCTGTTTGACAATTGATGCACAGCGGACCGTTGCGTTTTCTATTTTTTATTAACGATGATGCTTTCGCTTTGCTCTCATACCTTTGGTCTTATATCTGTTAGTACTTAGGTACTTAATTTCGAAATGGCATCACGAGCTGCTACTTTATTTTCAGTTCATTGATAAAATGGCAGAGATAGGTGCTCGGACTTGCATTGGAGACCTTTCCAACGACAGAATGGCTAATTACCACGTGAAGATGAGAAGAGGCCACGCATTTAGTTAGAAATTATCCGTGAAATAGGGAACGAACAGGAACGGCCTGAACAAGGAACAAGACGCGTTTTAATTCCTCTTTTTTTTAAATAGAAGTGCACTAAATATGCTAGGGTCCTCCCTACCTTCTTGGTCTTAGGTCCATTTGGAAAATTTGTATTGAAATTGTTCGAACCCTTTGTAAATGTAACAACCATTGTAATGAAACCGTTGTTTCTGAGAACCCCTAAACAGGGCATTGTTGTAACACATGTTACTTATTATCGATTTTATGAGTAAAAAAGGGTTGGATATTTTCCATCAGAGATTTTCAGTTTTTATAAGTGGATTAAATTCAATTAAATAATAAGTCTTATTAATTGAAAAAGGGATTATTCTGCATGCCGAAGTATTCCTCTGGGTCACCGAGACATAGTGTATCGAAAACAGGAACTGTCCCGTTTAAAACATGAAGTATGGTTACATTAGAAATTCATGACAATTTTAAAAAACCCGGGCCTGTAAACAAATTAACTTGAAAAAATGTTACATTCTGCGATGTGGAAGGCAACGAGAAACCACCACATTATGATTCCAAGTACAACATACGTAAAAGCGGTACTGACAGATCAGTACTGTATGAAAATAAATAAAAGTAAAACTAAAATACTGGTATACAAGGGAAGAAAAAGTAGGGAAAGAGAGAATATAAAGATAGGAGACAAAAAATTAGAAGAAGTGGCTGATTTTAGATATCTAGGAAGTCAGGACGGAAGGAGTAGTGGATAGCGCAGGGTCGTGTCGCCTTTAATAAAAAGAAGTCACTTCTATGCTCGCAAACGGTTAATTTAGAAATTCGAAAAAGATTGTTAAAGTGTATGTTTGGAGCGCGGCGTTGTACGGCTGCGAAACATGGACAGTGGGCGCATCGGAAAAGAAAAGGTTAGAAGCCTTCGAAATGTGTTGTAGGCGAATGATGAGGATAACGTGGGTAGAAAAGGTTAGAAATGAAGAGGTATGAGAAAAAATAGGAGAACAGATGACTCTATGGAATTCAATAAGAAATAGGCGAGATAGGTTGGTAGGACACCTTCTCAGGTATGAAGGTCTAGTCAGAGACATATTAGAGGCAGAAACAGGAGTTAGGAGGGGTAGAGGTAGACCTATATTAGATTACTGTTCGCAAATAGTTAAGGATGTGGGTTGTTCTAGTTTTAGGGAAATGCGAAGTTTAGTTCAGGATAGGAAAGAGTGGAGGTACGTGTCCAACCAGTCTTAGGACTGACGACCCTATGATGATGATGAATGCTTCTAATTTTGAAATGTAAGCTAACAACTCAAACTCACTACAAGTCCTTCAATACGTTTTACAGTCAAAACCCAAATTAAATTTAATTTCTATCTAAGTATTCCATTAATTTTAAGTACCTATTTGAAATAAGAATTATTAAAAAATGTTAATTCAACTGGTCTATTTTAAATATCCACTTCTTAGGGTCCAATTAAGGCACGGTAAAATGATAAAAATAATTCATAGTACTTATTTCTTTTTCTAAGTTGGTAGTCGAGCAACCGTGAGAAAAATTTATTAGTTGATTTTCGTTTCTGAGAGAGCAGAGTTGCGGAATAATTAGAGAAGTAGGTACATTATCTTGAAAGTGGCTCGGTCTGTTTTTCCAGCGGCGACTCTAATTACTTCATGTTTTCTCTTTTTTTTTTTCGATAAATCCTTAAAAGGAGTCCATTAAAACGGAAAATTGTTGCGGGAAATTTATTCCCAGTAGCGCATTATTATTGTGCAAACAAACGCAATGTTCTCTACCAGTTTTTTGATCTCGTCGATTAAACGAGATCGGCCTTTGTATTCTAAACGGAATGCATTTTATTAAATAGTTTTAAGATAGAAAAAGAACCGATTTAATTTCTACTTTCAAAGATCAATAAGCCTTTACCTTCCACTAAACATTTAATTAAACAAATTCCCGGGGGAAATACATGACAGAATGACTTCAGCTCACAAGTCATTATTATAGACTAGATCCTAGATAAGATAAAAACGTAACATAATTTGAGTTATTGACGTTTTTACTTATTAAGGGTTTAAGTTTAAGCTTTAAAATTATGGATTTCCAGTAACATAGCAAACTCTTCAGTTTTTTCTTTTAGTATAGGTCCACTAACACTAATGTCTTTACATATTTCTACACTGTAACAAGCACTTTTCTAAATAAGAAAATTCAGCAATTGTTCGTCTTTTACATAGAAGACTTTCTCCCGATTCAAACCACTTTTCACTGCTTACTGAGGTGCGATGCCCAAATTATTCGTTTAAGTTATAGAGGGTTTTTATTTTAAGTAATAGAAGTTTTGGACTCCGAGGGGAAGGGAACATAAAATTTTATGAATTTATAGAGGTTATTACGTTATCGAGGTTTAAGTTATCAAGGTTCTACTGTACATACTTCTTTCATCATTATCATCATCATACGGCCTTCAGTCTTAAGACTGGCTGAACTCGCACCTCCACTCTTTGCTATCCAGAGCTAATCTTCGTATTTCCCTAAAACTAGAACATCCGGCATCCTTAACTATATCTGTTGACTAATCTTGGTCTACCTCTACTCATTTTAACTCCTGCTGCTGCTTCTAATACGTATGTCTCTAGCTCTCTAACTAGCCCTTCATACTTGAGAAGGTGTCCTACCAATCTATTCTCCTACTCTTTCTAATACCTCCTCATTTATAACCATCTCTATCCACGGTATCCTCATTATTTGCCTGTAACACTACGTTTAAATAATCTGCTTTATGTCGTGGTTTCTTACGCATTAGAATTCCTACCCCCACATTATCTTCCACCGATTCTACATACATTATTTTAAAATGTTCACTCCAGAAGTCTGCAGCTTCTGGCTAACGGGCTTTACTAATGTCTACAATATCTAATTGTGGTCCACCTTTTTATTTTTAAAGTTTTTCTGTATCGCTTAATTTTGTCCGATTCAACAATAAAAAATTAAGACGTTTCAGATTTGTAGAGTTTCCTTCATGAATAATCACTAACGATAAAAGTGTGCGAAGTCGTGGAAGAATGGTTGAAACGCGACGGATGTTTCCACTGGCGTAGTGGGTGGTTCGAGAAGGGGTCTCTTCGTTCGTCATCGCGGCCGCCGTCGTCATCTCTTTTTGCCAGCGCAGCGTCGCACAAAAAGTTTCGCCGGTAGAGTAAAGAATGGTCTTTGACATGAGAAGGTAATTAGCAGTCTGAGTTCCTGTCAAGTTGCTTCGCCCTCTCGAACGGGCTTGTTTTTCAAAACAAACAAAGGAGAGTCTGTGGTAGCGATTAAAAACTGCTCGCACTTGCTCGACTCATTCGCGAGCTTTTCTCGATTGGACGTTTGGATTTCGTTGCCTATCTATCTAGGTGTCCTATAAGCTGTAACTTCCTGAAACGCAATCTTCCGTTAACTCTTTCTGCCTTAATGATTTTCGCAAATTTGAATCTAAAGAGCGTGGTTATAAACGAAAATGAATGAAAAAATGCGAGAAATTTACTTTTACAAAAATTTGACAATATCTGCATAATAATGAAAACTGCATCAAAATATTTCAATTATAATATCTCTTTATTTATAAATAAACAGATAATGTCAAACGCAGAATGACTTATACTGTGGTTTATGTTTCATCATGACCTAATATTCGTCTCTTCATTACGCGTTACCAAAAAGAACAGTTGATGGTACAACCGCTGGTGCATTTCGTAAATCCTACAAAAACGATGTTTCTTTCGAAGAAACGTACACCAGGAAGCCAGTATATTATGAAAGCTTAAAGAAGTTTTAACAAAGCTCATTAGCAAAAGGGTCACAAACGTTCTTTTAAACAATAAGGCATAAATCTCTATGCAGAAAATTCATTCTCTAGCTTTTTTTACAGTATCATAGGAAGAGGTTTTGCAGAGCTTATTATTTAAAAGCGAGCACTCACGCTAAAATTATTTATGAACTTTGCAATTCTACAAAAAAATCCAAAGACTACTGCATGATTTTTGCACCTTTTAAGCATACATTATATAAAAATTAGCTAATTCCTTATGTAAAATAGTAATTACTTTTTATTAGTGAAATTAAAATGAAACAGATAAATATTGATTCAAACCTGAGGTGAACATGGACGGTGAGCGCGGCGGAAATGAAAAGGTTAGAAGCATTCGAAATGTGGTGTTACAGGCGAATGGTGAGGATACCCTGGATAGAGAAAGTTAGAAATGAAGAGGTATTAGCAAGAATAGGAGAAGAGGACTCTATGGAGGTCAATAAGAAATAGGCGAGATAGGTTAGTAGGACAACTTCTCAGGCATGAAGGTCTACTCCGAAGGTAGACCTAGATTAGATGCTCGCAAATAGTTAAGGATGTGAGTTGTTTCAGTTTTGAACCGAGCGACTTGGCCTAGAGGTTTAGACCATTGCTTCGCATTCGGGAGGACGCCGGTTCGATTCCGGGTCCGTCTGCGTTGGTCCAAGTTTTTCTGTGGTTTCCTTGGACCACTTAGGTAAATACTGGGGCAGTAATATTCCACAGATAATCTTTCATTCCCTTCTGTCTTCATTTCGTCCGTCTCATCTTTCTCACCCGAACCACCACCCACCCATTCCCACGATTCCTGAAAGCAGGCTGAAGAGGGCCTTCCGCCCTACTTTCCGGCGTAGTCCGGAGGGACTGCCCGCCCACCAGCATTACTGGCTGGTGGGAATGAAAAAAGTTTTTGAAAAGAAAAGTCTAGTTTTGAGGAAATGCGAAGAATAACTCAGAATAGGAAAGAGTGGAGATGCGTGTCCAACTAGTCTTAGGACTGACCTGACGACCTTATGATGATAATGATGACCTATAGTGAATCGTTGGTTGCTAGCAGTTTCAAAATTTCTCTCAATAATCCAAATTTACAGCTTTCTCATCTAGAAGTATTAGATAGGAATACACATACAAAGTACATATGTCATTATCGCGGCACGTGTATTAGTATTATGCATGTACTTACACGGTTAGGTAGGTGAATGCTTAGCCGTTTATCGTATAGGTATTGCAGCCATAGGTATAAGAACAGAAGTCGTTTAGACGAATGTATTCCTCTATTATTACCGACGACGTTATTTGGTACAAACAACAGCAGCGTCGTTGTTTTATTTTGCATGTAAACATATGTTAAGCACTATCTGCTACGTTGCCTGGTGCATTTGCATTGAATTTATATTCTATTTTATTTTGCGTCCGCTGCCGCGCTCTATAATGCAAATTTCTGAACAATGTGGGTTCATAAAGCAATTTCAATGCGAAAAATGCCTGTTAATAACTACACCACGTTGCTTTGTTCCCGATTGTAGGCACGAACTGCGACGATCTTGCGCACATCCAGGAAAACTAATAGTACTTTTCAAAATACTGCCAAGAAATCTTATCATTTACCTGACACTTCAATATCTATCTAGCAAATTCAGAATAGTTGAAATTTTTCAAAATCACTAAATTTTTTATTTTTGAACAACTCGACAATAATTACCACCGATGGCCTTTACAAGAATTACGATTGAGAATACAGTAGTGTTATTGCCTTATTGATTGTTGAATGTAGAAATTTAATCGATCTTTTCTCTATCAAGATCAAGATTAAAAAATGTTGATCGTAACGTAAACGCATCTCACAATGACTTTACTGTAACTTTTAATACTTAATAATAAGTATATAGTCATACAACAAACAAATTCCCCTCCACAACAAAATCGAAACCTCCCTTTCGTTTGTTTCCTTTCTCTAATTACAACAATTACAATTACACAATATCCGTACGAAATTGAAAATAAATATCATAACGAATACGCATTAGCTACAATTATATTAAATGAATTACAATTACAGTTAATAATTATTATTGAATTAAAATAAAGGAACTAATGAAGTCGTTACATAAAGCAGCGTACCATACCGTTGTACCTACTTAATATTTTATTCATAACAAACATCACACAATGTAATCTCGCATCGTTAAGTAGTATAAATTGAATTTATTTATTATCTAACCAACGACCGTGTCCATAAGCATGGGGCAGCAGCGGCCGTGTTCACACCATGGTGCGCATTGCCCCTGCAATTATTACCTACTAGATAAGACCGCGTTGTTGCACAAATTAATAATTACCGAAACGACGTTGCAGTACGTACACACGTATTATTAAACTGCACACCACTTGTTCCCCCGATATAATTTAATTATTACGTCTACGTCGTACGTAATACGTTCCTGGGATAGCTTGTTCCAATCCATAATGTAATATATGTATTTAGGTACATACCAGATATGTTACTACTACGAAGAGGTATTTAATGTCCATGTACAATGCCCATCAGGCAACTAACTGTAGCTCAATGTATCTAATATGCGTAGGCACTCATTCAATAGACGTTTGATTAAGTTTCATATTGTATTTGGTGAATGAGAATATAACAGTCCCAACACAATACCAAAGTAACAGAATTTTTCAAATGGCTGCAAATGTTTATTAGCATAACAAAAAATTTAATATATTAAGAAGGTTTGGTAAATGTCTTGATGATGGGTGGGATCGAAAAAGTAGGTCTCCCCCACCACTGTACCATAAAAAGTTCGTGGCGGTCTCACCCCCATAAGAAGTTTTTGGGGGTTAGATGGGAGTGGGGGTATGTATCGAAAAGGGGTAGAGGGGATCGAAAGAGGGTGGTCATCTGAGTAAAACCCCATAAAAAATTTGCGGCGGTCTCACCCCCATAAAAAGTTATGGGGGTTGAAAGTTGATTATGTTAACAATTTTCATACACTATAATTCAAATAAAATTCAATAAAAAATTATTTTCAAGCGGGTGGAGGTGGAGGATCGAAAGAGGGTGGTAACTTGAACAAAACCTGATAACCTAACCTAATATTAAAGAGATAAGGATATTTAAATATTGCTTTATATAACTTTTTAATATTTTTATGTATTTTTCATTAGTTTTACCTTTGAATATTGTTTAAGAATGACTATATAAATATTTACATGCCTAGAAATGTATAAAAATTGGCATATTTATTAATTTTGAACCCCCATAACTTTTTATGGGGGTGAGATCGCCACGAACTTTTTATGGTACAGTGGTGGGGGAGACCTCCTCTTTCGATCCCCTGCACCCCAACCCTCGAAGGGGTGGGGACCATCATCTAGACCTTTACCGAAGGTTTTTATCTTTAATACTGGTTAATACTTTTATGATTATTATCAAACATTATTTACGTAATTTTTTTCGTTGCTGCTGTCACATCCTCGCCGGGAATCGAACCCGCGGGCCCCTCGCTTTAAACACTAATATTTTTGTCGCTACGAGAGATAACAACAGTAACAACAACGAAACGAACTTACTTTACCTTTAGTAGTAATTATTAAGCATTTTGTGAAATCTACTTAATTTCATCCCACTATAGATTACTTAAAGATAATGAGGTAAAATTTTTTTGTTGCTAGTGTCTCCCGATCTGTAACTGAAACTACCCAAACCTATTGGATAATCCGAAATAATTACAATCGTATCTGAAACCGGTATATTATTAGTATATCCCTATCCATAGTCAAATCTTTGTTCGAAAAATAAACTTCTATTATTGCAAAATGGATTTAAACTATGAGCTATCCCCTTTTCTAAATCAATATGAGACATTGTTACGAGATTGTATGCAAATCTCAACGATTTCTCGTCTAAATTTGAACGTACATACATATCTCGTGACCGCGTTAAAGCCTTATTTGTCGCAGTATTTCAATAACTAAACAAATAAATCAAGCGTCCCACTTTAAAATAAGGCGACAAGACGACGCAGTAGGCGACGCGACGTCCTGAAGCAGATCAGGGCTGCTACTCCTAGTAGTTTTGGTGTCAGCGCGGTTGCAAATAGCTGAGAATGCCTTAAATTTTAGAAGTGCCACCAGCTAAATAATCCACTGGCTGGATAATTTACCGTTTACGCCCTTCTACAATTGCGTTCCGACATGTATTACATTCCCCAACGAACATCCCTCATCCCAAAGGTACACCTTGACTTACTGGGACAATTCTGACAATACCGTTTAAATTAACTGATAAATAATAAATATCGAGAATTTAATGTTTCTACTTAGACGAATAATTCCAAATAATGCTTGAAACAATTTGTCTGGTCGAAAGATATTTGTTTAGGTAAATGTTATTTGACTGAAATGAGCAATTGTCGATGGCATCCATGTTAATAATTATGTGTATTTATTTAAACAATTGTTTCTGTTACAATTAAATATTGTTGTTGTTAGACTGTTTTTCAATGTCTCTCGTAGTAAAAGCGACCATTAGCATAGTGTATAGGAAAAATATTCACATGAAAATTGTAATTATTGGACTTTTATGGATCTCAGGTAAACAATTTCAAAGGTATAAAAAACCGGAAACTTCAAACTATAAACACGTCAAAGCGTTTCAGTTCGATGCACTTTTATTACTCACATCAAATTCGTCTTTGTGCTTAAGCAGATTACTTGCTCAAAGCCTTCTATCGAATTAAAAAGCTGAAACATTATCCAATGCATCGATTCACCTGCTTATAACGCTCCCCCATTATAACAGTAAAAAAACATGCTTTTAAGTACAATACGGTAGGCATTGTAGGTAGATACTATTCGATGAGGTATTTTCTTCAAACAGCAGTGTACCAAATAGTTCCGTTCAGTGGCGCAACTTGGATATGTTACACGAACAGGAACATTGGTGAAGTTACATCATTCAAATATTCAGATTCTCACAAAATATCAACAGAAATCACTAAAGATTCCATCATACTGTTAGATGCAATCAAGTATATCAAAATACACTTTAGATGTATACAGGATGCTTCTGAAATAAGTAGCAAGCTTGCAGAAGGTGCTAAGGCACTATAAAACAAGAAAATTAAATAAATCTTTGGTGGTCCTAAAGTCTACCATTTTCGAGAAAATCGTATTCCCAGTCGGGCCCTTGTAGGACAGCACAGGTGTACTATAAATAGTACCTACTGCATACTACCAGCGAGGAGCAAAGTAGTTATTTAATTAATTGTTATCGCATCATCATCATCATAAGGTCGTCAGTCCTAAGACTTATTGGACACGTACATCCACTCTTTCTTATCCTGAGCTAAACTTCGCATCTCCCTAAAACTAGAACAGTCCACATCATTAACTATTTGCGTACAGTAATCTAATCTAGGTCTACCTCTACCCCTCTTAACTCCTGTTTCTGCCTCTAATATGTCTCTGACTAGACCTACATGCCTGAGAAGGTGTCCTACCAACCTATCTCGCCTATTTTTTATTGACTTCCATAGAGTCCTCTGTTCTCCTAGTCTTTCCAATAATACCTACTATATCTAATTCTAATCTATCCATCTCTATTTTTAAATTGCCTAATTTTCCTACTTGCTTCATTGTTCTAACATTCCATGCTCCGACTTGTGAAATATTGCACCTATCCCTATTGCACTTATTGATGACATCCCCCGAGGAAGTTTCCGCCCGGACATCCGAATGGGGGACTAGTTTACGTCCGGAGTGCTTTACTCCAGAGGACGCCATCATTTAATTTTTGCGTACGTTGTACTCGGGATCATAATGTGGTGGTTTCCCGTTGCCTTCCACATCGCAGTATTGTGCATCAGAGTGCCATACCGATCCTCGTGATCTCTGCCACCCTGAGTACTGAAAGAGCTGCTACCCTCTTTCATGGACTTGTCTTAGTCTGGTTTCTCTTTAAGAACCCCCCCATTATGGTTGAACCTATGATCCGGCTCCCTAAATCATCGAAACTCGCAAGCCGATCCATCCACTCTAGCTTGCACAAGAGTTTCGTCAAAGTTCAAGTCCCGTCGGATCGGAATTGTTATCGCAATGGTTGTCTAAAAATTAATATTAGTAGCTCCACAACCGTCACTGTTTACATTTTCCATCGATGTAGTTGCTTAATTGTTATCGCAATTTCTCTGTACGTTGCCAATTCACACCCACGTTGCTTTACTAACCCTGCGACTCCTATTGCATTTAGTTAACACACTCCAAATCTTGCCACTTATTTCAGAAACATCCTGTATTCATACTCATAATAGTATTATTTAGAACTAACAAAATTGTATAATTTTAATCAGAAATGTTCATCAGCAGCTAACCATAAGACTTTTTTCAAATTTTTGGACAAAGTTTTTGGAAATTTAGTAACTGGTGCCCTTTCAATGGTTGTGGTAACTCTTTCATCCTGACTTTATGTTACATGCTACATTTGCAGATATTTTTTTAGATTTTAGAAAAGATGGAGACGTATCTCTATACGTCTATAGTATAAGTTATTTCGTACATGGAACCTTAACGTGATAAAGACAGAGACAGGCAGACATGGCGAAAATGTAAACGCATAACATGTACCCTCTTATTACTTAGCCGCCACTGAAAGGTTCTTCCCTCTTCTGAGTCCTTGAAAATAAGGTGGTCCGCTCGTTAATTCGCTTGGTAAAATCTTTAGAAATAAAGCTTATTACGGGAGTTATTCTTGCCGTCTCTAATTTAACGATCTGTTGCATTTCTTTGAGTAAATTGCTGCCCATCGAAGCAAAATTGGCTTGAACGGATGACGCTGATGGAGGAACGTCGTCGTCGAAGCAAAAGGTGAGTGTCGACGATGCGCTCCTTTTGACGGCCTCACTGTGCATGTAGGTACCTACGTAAGGTACCTACAGTACGGATTAGCCCGCAAATTTCGTTTTCAAAGAAGAAAGCTTACTTTTAAATTTTTACGCTAGACTGTTCCGCAAAGCCAACAGTAATCGGTTTAAACGTTTTCCTAAAGCGAATGTAAAATTAAGATGTAAAGGTATGAGAATGATAAGTAGATTGTAAACCTACTTACACGATAGATAGTACGTCCCTATTCTAGGTGAAAAGCTCTTGTGTTCAAACGACTTCCTAAAATCTACTTAACAAGACATTCGCAGTAAATTTAAAAATGATGTGAATAACGCAAGTTGGTTTAATTTAACTTCAACATAAAACTTAAAGTACATATAAATTTCTAACCGAGAAGTTTCAAATGTACTGAACAAAAAATTGATGGTGATGTTCTGTCTAAACCGTAAGACGCGGATCGCGGTTTCGATCTCATTGAACCTCATCAGCGCGTCGTAGACAATTCCGATAGAATGCAAACCAACTCTACCTTCTGCCTCAACACAGCGTTTTATAAAGTACAACAAATAGAGTTTTAATCGTCATTTGTAGTATATTGCTGCATTTTGTGTAATTCAAAATTATTCAACATGGTCTATAAGGAGATCAGCTTGTCTAAATAAACCCACATCATATTGCCTATACGTGGTAAGTACGTAACCAAACAGAAGAAACGATTACGTACCTATCTGCCCTCCACGTAGAGGTAGCTACGCTGTGCATTCAGTTCGACAAGTCGATATCCTTCTGTACGTCGTAGGAACGTTACGTGCCTACCTGCCTACCACGTGGAGACAGCTACACCGTGGATTCAGTTCGACAAGTCGATATCCTTGCGGACCTTGTTGAATAGTATTAAATTCCACAGAATGAGCATAACTGCCTCTACGTGGCAGTCACGTAGTCAAACAGAACAAAAGATTACGTGCCTACCTGCCTACCATGTACAGGTAGCTACCCCGTGGATTCAGTTCGACAAGTAGATATCCTTACGGACCTTGTTGAATAGTATTAAATTCCACAGAATGAGCATAACTGCCTCTACGTGGCAGTCACGTAGTCAAACAGAACAAAAGATTACGTGCCTACCTGCCTACCATGTACAGGTAGCTACCCCGTGGATTCAGTTCGACAAGTAGATATCCTTACGGACCTTGTTGAATAGTATTAAATTCCACAGAATGAGCATAACTGCCTCTACGTGGCAGTCACGTAGTCAAACAGAACAAAAGATTACGTGCCTACCTGCCTACCATGTACAGGTAGCTACCCCGTGGATTCAGTTCGACAAGTAGATATCCTTACGGACCTTGTTGAATAGTATTAAATTCCACAGAATGAGCATAACTGCCTCTACGTGGCAGTCACGTAGTCAAACAGAACAAAAGATTACGTGCCTACCTGCCTACCATGTACAGGTAGCTACCCCGTGGATTCAGTTCGACAAGTAGATATCCTTACGGACCTTGTTGAATAGTATTAAATTCCACAGAATGAGCATAACTGCCTCTACGTGGCAGTCACGTAGTCAAACAGAACAAAAGATTACGTGCCTACCTGCCTACCATGTACAGGTAGCTACCCCGTGGATTCAGTTCNCCCGCTTGAAAATATTTTTTTATTGAATTTTATTTGAATTATAGTGTATGAAAATTGTCAAAATAATCAACTTTCAACCCCCATAACTTTTTATGGGGGTGAGAGTGCCGCAAATTTTTTATGGGGTTTACTCAGATGGCCACCCTCTTTCGATCCCCCCTACCCTCATTCGATCACCACGAACTTTTTATGGTATAGTGCTGGGGGAGACCTCCTCTTTTGATCCCACCCACCCATCATCTAGACATTTACCAACAAAAATTACGTGCCTACCTGTCTACCACGTAGAGGTAAAGGTAGCTACGTCGCGGATTCAGTTCGACAAGTCGATATCTATACGGACTTTATTCAACAAATTAGAATTCCACAAAATGTGGAAATATACTACAGATAACGTTTATCACGCTGTTTGCTGTAACTCTGTAAGTGTATTGGTCTGTTTCTTCAGATCCATCACAATTCTAAAATGAGCGATTTCAGATCGACTATTTTTCTTAATGAGATCTAAAGGATTTAAGCGGCAAACAGAGTAAACGGTTTTCACTGATTGAATCTTGCCATATATTGTATGATTCACCCGCGACCTTTTATTCCCACAATCCACAATAGCGACAACGCACCATTAAAAGAATTATACTCGTGCATAGACCTATTAGATGCAAACACATGTTGTTTGGTGCGTTAGTACGAATATGCACGTGTCACACTGTTCACAAGATGCAAACTGCAGAATGCGTAAGTTGCATCGTGTTTAAAAAGGGTACTTAAATGGTTCAAAGGGACCGACCGGCTATGAACGCGACGCCGGCTGCGCCAAGTATACGTATGTCTGTATACTGTATTGTATATTTGTTTGTTGATTCGTGGTCTTTTGCCTACCGAGAATTGTTTATGGGAAGCGCTTATTCGTACGTGAGGAAGTAGTACTTGAAGTAAACACATCTGCGCTGTTACCTTTTTTTTCCTTTTCTTCCAACTTGCTAGCTAGCTAGTTGCACCGCAAATGCAACCGCTAAAGTTCAAATGCAGTGACCGTTTATTAGCTGCGGAGCAGTTTTAACATTTTGCATGTAATTACGAAATTGGTGGCGAGAAAAGCGAACGCTCCTTTAACATCGGCTACTGCATTAATAATGTCGTGTGGAGGTATCTTTTTTCATTATTTTTCATTTTCCTGCACGAGAAATTTCCTAAATAGTTACAATAGCACTATATACCTTTATCAGATAATGATTCTAATGGTACTGTTCCGCCCCAATAGAACCATTGGTAGATATGAAGTTTATCCTCTGCAAAATGAAAAGCTTTCGCCATACTCCCAAGTTTCTTTTTTGACGGATAGTATTCCTTTGCAGTATAAGTACTTCTTAGGGGAGAAATCGTACTATCGATATTAATGGCACCGAAACATGGGTGGAATCGTACCATACTTTTGACCGCAAAATGGGATCGTGTCCTGTCTCCTATAGCGTCTTCCTTTAAAGAGATAAGTTTCAAAGATTTCTAGCGTGGCTATGAAATAGTAGGGAGAGTCTTAGCATAATGCTATCAGAAATCAAGAAGCCAATAAAAAAAACAATTAAGGAAGAAAGGAAGGGAAAAGAGGACAGGTCATGGCCACGAATTGAGGAATAAATTGTAATTTTACAATAATGAACAGAAATCAAAAGCAATGGTATGAAATATGTCGAATTCTGCACTAGAACGCTCACGTTTGTTCGAAAGTGTGAAATCACAAAAATTTTAAGATGAGACTGATGAGCAAGCTATAAAGTACGAAGTATTTTTACAAAGGTATCGAAATATTTATTTCCACTGGTAACAAAAGCTTTGAAAAACAGAGTCAATATATACTAAAAATAATCTCTCTCACCTCCATCATGCTCAGATGGTCGGACTAGGACCTTATATGATTCGTAGGAAGTCCTTAAATGAAACTTCCACTGGATGAAGGGAATGAGTAAAACTATAATCGAAGTTGCGAACCTTGGATCCAAAATGTACAACATAGTCGAGACACAATCTAATTACAAGCAGCTTTCAGCGTCTAACGTGAGTGATGGCCTAAAATTCCATGTACCTTCACTATATTCGTCAACCAAATTGGAATCCCAAAAACTTATTTAGGTTGAACGGTTTCGAATGAAACTAAATATGGATAAGTCAAACGTAGGAAAATTTTGAAAGACTGAATTTTCGTTTACAACAAGTTATTAAAGAAATTAAGTGAAAATGCGACAACGTAAAAGCATTTTACAACTAAAAGTTTAGTTCATGGTAAAGAATATCTACCCTTGCATGTGGTTCGAGGATTATCTGTTGCTTCGTATAGAAAAGAAGTCTGATGCTCGCCGTTTCATTTGCATGTTTAATCTGATTGACCTTTACCAAGCCATTTTGGTTCTTTCTTACTTAGTTTTATTATATTTTTGTCAATGTTTTAGCCCTTATGGACACACCACCAGTGGAAATGATCCTATATACATATACAGATCTAAAAGTGACGGGTTCATCCTTAAAACCGCATTTTCCGGCTATTTATTCGTCACATATTCGAAACGTCTGCAAAAGCTCATCCGAACCAGCGAACACGTCCCTTCGGCGCCTGTTCAAATTAACGTACCGTGCGCTCACTAATCGTTGAGGTCGTAAATTCGCCGGACCCACCGATCAACCTACTGGGCCGTTTGACAACAATTTTGCCAAAACATGATACACAGCAGGACAGGTAGGCAGACAGGCAAAACGTTCGAGAGAAAAGAGACCTTTCCGCTCAATTGGACGGCAAAAGATGGACCGCGGTGCACACTGCGCCGGTGCCAGTGCCGTGCCGCAGTGTGTAAAGGAACCCCGACGGATGGCTGATTATTATGCGAACATGCACCGTACCAAGGCTCATATTATAATAGCTTTTCATGCGAAACTAAACCGAATCACTTTATATTAACGGCGACAACTCAACACAACCAAATTTTGGGATTAGGTACCCACTAGCACCAAATGCAAAGATGTAGGCTAAATTAACGTTAACAGAGACCTGCAGGGACTTTTATCGTTTGGAAATCCCTTTCATAAGTGCACAAATCTGCTTCTTAAAAGACTAAAACATTACGTGAAATTGTAAGGGTAAATACAAATTTAATACCTTGCCAACACATTAACAGGAAGCTTATGAACGAATTAACGAATAATAATACTGTTATCCGCAGTTATGGACCACAGTTCCTGCAATTCTTGTAATATTTGGATACGTCTGTGGAAGACACTTTTAAATATAGATTGAAAATTTAGAGAAAATATTAATATTAAGATCCACTAAGGAGATCTTTAAATATTCCATTATCCTAAAGGATTTAAGACTGTTAAGCGACCGACAAAGAAACAACGCAAAGCATAAAGCGATGATCCCTAAGGGTGTGAAATAGTGTTAAGGAAACTGATTGACAGACAGGCTAAAACGCTGGGCACAATAGAGACTTGGAGGGAATATTCCCTAGTCTAAAGGGCCTATAGATTTAAAATTTAGAGAAAGTATTAATTGGGATACAAAGATGCACTATAGTACGTAAATAAGACTGCAACATGAATTCAAAATAAAAAGTTACTAATACATGAACGCTAATTTCATCGCAGCCCTTATGAGTAATAAATTACTTTAACGGATTAAAACACGTACCAGGTTAGATTCGATATTTCTGACGATGTGTAATAATGGAATCATTTGTGCACAAATTCAACTCATTTTGTCCGCTTCCTTTTTTCCAATTTATTTAAAAACCGGCGCATACCGAACCAATTGATATTCTCGAAAATATTCTGAAACACCTTAAGGACGTATTGTTATTAATGCCTTTGTTCCTGGGCTGAATGTCGATATATCGATTTTGTGAAATTTAAAGTGTAAAGGCACGGACATTCCGGCTCATTTAACTTGAGAAAGATGCCATTACAACTTTCTGGGTCAAGTAAGATAGGTCACGTTTAGAGACGTTTTGTCGTCGTGCTTGTTGCCACCGCTTCACTATAATTATTCGGCAATCGATCAATCATTTCGGCTTAAATCAATGCGTAGGAGTGACCCAGAGATCCCTCTAATTTGTTCCCGGCCACAGACCCACCAGTGGCCGGGTGAAATTGTAATTAATATAAGCGTTTCCGTCGGTAATTATGGTCCGTTTAAGAAAGGAATAGGTTAGAAAAAATCGTTAAATCATACGATTTAAAACACAAATTCGTAAAAATTTTAGACAGAAATGCCCAAAGCAATATGAACGGTAAACTTATCTTAAATATAAGGACCGTTCGAAAAAAAAGTAGATGCAATTTTTTGAATAATTTTTGTAAATATAGAAATAATAAGTTTAGTTTTATTATCTATTTGTTTCATATTAGTTGTTAAACTTGTCCCACTTCGTCAACTATTTGTGAACAGTAATCTAATTTAGGTCTACCTCTACTCCTTTTAACTCCTGTTTCTGCTTCTAATATGTCTTTAACTCGTCCTTCATGACTAAGAAGGTGTTCTACCAACCTATCTTGCCTAAATTTCTATATTATTCTTTCATAAGCATAGATATTACTTCTTTTTGTCGATCCTACGCTATTTTTTATTTTATATCTCTACTGCTTCTTCTATACTGAACTATCTGACTTCCTAGATTTTTTGACTTTTTCGTCTCCAATCTTTAAATTAACCCTTTCACTTCTTTTTCTTCCCTTACATACCAATATTTTTGTTTTACTTTTATTCATTTTCATACATAGTTGTTGTTGAACTATGAACTACATTTCCAAAGCACATTTTAAAATTTACGTATATTCCCATTGCGTCATGAATAATTTCTAGAATAATGTTGGCATATAATTGTAGGTTGATTGAACGAAATGCACGAGCAAATTCTCTTTAATACATATAGAATGCAGAATTGTTAACTAATCCAATCAAACCGACACTGGCAGTAAACTGAACGCAATTAGTAATAATTTATTCCAATTATGCTAAATTTTGAAACAATATTAAACTTGTACATAATTAAGAAAATTATCAAAATTATGAAACTTGCAGCAGAACTTAAAATTTCTGAAAGAATGCGTTTATTTATTTGCATTTTAAATATGAGAAAACAAAAATTGCTTTACATCATAAAAGTTCTAGAATGTACAACAATTAAGCTAGGTTGTGGTTAATCTGGGTTAGTTATGTTAAGTAAGTTCGAAGAATAATAGGTGTAAGTGATGAAGCTGGAAAATCATTAACAATAATAATAACATTCAAACAATAAAAGAATGCACTGTCCGTTATTTGAGCCACACACTTGATCAAAAGCTAACTAAAATTGTCGGGGGTGCACTGTCTATTTGAGCAGCAAAAAAATATTTAACTAGCTCAGGTCGCAATACAATCAAACAAAATTACAAAAGCAACGAATATGGCGGCGCATCACCATATTGAATACAAACGATTCCAGTTACAGTAAGGGTCATATATAAAAATGTTAAAGTTAAAAGTTCAAAGAAAAAATAAACTATCCGGATGTTTCCAGAAGGTTCCCGAAAGTAAACAAAAAAATATTTAAAGGAAGAGACGATCGCCGAGAGAAGAAGAAATAAATTGACAGTGAAATAAATAGCGCAGTGAATAGTGATATATCAACAGTAGTGTAAATAAATAGAATAATTCATAACCTAAGTTTAGTAATAATTTAATAGTGTTTTTAAATTCTTTAATAATTAGTGTAAATAAATAGTTTTTTGTCGTTAATATCATGAATTGTATTCAGACCAAATGTTTAATTAGGTCAGTCTGTAGAGATATACGTATCTTCATGAAATGAATCAATTTCGAGTGGTAAATTATGCAGTGAAAGCCTCCCACGCAAATACTAATATTATCTATCAATTGTTTCTGGGGTTGGAAATTAAGGGCGGCCTGTGTAAATACCTCATCGACGTTTGTACCTCTTGCGTATATTATTGTATGTAGAATAAAATTGGTCTTTGTAAAGTTCCCCTTGCTAAACAAGAGAAGCCTTGGGCAAAGATAATACGGGACGAACTCTTTGTTTCACCGTACGACCTATCCGGTCAACCATGTTACGTTCCCATCTTAAAGCGATCATCAATTAACGAGTTCCTCGAATGCTTCAGCTCTATCGACCTTTCATCTACGCTCTGTTGTGCGACTTACAATATTTCCGCATCATTTCTCGAATAAAATTTGCCCTATTTATCTCCCTCTTCGGATCATTTTTTTTTGCTCTCCTTCTCACCGTCTTATCGTGACCAAATCTGATCATTAACAACGTAATCCCTTTTTTTCTATATCCTTCGCATTTCGAATACATGTTTTTCAGATTACTTCGAAATACTCTTGACAATACCTAATCGAATACCTACATTTAAAGCGAAATTAGATTGGACCACATTCAATCTTGTGAAAAATAAACATCACTGAAGCAATATTAATTTGAAATCATTTTTTCGATTTTTTACTTACCCACTACAAACTACCTCAAATTAATGAGGGAAATGCTGTTGTCACCTCTCGTAGTTAGTGGTCAGAACATTGGTGCGTAAAGCCAAAGGTCCCGGGTTCGATTCCCGGCGGGGGTGTGACAACAGCAACAATTTTTCCCTCATTAATTTGAGGTAGTTTGTAGTGGGTAAATAAAAAATCGAAGAAATGATTTCAAATTAATATTGCATATTAATCCACTATTAAGTAACTAACAATGTCATAGGATTTCATATATCACTTAAGCAGTTTTACATTTTCCATGAGGTTATTAAGTTAGGTACATCTAACGATTGTGTTAAATGCTGGTTAAAAACTGATCTCATCTCGCTTCCGTTCCATGAGATTGCTTTTTTTGCCTGCTTCCTCCACTTTTTTTCATCTCATTACCTTCGATGTCGCTTTTCTACATAATCTCTTCCTTCTCTGAAACTATTATTTGCATTTGCCGCTGGTAAAGCAAGGTGTAAGAGCACGTATCCATACTACGTGACCAATTTTTTATAATTTTCTACCCCTCTCCCATTTCCTCGGTGACCATCCGCAGTATATGACAAGAAATAATTTTTGCAAACAAGCTAGATGTGACGAAAACACTAATCCCCCGCACCTGTCGCCAAACGTGGTATTTTTAAAGACCCCCTTCTCCCCCTGAATCTTAATCTACTTATGATGTCGAAATTTTAATTCTTGTAATCACTATTCCTCCGTGTTGCAGCTTTCAGTTTCTTTTTTTTCCCCGCAAAGACTACAAGATTAATGAATATCATTCCTATAGGTATATGTGGGTAATTTTATATGAGGATTTGTTATCCATTTTTATTTCATTTGATATTTTCTCATAAAACTCTTCTATTCTCTCTCTTAACTGGTTACCATCAAAACCTTCTTTTTTCACTTGTTTTTATATTATTCCTCTATGGGAATCCTGTCATATTCTTAAAAAAAGACAAACACTTTTACATCTTTTTTCTTTGTTTTTCTCTCTATTCCGGAATTCCTGTTTTCTTCTTCCCTCGCTGTAACCTGCTAGTCTACTCTCCAACGTGTTTCTTTCACTTCTTTTATTCATATTTTTACGTACAGATTTGTTGTGTATATATGTGACTTCCTGATAATTTTTATCTAGCTCTTTTTAATAAACCAGCAGAATTATTCCACATTTTCAATCTTAAGACAATAAAAATAAATTGACCCTAACAAATAATGTGTTTACTGTCTTTTGACGAACTTTTCAAACTGCACAAAGCAGATAACTTCTTTTTTATCAGTTCTCACGCCCTAATAAGGTTCACCCTCACAATCATCGTCGAACCGCCATCAGTGTAATAATCCAGCCACGCTATAAACTGATTGAATAAAAACGCTCTTCGTCTGACTATTAATAGATAAAGATGCGACCCTCCAATTCGTCTATTCTATCCTATTATCGGTAGAGGACATACATTTGAATATTTATGATAGTAAGCAAACATAATAGTAGTATTAGTAGATAATTCATGTCTGAGAAGGTATCCTATTAATCCATCTCGCTTATTTATTGTTGACTTCCAAGTCTCATTTAGATTTTTAAATTTATTTCAAAGCCAAACCAAGTACTTTTTCGACGAATATTTCCGAAAACTTCCGCTGTTAACATATCTTCTATAAAGTATAAGTATCATACCCGTATAAAATAGAAGCAGCTTATGAAAGAAGGTGTGTGTTCCTCAAACTTAAATTTCTTTCAAATGTCATTTGAGAATATATTGCAAATAATACAGTGGCATTACGCTTTTGTCGATTCCATCGTAAGAAAACTGCCACAGATTCAGATTACAAAGAGTGTTCTGACAATATTCACGTTACAAACCCCTGTATTTGTGGATATGTACACAAATCCGAGCATACACTGAATGTCCCATCGCAAATAGGTAAACGAGAGGAGGTGGATGGTGTAGGTATAGGTACGCAGGTGAACACACATGCGATAATCGAAGCAAAGATCCCAACACGGTCCCAACCTTCCAACTATTCAAACGGTCGACAATGTTGCTCGGATTTACCTGAGAGAGGTTTTCTAAACATCCTGCACTTTGTGACACACGATCCCTCCTAATAAGCCGTCCTAAGACCTTGCGCATACAATGCCGAATGACGTGCCATCAAATGGTATTTTTTTCCATGTCTCACGCTTCCACAACTTTTTTGTCACTTATTTGATAAACGGATTTGCTCCAAATCCCTTCACCGTGGTGTCATGTCATGGCAAGTTCGAAAGGAAACAAGCCGTACGAGTAACTGAGACGACAAAGTTATAAATTAAAAAAAAAAACTGTAAAACCTATTAAGACGTATTTATAACCATGAAAAATAAAACGAAAAGTTTGTTCACCACTTAACTAACTATAATTTATAGATCCGTAATGCTAAATTAAATTAATTAATTCTGCATATCAAATTCAACCTCCAAAAAGGAGGGATGTGCGGTAAAAAGGTGCTGCATTTTTGTTTGGGACATACTTTATTTGTGGTTGAATTTACTTAAAACTTGGAATGTATACTGTTTGATAGTATTAATCAAATGAAAATAGGTTGCAACGTTTTCATGGGGTATATTTTATTTGTAGGTACTGGGATTTACTCGAAGGTTGCTCATTGTTGAAATTAAGAAAATAAGTTTTAAAAAGCAACCTTTAAGGATGAAATGTTGTTGCTACGTTTGTATTTGAAATCTAAGATGGAGACATTACATAAAAATTAAAACGTTGTAAGGGTGAATTGAGAGTTAAAAAGGTTTTATGAAGAATTAATATCTATTAATTTCAGCGAGCGAAGCCGCGGGGAAAAGCTAGTTAGTATTAAAACTTTAAGTTTTGCAAAATATAGTAGAACCTCTTTAAGTCTAACCTCTACAAGTCAGAAACCTCCAAAACCCGAAATAGTGTTTTGTTCCCTTCCCTTCAAGCCCCAAAACCTCCATTACTCGAAATCTCAACCCTCTATTAGTCAAAATAATCAACTCTGTATCTCGAACATAGCATGTTTTATTTCACAACCTTTACAACTATATAATTTGAAACTTATTAACTCTATAGTTCGAAGAAAACTAAGTTATCGACTTAAAGGATTTGCTGACAATGTAAGTACACCAAATCTTAACCTCTACCGGTCGAATCAAAATCCTCCATAAGTCGAAAACTCTATAACTCGAATATTTTTTGGCGTCTCCCTTGATGTTCGAGTTATAGAGGTTCTACTATATTATGTGTTATGTATAAGAAAGTTGCTTGTAAGTCTCTATCTTTATTAATCTTCAATTATCTTGAAGAAGCCCATAGTCTATGGCAAAACGTTTGTTTATTGGAGATAAACATTAGTCTATTGGAAATAAATACTGTTTTTTGTTTGAGTAAGTTCTAAATAAGCTAATTCCTCGATAAGCATCAAGGAAGAAATGGAAATGAAGATCTATTAAAGTCGAAATTTATTTTTTATAAAATTTTCTATGTCATGTTAAATTTATTGTAATATTTTAGAAGGCTTTTAGACTAGCTTTCCCTCGGGGATCGTATAAGAACAAAAATAATTGGTTTCTCCTTATACTTCTTTTCACATAGGTAAGTAAAAAGCTAAAGGCAAATGGCGGTACCATAAATTCACATATATAAAATATATTTACGTGTATGTGTAGATACACACAAGTCCGTATCTCCTTCACTTTAGCTTAGCTCCACGAGATCGAAAAGTAATAAAATCAGCTTCCTTTTGAAGTCGTTCATTTCGCTTGCTGGATCAGAGACGTCCGTCCCGTCCCTTTCGTCCATCTATCGAATCGATGCGGCTTCTAGGACAACGTTTTGCAATAAAACGTTAAAAATTTATGTTCAAGACCGCTATAACCCGCCACGAACCGAACCCTCTCCTACCCCCGTGAAACTCTACATCTCATATTGCTACGCTACTGCCTGTCGAGCGCCATAGGATACTATATACGATAGTTTCGGAAACTGATCGACTGTAATGGATTAAAATGAAAAATACCACTTGACTGCTGGATTGAAAATATCGAGCAAGAGAAAATGGAAAACGCCGGCCATGATTACGATAGTTTTCGACAAGGGTCAATTCGTCTTGATAAAAATAAGAGAATCGCCATAGATTATATAATAGCGAAAGAGAGACAGTTAAATCTCAGTGGAGACTAGTACATAAGGTCTCAAACGGCCTGAGCCCACTTCTATTTTCAGAAAAGTGAAAGATATTGTTGCATCGAAAATGGATTTAAAATATCATTGATTTAAAATGGTTTTGTAGCTATCTGTACATATTCGAATTTTGTTTTCTAAAATTTATTTTATTTCTAAATATTTTCTTTCAATTTTAATTTCGAACTCTTGAGCATTACCTGGAGCCCTTATATCTGCATGTACCCTGTACTTTCAACAACTATTAACTATAAACACCCTTAATTTCGATTTCAAAGGTCAGTTAGTTCTTCAGAGTTCTTCTAGTTCTTTTATCCCAGCTATTCAGCAAGTTTACGCATATATTGTTATTATCGTTATTGTTATTATTTTGTGGTTGTGTTGTTCCTGTTGTTGCGGTTATTAAAAGTCGTAAAGACGAATTATATGTTAGAGTTTTCTTTCCTGTTATTTCATCAGGTCATATTTGTGCAGTACCAAAAAACTACCGAAAATGAGTTTAATCAATAATTTAACATTAATAATTCAGTAGTAATATAACAATTATTTAAAGACAACTATGGGTAACGTAGAAATAACCACCAGGGAATTATTAACCAATAGGGTGAGTTAAGGCAGTCACCCATTCTACCATCCTTACCCACTTCTGACTCGAGTCTATTGATTGATTGATCGATCGATCTTAATTTTACTTATCTATATGATTGTTAATTGACCTACTAACTGAGTGAAAAATGTTAGCTTTCAATTTCAACATTTAATTTACAAATATTATAAATACTATTGACCTTATTATAGCATTATTTTCTCTGAACCCCCTCTCTTTAGTGGTAACATTTTACTACAGTTATATGTACTGCCTATATCCATAACATTTCTGTGAGTTTTTAAACGTACCATAATTATCTAAATGGATCTATTGTTATGATTTAACCAAATCTGCTATTAATACACCAGTAACAATGTATGTTGTATAACTATAACACTTGGTTATTGGGGTTGGTTATAAACAGACGGTCCCAGTGTTTCAGAATCACGAAACCGTTGTTTACCGTGGACCAAAGAACCATTTTCATATCTTTACAACCCCATAAAACTGGCCGAATATTTACTCGTTTATACAACAAGTGCCTCATAGTATAGCACCACCTGCGGTTCAAATATTAGAACAGGGCCGTTTGTTTAGGGTTGAAAGGTAACCGAAATCATCTAAAGATTATGACCGGAAATATGTAACTATCACATTTTATACGTTAAATCATACTATTTTCTCAAAAGTAGAGAGCTCGTTCATAAAAACAGTTTTATTTTCTACATAAAAAGGTAATTCTTATATGAGCTGACTAAATGTTGGTGCTCAAATTGGTAAATTTCTTGTATTTTGTTACCCCTTCAGAGATAGTCGAAGGCATATTAGAAGCAGAAACAGAAGTTATGAGGAGTAGAGGTAGATCTAGATTAGATTACTGTCCACATATAGTTAAGGATTTGGGTAGTATACTTCATTTACTTTGTCTAGCGATGTGCCCCTTCCAATGTCTTGGATGCGCGCTAGCAAAATCGTAGGTAGGGAGAAAAAAGCTCATTATACTCTCGGCTTTTGCCTCAGTAACTGCCAAAAGTTTTGTTCAATCATGAAGAGTAGTGCGAGTCGAAAACAAGCGTTAAAGCCTTTTATATATTTTCAAATATAAATAAACTTCTCGTTGATATTTTCAGTAGTAAATGGTACCAATAACAGCACATTTGAGCAATGCAATTGTAGTGGATAAAATGGTCAATTTTTCCGTGCAGTACTGTACGGATTATACGCTCCTCACCGGTTAAGAGTTTGGCCGAGAGTTGTGTCTTTCCTTTTCTGGCCTATTGTTGTTCTTTTCTACTTTGCGCCGGTCAAACTGAAGATCACATCGCTACAGAAGGTAAACGAAGTATAGTTTTACAGAAATGCGAAGATTGTCGCAGAATAGGAAGAAGTAAAGGTGCCCCTCCAACCAGTCTTAGGACTGACAAACTTATGATGATGATTAATAAGAAATCAATGCAATTTTCCTTGTGGATTAAAGCACGATTAATAAAGGAAAAGAAAGGAATAGATGTTTCAACAAAACTGTTTATTCTTCAACAATTGTTTCGACTTCTAAAAGGTCATTTTCAAGAGTACAATAGTAACTGTAACAGTTACTACTGTACTCTTGAAAATGGCCTTTTGAAAATGACCTTTTAGAGGTCGAAACAATTGTCGAGGAATAAACAGTTTTGTTGAAACATCTTTTCCTTTCTTTTCCTTTATTATTGAAAATGTTTCATCGAGAATACACCGTTGAAAGTTTAAATATTATTAAAAGCACGATTAACTAAACATTGGATGGATTATGTATAGTTACACTTAAATTATTTTCACACTAATGAATACAAATCCATACAAACGATTCTCTTTCTAATAATGATAAAAATTCTGACTTTATTTTTCTGTAACAACTAAAAAGAAGCGAAACCCGTATCACGTCTAAAAATAGACGTAAAAATGCCAACGGGTCGACAATTTTTTAGAAAGCTTGGGGGTGAATCGCGGCCTTCATCCCTTCTTGTATGGCTCCTTTTATTTCGGCAATTAATTTCAAGTTTTTGCCCGTAAACCTATCAGCGAAAGTAGCTCGTAAAGAACAATATAGTTCATTTTAGACGCCTGTGGTTGCCCATTACACCATATGTTGTATATCATGGGCGGTACTAAAAACCGCCAACGGGAGTAAAATAAATAAAATTGCTTTCTTAAAGGGCAATACAATTATCCGTTTCAGAGATAAGCGTCTGTTACTTTTAATTGCTTTGTATTCATTTTTTTTTCTTAACCAAGAGAGGAAAAAGGTTGAGCAAAGCTTTCGTGGTTTGAATCAAAATAAAAGACTATTAATTAATTATTTAAATGAAAATGAAAAAATTTATACTATCTAAATAAAATCCTATGCAATTTATGCTGTTCCTGGTAGTAATACTCAGTTATAGCACTAATAAGTTTAAAATTTGTTATATATTTATAACATGCAGGTAATAATTTTATACATAAATAGACCTAGTTTTACTACCATAATACAAGCAAGTCTTGGAGGTGTGTATGTAATTGACTATCGAAAATAATTTTCAAATTTTTGACAAAATCCGCAGCGTATAGACATTTCGGGCTGAAAGTTTTGCATCATTTGACAGACCAATTAATACCAGCTACAAAATTAAGCAGCCCAACATGCAACCCATACGCATTAATTAACCAAACTTAACCTTCGCAGTTCATTGTTTTTTTAGTTTTTCTAATTATTCATTCGCTATATTTTTATGTACAATAAAACTTCCCTAACTTGAACATCCTAACTGTTAGCTTCGAATTATTTGAAGTTATAGAAGTTCGAGTTACAGAAATTCGACAGTATTTTAAATATTTATCAACCATCATGCTTTTGATAACTGTTTTTAATGTTATTAGACTAGTCCACCTTTTTTTTTTACTTAGATACTTTTTTGATGGAAATTTCGAAAATTTAAACTGATGAACTAATTATCTCAATGTTTCTGACAAAAATTAATATAATAATGTTGTTGTAATATCAACTAGTAGATACTCATAGACTTTCAAAAACAGTCGTTGCCCATTTTGTATAAATTTTATTGCTACGGCAAAAACTATAACAAGAAGTAAAAACTCGAAAAATCTCTTCATTAAAACAATTTTATGTAACAAATTAGTAAAACGAATAAGAAAACATATTGTCACATGCGTATAGGCCGCCTAACATACATGGTGACAAAGAAGACCAGAGCGACAAAGTTGTCATAAAGGGGTGAACTGATAACTAATTAATAATAGAAGTGTTAATTAGACAGCAAATATTTAGAGATGTTTAAATACGTGACAAAATTGAACTGAATTAGTATCTACCGCAAAAAATCGGTTGTCTGTAAAGTCGGTTTACTGACGATAGATGAACGTGACAACGTCATAAGAAAATACTGATGGATTGGTTTCATTTTTCAAAAGAAAATTTTAATTTTATTTGTTTGATAGATATTTTGTACGGATATAGAGAAGGAGGTAAATGGAAATGTATTATTGTATAGCAGCTGTCCACGCGGACGCATCGCTCACTCTAGTAGGAGAGAGACAAATGCGAACGCTGCCGAACGCGGAGGCCAATTGTGCCTCTTTGTCGCTCGTTCCGCGCTCTCGCTTGCACTTCAAACCTTAAATGGAACGCCTCAGAGCGAGCTAACGCCGCATGAGTCATGTTTTTTCGTGCGTGAATTATAAGACGTTGTCATGTCAAAAAATAATAAACTATAGTACACATAATGTTCTAATTTGTTTTCGCTAAAAAGAATGTAAAACATGCCTAGACCAAATACGATTTATATTTATAATACGAACTTTTTGGTTATAAAGAGTTTTCACTGTAAATATATGCACTTATTTA
Source organism: Agrilus planipennis (assembly GCF_000699045.2). Taxonomy (NCBI): domain Eukaryota; kingdom Metazoa; phylum Arthropoda; class Insecta; order Coleoptera; family Buprestidae; genus Agrilus; species Agrilus planipennis. The sequence continues at coordinate 3,146,523 of NW_020442466.1, forward strand.
TCCTAATGTAAGTTACGCCCCTGTTGTTACCCCTTTCTCAAAATTTATTTAGCTCACCACTTTATTAGGACCATGGCCGGGTTTTATCGCCGTTATACGAGGGTGGATTGATAAGTTTCCGGCCTAACCAAGAGATGACGCCACTAGGCCTACCTTGAGGTGACATTCTATAGTACCATCCTTGGATAGCTTGTAGCTATAGTTTCAGCCCGATCTCCTTGCTAGTGTAGGTTTGACAGTACGCTGAACAAGACGCCTCTGTGGTTTTCGTAAAAATGGAAAAGCAGGAAAATCGTGCTGTCATCAAATACTTTTATTTGAAGGGGTTAACGCCGAAGGAAATTAAAAAAGAGATGGACTCAACACTGGGGACATCCTCCCCGTCATATTCAACCGTTAAGCAGTGGGTTTCCGAGTTTAAAAAGGGTCGTGTGAGCACCTCTGATGGGCCTCGCTCAGGACGCCCCGTTGAGGTCACAACTCCAGATATGATCGAAAAAATTCATCAAATAGTGCTGGAAGACCGCAGATTGAAAGTGCGTGAGATAGCTGAGACCTGTAAGATGTCATATGAACGTGTGCAACATATTTTGCACCAACATTTGCATATGGAAAAGCTCTGTGCAAGATGGGTGCCGCGTTTGCTAACAGTCGACCAAAAATTGATTCGAAAAAACATTTCCACCGCAAATTTGTCATTGTATAAGCGTAATCCAAGCGAATTTTTGCGTCGATTCGTAACCGTTGACGAAACGTGGGTCCACCACTACACTCCTGAAACCAAAGAACAGTCTAAACAGTGGATTGGACCAGGGGAACCAACTCCAAAGAAGGCAAAAACAATTTTTTCGGCGAACAAGGTTATGGCTACTGTTTTTTGGGATGCAAGAGGTATTATATACATTGATTACCTTGCAAAGGGTAATACTATCACTGGTCAATACTACGCAGACTTATTGCAACGTTTGAGCCACGAGGTGAAAATTAAACGACCTCATCTGGCGAAGAAAAAAATCTTGTTTCATCACGATAACGCACCAGCGCACACGTCAATCGTTGCGACGGCTAAAATCAACGATCTAAAGTTTGAATTGATGCCGCACCCTCCTTACTCTCCAGACCTAGCCCCGAGTGACTATTTTCTGTTCCCTAATCTCAAAAAATGGCTTGGCGGTAAGAGATTTGCGGACAATGAAGAAGTAATCGAAGCTGTAAATGGTTATTTTGAGGAGCTTGACGAATCAGTCTATAGAGATGGCATTAATAGACTGGAACACCGCTATGAGAAATGTATCAGCCTTGGAGGAGATTATGTTGAGAAATAAAAAAAAAAAATTTTTAAAAACCTTGTTTTTCTTGGTCAGGCCGGAAACTTATCAATCCACCCTCGTATGTATTGTAGATTGTACAGTCGCACGCCGACGAAGGCGACGCGATGTGTGTTTGTGTGCTTTTATAAATGAGCTTGTTTCTGGGGCAATTAAAAAAGCAAAGATGCTTACCAAAAGTTATTTTGGAGATGACAGACACGTTAAAAAAGCATCAGACGTTTGAGATATGATCGGAAAAAATTAATGACCCTGGAAGAAAGGACCCTTTGTCGCACTGGCTGTGAGGCCTATAATGTATATACGTATACAGTGATTTGGTGGAGAAACGACAACAGCAGAACCCTTTTTTTGACGTATTTATTTACTAGCAGGTTTTTTCTCTTGCACGAATGGTTAAGCAGAGTAAAAAAACAATGACGGAGTAATTAGAAAATCGTCATAAAGGATTAATGCTTTGTTTTGCCATTTGAAACTTTAGTGAGTAATGAATTGATTATCAAGGCTGTAAATGTTAGAAGAAAAAAGGTTTATATTATTTACCAAATTATCTGAAATTAGCAATTAATTTCGGGAAAATAATCTTCCATTTTCAACGGAATGGTAAAATCAGGCAAAATAGCAGCCGCAACAGCTGCAAAATATTCGATTCACTCTTCATCAAAACCTAGCCTAACCTGAAAACACGCACCTCCACTTTTTCCTATCTTCAGCTAAAATCTTTGCATTCCTCAAAAACTAGAGTAACCAACATCTCTAAGTACTTCTGTCCCTCTTAATTCATGTTTCTGTTTCTAATATATTTCTAACTAGCCGTTAATATGTGACAAAAAGTGTCCTACCAACCGAAAACCAATATTTATTACCGACTAGCTGACCCGGCAGACTTCGCACTGCCTCAATCGATAAATAAAAGACCTAAGCTTAAGATTGATCAATCTACATATAGTTGATTGTCAAATATCAAATATTATGGTTGCGTTCAGAAATTTAATTTGTGACAAAACTTAAGATTCATCAATCTATATAAAAATAATCTGAAAGATACTTAACAACTTTCATATTTATTCACCTTTTAAACCTTCTCTGGACTCTAATTCAAGACCAAAATTAGCCAAATTGGTCCATCCGTTCTCGAGTTTTAGCGAGACTAACGAACAACAATTCATTTTTATAGTACCGATAGATATATTTATTTAGACGAAATCAACCATTAATTACAAAACAAAATTGAAAACACATCTCCAAATGTAGGAAATGCATTGAGAATCTCTTTAAGCGTGATGATAGCTAACGGCATTGGGGAGCGCTCTTTCTCCAAATTGAAAAGAATATTAAATAAATTAGGAAGTGCAACGCTTTAAGAAAAATTGACCAGTATGTTGCTAATGTCCATAGAATGTGATATTCTCAAAGACATAGACTTTGAATAACTGATTGTTGATTTTGCTATTATCAAAACTTTCCAATAAACATAAAATTTTAAGTACTAACCTATGAATGCTAAAGGAGTTACTGTTCCGGATCATATTACAATTATCTATTCATTTATTCTGATTGTAAAGAAATAAAAATAATTGTTCAATCAATTTAGAATTTTGCTTATCTACTCTTTTTGACTGTTTTAACAAAATAGGCCTCTGTCGGAATCATAAGGACCCCGTTATCCTTATGTACCCAGGGCCTTCAATTAGCTAAATGCGGTCCTGGTTCTCCTATTTTCTAAAACCACCTTATTTCTAACTTTTTCTATCGACGGTTTGTTTAACATCCTTCTCTATCTTGATAAAGCTTAACAACAATAGAAGGAGAACTGTTGGATATAGTTTTCGTTTAAATAGAATACATTTACGCCTTAATTATTTTGGCTCTGACTTCAACATGATCTTATGATTAATTTATATAGGGTGTCCCAGTTATAATAGTTAATATTTATACCACAGATTCCTACGTACATTTGGAACATAAAATGTTATAACACTTTTGACTTTTGAAACAAAATAAAAATTTATAAAATCATAACAATTTCGATGCCGGCCCTGCACAATCGCAAATTAATTACGATTGCTAGCTGATCGAAGAAAAATTCACCTTCAGTAGGTCGGAATCAGCTGGTTTTTGGGGTGATGTTATTGTTTATGTTTGGTATTAAGTTACGGATCAGCCGAAGAAAATGCACTCGCGTTAAGGTCCATTAGATGACTGAAACACGTTAGAAAAACTATTTACCGATTACAATCGAAAATCCCATGATCGTAAACTGAAGTGGACCTAATGTAGTCCATGACGTCGAATATTGTCTTATTTTAAATACAAAAGAAATTTTAACAACTACGGAATAGTTAGAAGCGGTGCACAAACAACCCTCACCACCCAGCGTTTGGTAAAGGTTTGTAACATAACGTACTAGTGTACGAAAACAAATGTATGTGTTATGGTTGTAAAAGTTGAGACAAGATGCAGACCTACTTTGACCATTCACATGTGTTAAACGTTACTTTTGCCTGGCAGGGCTCATTAACCCCACGTGGGGTAATACAAGGGTGTGTCCAGAAGGACCAATTTTGGTTATTTTGTTTTCATTAAATGTAAAAAGCTAAATATTGATATAACCTCGTATAATTACACTGCTGGAAGTGACTCGAAAACAAGGCACATAATGTTGTAGATTCTAACAGGTTGTTCAGTTCGCTTTGGATTGTTGTGGAATTTACTTGTTTGTTAGTGTTAGTTTATTTATTTAGTGGTCATTTCATAAAAGACTATTACAATAAGGACAATTAGTAGTGTGATAGTGCATTCTAGTACGGTTCTTATTCAACCGTCAGTTGGTGGTGAGTTACATTACCAATGCCTATCGGATAATTCGAAATATTCCCGGTATCTGGGCCAAAATTCGCAGCAACTGGGTACGTCGCTGTCAGTGTTGCATTGAAGCGAATGGCGGACAATTTAAACCTTTTTTAAAAAAGGTACGCATTTCTTTTTCATTTTTACCTTTTTTTTACAAGGTGGAAGTGCACTCGGCTTCTTCCCGGGAGGTACTTGTTACATCCACACTAGATCAGCTGAGCGACATTGGTCGCCTAGATCCAGGTCCGTAATGAAACAAATTGTACGTTCAAATTTACAAAGACGATTTGCGAGCTCAATTGTCACCGGATTGAAAAATTGTATAACACTTTTTTGTTGTATTTTGTGTCAGGAAGCCATGTTTTTTTTTTAATTATTATAACTGGGACACCCTGTATAATTTATCCAGCTTTTTCTTCCTGAAGTCCGATTTTTTTTTGTTTTAGACGACGAAGGTCCCGATTTAGCGTCACTGACTATTATAAAGCTGAAAAATGGTGCATTATGAAAAAGTTGGGGTTAAGAGAGCTTAAACCTGGTGGAATATGGTACGAAAGTAGAAAGCGTTTAGTGCGCTTCGAAGATCTATTATTAACAGTGACCAGGACCGCTACTTTTTTACGGGGCCGTGATAACAGAAGAGCCCCAATTTCAATTTATCCGTTCACAAAGGGTCCAAGTCCGCAATAATTCATACCGCGCCGTCGTGGCACCGCTACACTGAAATAAAGGACCTAATATTTTATGCAAACAATTCGGCCGCCTGCGCTTTCACAGAAAAACGCATAAATACAGATGGAAAAAGTGCGCACCCCCCTTCATCCCCAAGCCAACTCCTTTGAAACTGTGCATTTCGTTCATCTGCTGATGAATCTCCGGAACAAAAGTCTCTTCTCCGGGATTCCATTATCTCAGGCTATTCGACTGAAATGCGTATTTTTTCGTTACCAGCGAAATCAGTCATGTTTTTTATAGATACAACACCACGGTCGAAGATTAATCGCTAATAATCAACTTCCAAAAGAAGAATGCAAAAAATTTTACTTCACTACCGCCATGTCTGCATATTCTGCATGTGTATACATTGGTTTTCGCTTAATATTTCCATATTCAACTTATTTTTTTGCCAATCGAACGCTAACGAGTGCAGATTATTACCAATCATTACGTAAAATTGACTTGTTTACGTATCAGCTGTTTGTGTAGGTTACCAATAGGTATGTGTGTTTCGGCGAAAACTAATAAGATAATGCGGTCGCTGTTCTCAATCATTAACTGCTCGTTAACTGGGGAACTTTTTGTGCACACTTTTTACATTCCTTACGTTATGGTACTATGACGAGATTCACACTACAGTGCCTCCAGATGTTACGCTTCAAATATTTAGGAATACTGATCAGATAGTGTATAAAAATGTTCATTTAAAAAATTCTACGGTTCTGTTTGCCAATCTTTCAGTTAGTCGTGTCCAAAATGATCAAAAATTTTACCTTTCCATTAAAAGTTAAGAACTAGGGTCTTGTAAAATTTTATTTTCTTGCGACCTAAATTCTAAAAGAAATCGTTTTTGCCTTGCAATCATAAATGTTACAGTCACCTCTCATAATATCAAAAGGATTAATTAAAAAATCAAATTCTCTCATATACCTACTTCAATATCCACAATGTTATCGTTTAATCTTTAATTAAAAATCACGAATTTTGTTATATTCGAGGTCGTATAGAAACAATTGGAAAAAAATAACCGGGTCTAAATGCATTAACCGAAGAAAAGCTGGACATTTTTACAGATATTGAGCTACTTGATAATCGCAATGAATGAAATGCAAATAGGTCAAAAAATGTATGAGAAAAAGTTGTAGGTAAGTATCATACCTAACCTAAAATAAACACAATGTAAACCAAAATCCAAGTATATTTTTTATAATAACCCAACATTTTTGTACAGTTCGTTTGTTTTTTGATTTTATTCATGCATTCTACAGTGACTTGACAGCATCGTCCATCAAGGTTTTTATTTATTACATTTCTTCATCAACTTTATAATATGCCTATGTTTTACGTATCCAAAATGAGCGTATTTTTTTAACCGTTTTTGCAACCATTATGAACACCACCAATAGCAAAATGAATATTTTTTTCAGAAAATAAATTCCTAAACAGCTAATACATCCGTTGGTATACATTTTCATTATTGAACTCACCGTGACCCAAATAGAGATACGAATAGATAGTCTATGTACTGGATTAGCACATAGATTACTTTTTATCTCGAAAAAAAAAAGAATACGTAATTCCTTAGGGAACATTGTATCCATTGGTATGCTTGTCAATTGAGTACGATCCGTTTCAATTCCCTAGTGTGTGATTTTTTGTTACCAATTTTTTCCACCGTGTTTCCACGCGAGAGGAGCCGCAAACGAAGGCTAATATAAGTGAATAGACTAATTAAGTATAAGTGTTTTTCAGCTAATTCAATCTTATATTCTTACATGTAGACACGTCATACGTGTTATAAAATAGAATGTTGAATCAGAGGTTGTCTTAATTGAAACAAGAAGATGCCATCCCCTACATCGTTTTATTTTCTATTTTAGTTATTTTATTGTTTTCTAAAATTGTGATATTAATAGACCGAAATTGGCAACCGAAAAGCTGTGGTCATTTCTTCTTTGTTCGTGTCCACAATAAAGCAACTTCCAAAGTTGAATCGTAGGGATTTGGACGGATTTAGTTATCAAAGAAATCTTCGAAATCTCGTTGAACGTTTCACTATTTTATTTGTGGATTTCTAAGTGTTTTTTATCACTAAATCCGTCCAAATCGCTGCGAATCCATTTAGTAAGAAACGCACACGAGAGCATTCTGAAACATTCCAGAATTTTTGACAAAATTTAGATTAAAGTGCCCAGAAAATCCCATTACTTTCTAGAACATTATGTTGGTTTCGTACGTCTTTCAACCACCGGTTCACTTCCCTGGCTAGCTAGTGAGTCTAATATTCTAATATACCCTGTTACTGCCTCCAAGCACTTATTATCAAAAGGGCTATCCAGTTGTGGAGCAAGGTAAGTGTTTATTATATACGTTCCCGCACCCACTATCCCAGCATTTGCCTAAGTGGTCCAAGTAAACTACAGAAAAACTTGGACCAGGGCAGATGGACCCGGAATCGAACCTGTGTTCACCCGAATACTAAGCAAAGGTCTAAACCTCTAGGCCAATTCACTCGGTTCAGTATTTTCTCAAAACTTGTTATAAAGCACTATATACAGACTTTATTTACAAATGAATTGTTAACTATAGGCACAACGAAAAGGATAAGAATTAAAAACAAGAAGGACAAAACGTAACTAACCCTAAATTATGACAAAATCAAAAATTGTTCTGGTGCCACTACCAATACCAATGCAACAAAAGAATACGAGCCAGAAGAGAATATGGGGAAAAGTCCAACAAGGTATAAGTCTGCCTCGAACTATGAAAGTCCTGTAACTTACATACAATTAAAGAGCATCGATAATAAAATTAACAACAGTGACCTTCGCAGAACCTGATACCATTGGGACCAAATTGACCTATTATTTATTGTTTGCAAAAGAACATTCAAGAGATATTTGACTACCTTGTATACATTTGAAATTATGAAAATTTCCAATATAATAAAATAAAATAGTTGAATAATGATAAGCTAATCTTTCTCTAACGACTAAAAGAATGTTAAAATTAAACTGATACATGTTGATATACATAGATACTTGTTAAGATATTTAGGGGTGAGTGAAGCAACTGTTAATGAGGCACAATTACCACATGATTTTATTTTTTTTTTATTTGTGTATTTTCGTACCCTGATCATACAATAGGAAGTAATGATGCATCGGGGTAAATTTTCTTCCTGCAAAACTTGACCTGTTTAATTTAACATTACCGTATATCTTTACTCTTACCATAGCTACAATTTGTAAAAATCTAGTCACCGCCTACTACAGCTGTTGATAATTTCTCTTACTGTTACATCATTTTCAGTTGAAATAAACCCTTTCGAGTATATGAATTAATGACCTCCCTATGTAATGTTTAGCGCAGTTTAGTGTGGCAAGTAGGTATTTATCAATTATTGTGTCTAAGGAAGCGGCTGACCACTATTTATTACGTGCAACAATTAAAGTCAGCTGCGGTTTACAGCGGGCAATATATTTCGGGATGCGTCGTAAACGCCATGAAATATCGACCGTATCGCATCGACAATAAAATTTAGAGAGACCGAAGATGGTGAGACACATGTAAAATCCGAAAGCTCGTTATTTATTTCACGCTTTAATTGACGAAAACGTCACAACCCTTCTACGAAAAAAAAAAAAGATACAACAGCTCGACTGTGTTCTACACAAGGTCAAAGCATCAATTCAATTGATTAACGTGAACAATCGTAATTTTGTATCCGTGATCGTCCCCCTAATTGGACATACGTTCGGTACAAAACCATCGCAAAATATACCTACCCGTTTATCGTGGGTTTAATACACATACGAAGTTTTCGATCGACTTCAAACAATCTGTAATCATAAATTAGTCTTTCTATTCGATTTTAGGAAAAATAATTGATGTCTGATTATAACCCCAAATCGAATTTTGCGACGTAATAGCTTTTGTAATAGCATAATCTACAAACAAAAAAGGGCTATTAAAGGAAGTAATTGACAAATATAGACTAGGTTTGTGCGTTGCCAAATTGTATTTTTATTTAATTATTAGCGTAACACGGTTTTAACAATATGGAAAAATTGGTCAACAAAAATGGCAAATTAGAACACTCGTGATGAAATGTGAATCGATATATGAGATGAAATTGTATTATTGCAGTAGGACCTTCATATTTCTAAAAGGACTCACGATTATAGTGAGGCCTGTCAATTACTTAAAATTCTTGGGCAAACAGGCACCTAGATCCTTTAATCACCGAATTCATGAGAATTAAAGAAGCTTCAATCAGGAAAGACGTACTCTACCTCCTGAATAAAGAAAATAAATTAGCACCACCTGCGTTTCAAATATTTAAAGAGGGTCGTTTATTTAAAGTTGAAAGGAAACAGAAGCCTTACCTAATTTTGTATTCCCTATAAAACATTTTCTTCGTGTACTTTATTTAAATTTTTACACGAATATTTTATGGTGTTAATTACTCCAAAAATATCTGAGTTAATTATTCTAGCTTTACGGGCAACAATAGAGAAAACGATAGAAAAAAGAAAGAGGACTTATATAGGATTTGTAGATTTGGAAAAAGCTTTTGACAATGTTAAATGGGACAAGATGTTAAATATACTTAAAAATGCAGGGATGAGTTACAAAGATAGAAAAGTGATACTTAATTTGTATAAAGAGCAACAGGCAGTTATAGAGATGGGACTGCAAACTAAAGAAGTAAGTATTAGGAAGGGAGACAGGGGTGCACTTGGACAGTGTAACCGCTACTTTTTAATCTATACATCGAAGACGCGATCAACATCATTAAGGACAGTACCACTGTAGGGATAGATATACAGGGACAAAACATTAGTATGCTTAGATTTGCAGATGATATAGAAGTATTAGCATCTAGCAAGGAGTTAGAGATAGCTTTAAATAAAATGGAAGCGATATTGACAAAACAATACTGTATGAAAATAAATAAAAATAAAACAAAAATACTGGTATGCAAGGGAATGAAAAGTAGGGAAAGAGCGAATGTAAAGATAGGAGACGAAAAATTAGAAGAAGTGGCCGATTTTAGGTATTTAAGTCAGATAAGTCAGGACGGAAGGACTAGTAGGGATATAAAGCAGAAGATAGCGCAGGGTCGAGTCGCCTTCAATAAAAAGAAGTCACTTCTATGCTCGCGAAAGGTTAATTTAATAATTCGAAAAAGGCTGTTAAGGTGCATGTTTGGAGCACGGCGCTATACGGGTGCGAAATATGGACAGTAGGCGCGGCGGAAAAGAAGAGGTTAGAACCATTCGAAATGTGGTGTTATACGGGAATGATGAGGATACCGTCGATAGAGAAAGTTAGAAATGAAGAAGTATTAAAAAGGATAGGAGACAGCGGACATGGAAGTCAATAAGAAATAGGCGAGATAGGTTAGTAAGACACCTTCTTAGGCATGAAGGTCTAGTCAGAATATGCTGAGGCTGAAACGGATGTTAGAAGAAGTAGAGGTAGACCTAGATTAGATTACTGTTCGCAAATAGTTAAGCATGTGGGTTGTTCTAGTTTTAGGGAAATGCGATGTTTAGCTCAGGATGACAGGGTTTCTGAGTAAATGGGCTGTGTTAGGTTAGGGTAACATGTCAGTTATCACTGATGATGACATTGAGCGTGCCGAGATGCGTTTTAGATTTCTATAAAGAGCATCGTCCTAGCATTGAGCTTAGCAACCGACGATCGATACCAATGAGCCGTTGTCGTTTGTTGAGAATTGTGACGACCAGACGTTTCTGAATTTGAACAGAAGTAACCTAAATAAAAGAATAAATTCGTCGCACTTACACAATCGATTAAAATGTAGTCGCATTAAGTTCTTTTTTCTTATAACAGGTAATTCCGCCAGTAACTTTCTTTATAACAGACTGTTTAAAATTTCCTCTCTAAACTAAATCTGATTGCCTAGAGCATTCTGAAGTCATGAAATGTATAGAATTGCAACTACTGTGTCTCAATTACCTTTTACAATTTATTATACTATGAATTAACCAATACCACAACAGACTGCCATTTTTTCATTTTACTTTAAGAGATCAGTATTCAAATTCTACTTCGAATACGATAATAACCACCCGATTATTCATACAATGTTTGCTCTGGTGAAATCGGTGGGTATTCGGTCATTTATCATTGTCCGTTGTCGATTATAAATTCGCACAGAGACAAAACATCGTACAGGAACAAAAGGTACGTGCAATATCTTGGCGTCGAAATAAAGTAACATTTGCAGAGGACAGTTGAAGATGTTCGCTGACAATCTTAATCTTGCTTGTGTCTATGTAACACCCTCTGTAAATTATAAATTGTTGTACGTGGTTATCGAAAACGCGGGTGCTATCAATATTTCGAGTCAGGTCGTGTCCAAAATGAGCATAATCCTTTTCATCCCTTTAGATGCTGTATTTCTTAAAACGCCGAGATAGGTAATTACATCATTAAGACGAAGAAGCAACCCCGTTTCACTCAGTAACGGTTGATTTTTAAAATGAAACTTCTTTATAGAGGAAGGAAATTTAGTAAAGTATAAAACAGAAAAGCGTTACGTCAGGCATCACAGCGTCATGCGCCACGTGTGACTCCTGGTGGATATGTCCGAAAGAAGTCATTTTAACAGGTTCTAGAAGCTAACCTGTTAGTAGCAACCGATAATCCGAAAATTGCCATTTAGACAAATTGTCAGCAGACTGCGCCTACCCTGTACCTACTGTATAAACTAAAGCAAAATATTCCCCATTCGTTCGCTCGAAATAAAGTTGTATTTTTCTGGTGTTCAGTAATTAGTTAATATAATAGTTTAATTAAAAAATACTATAAATGTAATATACAGTCTAAAGAAATTTCACTTCTTGCGCGTGTGTACTAATACACCTCGCCCCTTGTTTTTTAATTGTATCAATAAGCATTACAATTAAGATTCAAGTAAATCCAACCGCAGATAAAATATACAAACGTTTTAATTCACGCCATTTCACGCCTTTAGAGGTTGAATTTTTTAAGATTCTGTGGCGAAATAACTCTTTTTGTTTTTTCTGTGTGTAAATATTTTTTCTAATTTTATTTCATTTCAATTAATATTTCATTTCAAGTAATATTTCCTTTCAGTCTAAACTCTATTGTTCTTTCAATCACTTTTACCTGGAAATCCAACTTCAACCATACCTGCATGCACTCCCATACTAATATCTGGTTTTACCCTTAATTGCTTTCTCTTGAATTCTGTACTATCTAATTCTGTGTATTCCTAGAAACTAGTGTCTTCACCCTCTCTCTCACTACTTTTCCTTCTAGAACATTCTATCAAAATTACTAACAACCCTATCCTATAAATACTCGAAAATTTCTTATCTCAAGAGAGTCTCTCGTCTACCGCTATCACCACCATTCGTAAGTGCCTTTATCTACTCTGTTGTATTGTTGTTATCTTTGTTATTGTTACTATTGTTGTCTTATCTTGTTCTTTCTATTACTTTGTTCTTGTTGTATGTTTCACTTCTTGTGCCTTTTGTTACTGGTGTTTTCGTTTTGTTCTGGTTATTATAAATTGTTATTTGTTATTATTAGTGTTTTTTTGGTATTTAAATAATATCCACCAAAAGACACTAAAGTGGTGACCCCGACGTGATAAACCTTATTGTTTTTTTGTGTGTGTGTACAACCAAAAGCTTGTGTTTTTGTGATTTGTGATTATGGCACATCCTACTGCTGACGAAGCCCAAATCTTAAGTGCGTTAGAATCGGTACTTGGTCAGAGAAGTTTTAGAATGACCTTACCGCCCTTTAATTACACCGATCCAGAACTGTGGTTCTCACAAGTAGAGTTAGGTTTCGCGAGTGCCGGTATTTCATCAAACATAAAAAAGTTCGAGATAGTGGCCCAAAGCCTCGAATCGCGAGTGGCGTCAGAGGTTCGCGATTTAGTGGTAGCGGCTCCAAGCAACGACTCCTACACATCATTGAAAACGGAGTTAATTAAACGGCTTAGCGCGTCTCAGGAAGAGAAAACTCGCCGCTTCTTAGAGAACGAGGAGTTGGGTGACCGGAAACCATCTCAATTTTTGCGGCACCTAAAAAGTCTCGCGGGTTCAACAGTCCCCGACAACATCATTCGCGCCATCTGGTTCAATCGACTACCGAACAACATACAGCCTATCCTTGCAGCCCAAAACAACAGTTCCTTGGAGGACGTGGCCGACCTAGCGGATAAGGTAATGAATTTATCCGTAGGGAAGCCAACAATCGCAGCAGCAGCAACACCTTCAGCAAGTGCACCATCTTCGATAGCCGCCATGCTAGCAGAACAAATACAGCAAATGCGGATAGAAATGAGTGCTGCATTACAACAAGAAATCGCAAATTTTCGGGCCGAGATTTCGGAACTTAGAACCAACCAGCTTCAAGCAGGAAACCCTCCACGTGCGCGCGAACGATCATATTCTCGCGGACGCTCTTCTCTTCGCGGTCGCTCGAAATCTCGCGGACGATACGCCGGTGAAGGTATCTGTTGGTACCACGAACAGTACGGGGCAAGTGCAAGAAAGTGTACGCGACCGTGCAAATTCGCGGGTTCGGAAAACTACGCGGCCAGTCGTTAATGGCGGCAGACGACCCAAGGCCTACAGATTCCCGCCGCATCCTAGTTCCGGACCGCAACAGCAATACACTATTTCTGGTAGACACTGGTGCTGACTTATGCGTTTTTCCCCGGTCCTACCTCCCACAGCCACGAGAAAGGAGTACCTACCAACTTTCCGCGGCTAATGGAACCCCAATCACGACGTACGGCACGACGACTAGGACACTAAATCTGGGACTTCGGAGGGATTTCACGTGGAGATTCGTTGTCGCAGATGTCAGCAGGCCCATCCTGGGAATCGATTTTCTCGCTCACTTCGACCTGCTAGTCGACGCGAAAAATCGCAGGCTCATCGACGGTACGACGAAAATTTCAACACCAGGTCAACCAACCAATTGCGACGTACCGACCGTTAAAATCATCTGCGGATCATCGCCCTACCTGGATCTTCTCGCGAAGTTCCCGGATGTCGTACGCCCAGACGGAATCGTCAAGGTCAAACACCGCACTCAGCACCATATAAAGACGATACCAGGACCACCCGTGGCGCACAAACCCCGAAGGTTGGCCCCAGATCGCCTGAAGGTTGCGAAAAGGGAGTTCGACGCTATGCTGAAGTTGGGAACCATCCGACCATCCCAAAGCTGTTGGTCATCCCCACTCCACATGGTCCCGAAGGAAGACAACGAGTGGCGTCCATGCGGCGACTACCGAGGACTCAACGCGCGGACTGTACCTGACAGATATCCAGTCCGTCATATACATGATTTTTCGCAATCCTTGGCCGGAAAAACCATGTTTTCCACGATTGACTTGGTTAAAGCTTACCATCAGATCCCGGTAGCGCCTGAAGATATCTCCAAGACCGCCATTGCCACGCCCTTTGGACTCTTTGAATTCCCCTTTATGTCGTTCGGTTTACGAAACGCGGCGCAGACATTCCAGCGCTTCATTGACGAAGTACTGCGTGGTCTGGATTTCTGCTACGCGTATATCGACGACATATTGGTGGCATCAACTACGGCAGAGGAACATTTAGTACACCTGGAAACCTTATTTCGTCGCCTTCAGGACTATGGTGTCGTCATTAATCCGGCCAAATGCAAGTTCGGACAATCCGAGGTAAAATTCCTGGGATACCTCGTGAACAGCAAAGGAACGGCACCGCTACCAGAAAGAACCGATGCTATTACATCCCTCCCACGACCAACCACCGTCAAGGAACTCCGTCAATTCTTGGGAATGGTGAATTTTTACCGAAGATTTATCCCCAAGGCTGCAAGCCTCCAAGCGTCCCTTAACGAACTCCTGAAGGGCGACGTCAAAGGCAAGGCGCCGCTCACATGGACGACAGAGGCGATCGCATCGTTCGACGCAACCAAGACCGGTTTGGCAACAGCGACGCTTCTGGCACATCCGGTCCCCGAAGCACAATTGGCAATTTTCTGCGACGCGTCAAATTCCGCTATTGGTGCGGTATTGCAGCAGTTTGTTGACGGAGCCTGGCAGCCGTTATCATTTTTCTCCAGGAAGCTGAAATCGGCAGAAAAGAAGTACGCTGCATATGACAGGGAACTCCTCGCTATCTACGACGCCGTTAAACAGTTCCGACACATGGTAGAGGCAAGGACATTTACCATTTATACAGACCACAAGCCGATCATATACGCATTCGGAAAGAAGGATGGCGTATGCAGTCCACGGCAATTCCGGTACCTAGATTTTATCGGACAGTTCTCCACGGATATTCGTCACCTACCGGGAGAGAACAACGTCGTTGCAGACGCCCTGTCACGAGTCGAAGAGGTCACCGTCGCGGTTGACCTGGAGGAGTTGGCGGCAGCACAGCAAACAGATGAAGAATTAGCATCGTTAGAGAGGAATGAAAACTCTAATCTGCAACTTAAACTTATCAAAATTCCAGGAACGAACTTTTCATTGGTCTGCGACGTTTCGACCTCAATAGCGCGCCCCTTCATTCCCTTCAAATTTCGCAGAGCAGTGTTTGAGAAAATCCACAGTTTGTCGCATCCGGGAGCCAACGCATCGGCCAAACTGGTTTCCGCCCGCTACGTCTGGCCATTCATCAAGAAAGACTGTCGGGAAATGGCCAAAAACTGCCTGCAATGTCAAAAATCCAAGGTGACTCGACATGTTTCAACGGTACCAGGGACCTTCGCACCACCGTCTAGCCGATTCGAACATGTTCATGTCGACATCGTAGTGATGCCCTACTGCGACGGCTACCGATATCTGCTGACGTGTGTCGATCGATTCTCCCGCTGGCCAGAAGCTATCCCGATGGAGGACCAGGAAGCCGTTACGGTGGCTCGCAACTTTTACAATCATTGGATAGCGCGTTTCGGAACCCCGCTAAGAATCACGACGGATCAGGGTCGACAATTCGAGTCGCATCTGTTCAGAGAATTAAACGCTCTGACAGGTACGACTCACTTAAAAACAACTGCCTATCACCCAGAAGCAAACGGGATGGTCGAAAGGCTTCACCGACAGTTGAAGGCCGCGATAAAGTGCCACCGTACCACAAAATGGACCGAAACGCTTCCCACGGTGATGTTAGGGATCCGATCAGCCTGGAAGGACGATTTGCAGTCAACCGCGGCAGAGATGCTGTATGGCGAACCCCTACGCCTTCCCGGTGAATTCCTTACACAGGCTACTCAACAACCAAACATCACATCGGACTTCGTACAAAAATTGCGAGAACATGTGCAGCATCTACGTCCCGTACACGGAACCAGACACGGTAAAATGGTACCATTCATTTTCAAGGACCTCGCGACTTCAACCCACGTGTTCATTCGTCACGAGGGACCCAAAGGACCGCTTCAGCAACCCTATAACGGACCATACAAGGTTGTCAGTCGCGCAGAGAAAACATTCACTGTTGACATTCGCGGAAAAAACGTCAAGGTCTGTATAAATAGGCTTAAACCGGCATACATCTTTGCCGACCTGGATGACAACGACGACGAAAGGACAATCGAGATACAGCAGACTCCGGCGAATCCGGGAATACCATCCAATCCCATACCGGAACTACAACCCGTGCCGGAACAACCACCCGCGTCGGAACTGCCAGTCGCCCAGCCACGGACAACGCCCTTGCAACAGCGGACAACGCGGTCAGGACGGCGCGTACGATTTCCAGACCGCCTACAAGTCGGGTTTTCGTGACTCCATCACTGGCAGGGGGGTACTGTGGCGAAATAACTCTTTTTGTTTTTTCTGTGTGTAAATATTTTTTCTAATTTTATTTCATTTCAATTAATATTTCATTTCAAGTAATATTTCCTTTCAGTCTAAACTCTATTGTTCTTTCAATCACTTTTACCTGGAAATCCAACTTCAACCATACCTGCATGCACTCCCATACTAATATCTGGTTTTACCCTTAATTGCTTTCTCTTGAATTCTGTACTATCTAATTCTGTGTATTCCTAGAAACTAGTGTCTTCACCCTCTCTCTCACTACTTTTCCTTCTAGAACATTCTATCAAAATTACTAACAACCCTATCCTATAAATACTCGAAAATTTCTTATCTCAAGAGAGTCTCTCGTCTACCGCTATCACCACCATTCGTAAGTGCCTTTATCTACTCTGTTGTATTGTTGTTATCTTTGTTATTGTTACTATTGTTGTCTTATCTTGTTCTTTCTATTACTTTGTTCTTGTTGTATGTTTCACTTCTTGTGCCTTTTTGTTACTGGTGTTTCCGTTTTGTTCTGGTTATTATAAATTGTTATTTGTTATTATTAGTGTTTTTTTGGTATTTAAATAATATCCATCAAAAGACACTAAAATTCCAAAATAAGTGTTTATTAATTATATCAAAGAGCATTAACACTAAGTTTCGAGTAAATCTGATAACAAGCAAAAATTTCCATACAAACTTTGCCGCCCATTTTGATGCCCTTTTCGACGCACTTAGAGGTTAAATTTCAAAATATCCTTCCTTATTCTTTGTACGCATCCTAAAGGAAACCTCGGTATCTAGATCCAAAGGTTGTTGAGTAAGGGACTAAGAACTTTTCTTTTTAATTGGACCTTTCGAATGTAAAAATGTCTACTTTTATTAAAAGGGTAAGTTAAAATGCATTCTAACTAAACACTTACTTACAACTGTTAACATTGTTTTATGCTGATAAGAAAACTAATTTTTAACCCCACCGAAAAACCACCGGGTGTACTAAGTAATCATTACAAATTTTTCTACTCCACAAAATTCTAATATTTCTTACAATAGATACACTATTTGTCGGAAAAATTTCAAAAATATGTTCAACCCCGACAAAGGTAAATCTTTCTATTTTAAAAACGATGTTGGAACATCTCTTTCTTCACTCTCTTCGTGTTTTCATACAATCTCTCAATTATAAGCGTCGAAGTCATGAATATTTACAATTATCCTTGCAATTGGTTCCATTATGAATCTTAATTTTGACATTTACAAACTTTATAATGTGCATCAAAACACCAAACAACATTTAAATTCATATGCCTTACATTCTATAAATTATGAAACTGGTGATAATTCCGGATAAATCTAAGCATTCTAAGTAACATTTTCACAAAATCTTGGTAAGTACTGTTACGTCACGACACTGAAGATGGTTCGAATACTTCGGCTGGTCGGCGTAATTGTCGTTGTTGTTAACTCAGTAACGAATAACTGGGCGTTCTCTTAATTATTCAACAGAAATTATGCACTTAAACACAAGAATGTTATCTTTAAATGTAAAGCACAAGATTTCTTGAATAATTGAACGATTGCATTTTTGAATTACAACAGCACTTAATTGTTGAAAACAATACCGTAATAATTTCAAAAGGGATGAGTTTAAAAATACTTTATTAAAATGGCCTGAATACAGGGCAAGTAACAGTAATATTAAGACTAACTTAATTTGCCTAATTCTTAGTTTTTATATGGTTCGTGAAGGTTATTGAAAGTACTAATGATTATTGGGTTATTAGAATATAACAGTACATACATACTTCTTATTATTCTATCTTAGTATTTTGCATAACAGATTAAATCATAGTCTTATCAATGGAAGTTTTGCGTTTTTCTTGAGCTTCTGGCAAGATTTCATACATCACTAATTTCCTTATCATTTATTCTGTTCAACTTATTGTAATGAATATTTAAGAAGCGTAAGAAATTACAGGCAAATGATGAGGATACAGTGGATTAGAAGGTTATTAGAAATGAGGAGGTATTGGAAACAGTAGGAGAATAGAAGGCGCTATGGAAGTCAATAAGTAATAGGTGGGGTAGGTTTATAGGACACCTTCTCAGGCATTAAGGGCTACTTAGAGACATATTAGAAGCAGAAGCAGGAGTTAAGACAAACAAAAGTTGACCTAGATTATTATTACTAGTATTTAAGGATGTATGGGATGTTCTAGTTTTAGGGAAATGCTAAGATTAGCTCAGTAAGTATATGAACGAGCGGAGGTGCGCGAGAAATGTTATGTATAGAATAGGTATTAGCAGTCTATTTCAATTTGTTAGAATTGTGACCTTGAAGAAATTTGCGCGAAGATAGAAAGAATACACACAAGGCGCGAGCAAGACAGAAATAGTTGGAATAAGCTTGAACGAGCAGAGCTCTCGATGGGCAGTCTTAGAAGATCGGCTAGAACTGTACAGTACTAGACGAAAATGCAATTTCTTAAAACAAAAATGTATATAAATTAAAAATAGAAAACAAAGCAAAAGTTTAATAGATGTGTAGAACGTTAAGTTAATTCACTTGTTATTATTTTTGGCTAAATATAATTTTAAATACTGCATACTCTTAAATTTTTAACGAGGCAGTTTAAATAATTTTGCAAATGGTACTGTACACTTTTGTCTAGTTTTAGCTCGATGATCGGTAGAGAAATGAGCTCCGCAGACAAATATGATTGAATTAAGAATTATTCTACGGCGCATCTTAATAAAGGGAAGGGGCATATCTCTAACTTCTTGAAAAGAACAGTATACTTCGTCTTTCGTGTGAATATAGTCGGCTCGTTAGTAAATGGCTTTTACTATTTTATTATTTTTATTGTGCTACCTACTATCTACCCAACCTACAATTTATGTCGCGTGCTCGTTCTTATTCTTATCATTGACGACGCGACGCGACGCTCCTTGCTTCTCTTTATTTTATTCGCTTAATCAACATAATTACGGTGCTGCATTTGAATTGTTTCTCGTCGATGGTGATTAGGATTAAAAAAACAATTGGAATTTCTTTTACACACTTAATTTTCCTTCGAGTATCTGGAATTTTTACACAAAATTAAAATGCGTAAACAAAAATTAATATCAACCAAACGTACATTGGACTGCATAAAACGTATATGTGAAACTATATCAATGCAATTTATTGCTTTGCTAATGAGTTTTAATAATGATCCGCAACCACCCAGAAAGTAATTAAATGTATAACATCGAAAATACCTAATTTGAAACAAAACTTTTTTTTCGTTTTCAGTTCCGCTAATTTATCGCTTCCTATGGTTCCAATGACATTTGTATTTATTATAAAAATTCTCTTCTTGAAACCATAGGAAGCGAGATATTAACGAAAAATCGATTTTAGTGAACTTTGAGCCTGAATATCACAAGACGCGAACACTAGATTTAATGTGACTTTTGGCACAACATTAAGAATGCAAAAATAAAGGTTCGTACAACTCTTATTCCGAGGTTGACACTCTTTCTTGATTTAATTGACTGTACTATTTACCTTCTTTCGAATAACAACATATAATTGCCTATCAGTGAATACCCTATACGCCTAAAGATGTTTTACATCAAAATTGCTTCCCTATATTTAACAATAGCGATGAAATATGGGTTTCACATTATTTCACTTATTATGAAAATTCGACGTACAAATTTGTTTCAACTGGACAGTCTTTATTTATCCTCTTAAAAGGAAGTGAAACTAATCAATTGATTACTTAAAAACGACTGACGTAAAATTCAATTTTTCCAGTGGATTTCTAAAAACTAATTTAATAAAGTTTTCTGGCAGGTAGGTATAAATTTTTTTTAATATAGAAAATTTTCCAACTGTTCTGCCCCAGCAAGCA
>NW_020442466.1:3169988-3171757 GCF_000699045.2 Agrilus planipennis
TCTTAATTTCTTATATATTATTATTATATTATATTGCTTACTAAAAAATTAAGAGTAAATCAACTTCAATGATATTTCCGATTACAAAATTCACGTTGTTTACCTAGCTAGGCTAAAAAATAAGGTACACTCCCACTAAAAAGAAAAGTGACTTAACTATCACATGAACTCGAAAGCATACAACAATTGACTAGAACTTTTCCAAAAAATTGAATTTTTTGGAATTAGAAGCTCGGACATTTCAAAGTACAAAAGTGCTGAGGCAGGTCCGAAACCTCCGATCTTTAATTTTCTAGCTCACATCGACCTGTGCTATTATTAGATCTCTTTTTTAATTACCGCAATTAATCAAAACAAAATAAATGTTGCGCAAAATTATAGCAACAAAACAGTTTGTTTTCCCAAAAACAAAACCACCATACTTTTTGCATTTGTACCTACTTAAACAAAAATAAAAAGCAAGTGTCATGTCATTGTCAACACCCCAGCGAAGATTCGAACAACGAAATATTTCGCATTCTTTCTTGCGTTCACTTCTTTATTATAACGAAAATATAACGAACAAAATGCAACCAGAAGAACGAGTTAAAAAAAAGAGAAGTAAGATACATTATACATACAAGCATAATCCACAATGCAGAGAGCACAGGTCCCGAAATAATAATGCCGTCTCCTTTTCAACATACCCCGACCCTGCATTCTAATAACCGAAATGTACTACAATAAAAAGTTGGAATGATTTACTAGCAAGTCCTGAATCCATGCCAAAATATTTCCTTTATTTTTCATTGCAACTGCAACCTAAATTAATCAGGGAAGAGTGAACTTAAAAAGCATCCCATGATGTCTACAGAGTTTTGTTAATTCTGATAACACAGTCGTATAAATATAGACCCAAATGAGAACTGAAAGTTGAATTTGTTGTAACTCCAATAGTAACAACACAACAAATAAACACGTCTAGTTACAAAATATTAATTGTAAAAATGCATAAAGAGTAATTCATGGTATATGATGGGAGACCGAATAACTTCATTCCAATAAGGAGAAAATTAAATTCAGAAAGGATAAACATACAATAATCCAGACTCAAGTTTAAAAACAAGCCAAATTAATACTTTATCCTTAGAGCGACAAAAGATTAGTATGCTTAGATTTGCAGAAGATATAGCAATGTTGGCATCTAGCAAGGGCTTTAAATAACATTGAAGCAGTATCGACAAAACAGTATTGTATGAAAATAAAAAAAAGTAAAACAAAAATACTGATATGCAAGGAAAGAAAAAATAGAAAAAGAGCGAATATAAGGATAGGAGACGAAAGATCAGAAGAAGTGGCTGATTTTAGATATCTAGGAAGTCAGATAAGTCAGGACGGAAGGAGTAATAGAGATATAAAGCAGAGGATACCAGAGGGTCGAGTAGCCTTTATTGAAAAGAAGTCACATGTATGCTCGCGAACTATTAATTTAGAAATTCGAAAAAGATTGTTAAAGGTGTATGTTAGGAGCGCGGCGCTGTACTGGTACGAAACATGGACAGCGGGCGCGACGGAAAAGAAAAGGTTAGAAGCGCTAGAAATGTGGTGTTACAGGCGAATGATGAGGATACCGTGGATAAAGAAGGTTAGAAATGAAGAGGTATTAGAAAGAATAGGAGAATAGAGGACTCTATGGAAGTCAATAAAAAATAGGCGAGATAGGTTGGTAGGAAACCTTCTCAGGCATGAAGGTCTAGTCAGAGACATATTAGAGGCAGAAACAGGAGTTA
>NW_020442466.1:3178454-3196388 GCF_000699045.2 Agrilus planipennis
TTCAGTCATCTAATGGACCTTAACGCGAGTGCATTTTCTTCGGCTGATCCGTAACTTAATACCAAACATAAACAATAACATCACCCCAAAAAGCAGCTGATTCCGACCTACTGAAGGTGAATTTTTCCACGATCAGCTGGCAATCGTAATTAATTTGAGATTGTGCAGGGCCGGCATCAAAACTGTTATAATTTTATAATTTTTTATTTTGTTTCAAAAGTCAAAAGTGATAACATTTTATGTTTCAAATGTCCGTAGGAATCTGTGGTATAAATATTAATTATTATAACTGGGACACCCTATATGTACGAATATACGTAACCCGCGGAAATTCTAAATTCGCGACATTTTTGTTAACAGACCTCGTAGTCTAATTAAAAACATGCGATTGATAATTTTTATTCATTGATTTTAAAGAAGATAAACTCCTCTTTTAACTACAAAACAAATCGCATTCTCATAATTTTGATATATATGTATTTGTTGATATTTATGTATTATTATTCTGGAGCCGTAAACACGCCGCTTTTTAACCCGGATGTAAGCTTCATTTAATGCTCCACATATTTTCAGAAAAGAAAAAACAAAGTCGACTCCATCCTTGCCAGCGGAGTCTCCGGTACTCGCGAACCTTCAATAACAATAAGCAACCGGCAAGTCTCGTCGATATGGCAAGGCAAGGCAAGGCAAGGCATACTTAGTGCCGAGCGTGGCATTTGAGGCCGAACGTGATCAGGAATATTATTGAAAACGTTATCGTCAATAAAATTACCCATTTACCTTTGCATTTTTGCCAAGAACAATAGGTATTGTGCTTAATCTTGCGTACTTCTCCTCTTTTAATAGCTGCAATTTCACTAATAATTTATTGTTCCGCGAACAAAAATGGACGAAACTGCGAAGATTCCGTACTTTGTATGTATGGTGTGCGCAAATTCAAACACACGAACACGCTTTAGGTACTTAATGTTGTACTTTACGACCTGAATTTGTCATGAGAAATTCGCGGAAATCATTTTTTACCGTACCATACAGGTTCAATATTTCCATTAAAAGTACAAAAATTTGTCCAGTGGAATGTGTTATTAAAAAGACACGGAGCGCTTATTAGTGGTGAAACTGTAATCAGAATAAGGGACTTCACATGAGATTAGTGCACAGTGAACTACATAGGTATCGAAATTATGATATTCTGGAATAAAATTTTGTGGATCTGGATTATTTTCAGCGGTAGAATACCGTTCTTTTCAATGTTTTATTAACACTTGTCTAAAACTTCATTCTAACGTAACCTGCAGATATTTTATCTGTAAAAACTCTGAGAAATGAACCGTTTTCAATCACGAAATCGCAAAACAAGTCAATTTAATAAGGCATTATAAACATAATCAGCCGTATGCTTTTTAATATGAAAATTATTAAAAAAGTTGGCCTACACAAATTTTGGATCGTGTGGCAGAATCTCGTCCCTAAACATGTCAAATTAATTAAATACGAAAATTTACGAACATCCAGCTGATTTTGACGCAATTCGTAAATAAATATTACCACAATTAAATTGTCATACTGGCCTACAATTTTCATGGCCCTTTTATTGATGAATATGCACTTATAGTTACCGAAGTACACACAATAGTCTACCTTACTTTCTGATAACATAAATGGTATAAACATAAGGAGAAAATCCACCCATTTTTTTATTTGTAAGTACCTACCAAAAAATTTTTCTTCTAAGTAAGACATGCTTTACTAGTATTTCAAATGTAAATTAAATGTTCTAAATTAATATTCGCCTGAATTGGATAAATAATTACACTCTACTCCTTGCCTTTCAAAGACTAATTAAATTTAAATTTGATTCATATTTGATATAGGATACCTATTNAAAAGAAAAGGTTAGAAGCGCTAGAAATGTGGTGTTACAGGCGAATGATGAGGATACCGTGGATAAAGAAGGTTAGAAATGAAGAGGTATTAGAAAGAATAGGAGAATAGAGGACTCTATGGAAGTCAATAAAAAATAGGCGAGATAGGTTGGTAGGAAACCTTCTCAGGCATGAAGGTCTAGTCAGAGACATATTAGAGGCTGAAACGGATGTTAAGAGGAGTAGAGGTAGACCTAGATTAGATTACTGTTCGCAAATAGTTAAGGATATGAATTGTTCTAGTTTTAGGGAAATGCAAAGATTAGCTCCGGATAGGAAAGAGTGGAGGTACCTGTCCAACCAGTCTTAGGACTGACGACCTTATAATGATGATTAATTTGGTAGGGTTAATTCAATAAATAATTCACACTAATGCATTGTACTTATATAACCTTACAAAAATTCAAAATAACTCATGGATTTGCATATGTTCCATTATCGTGGAGAATGGAAATTTCTTAAAATCATGTAACATAACCCACCCCCTTTGTTGCTGCGATTAATAACAGAGTGACCGATCAATCAATAATTCACAATAATACATTGAACTTAACCTTACAAAAAATCAAAATATCTCATTTATAATTTTCTATCAAAATAATCACACTTCTGATTAGTTTATAACATATCCAGCCATTTTGTAAATAAGCCAAATATAACTAAATACTTCAGCATTTAATAATTTTCCTGCGTGCGTTTCATTTTCGTAGAGAATTGTAGTTTCTTAAAGTCATATAACATAACCCACGCCTTTTATTGCTGCGACTAATAACATGCTGACCGATCCGGGCCCAAAACCGGGCGGCAGCCACCAAGTCGGTCAGTCGGTGTCATCGCGTCAATGTTTTGTTCGCGTCCGTCAATTAATTATCGTTATCTGATACGATCCAAATCGAATTCATTGTCACCACTTTGCGCAGGACCGGTTCCAGTAAATTATGTTCTCGACAATAACTGTCTCTATCGGACAAACGATGTTAAATTATAGTAATAAATTGAAACAAGATTTACAATGGCCCCTAGGATTTTCAGGATGACGTAGCGACAAGTGTGGCGTAAACAAAAAAAAATTGAATATTTTATTGATCCAGTTTACAAATAAAGAAGAAGAATCTAGGTTTAAACATAAAGGTGTATTTTTAGTAGAAAATTAGTAATAATTTTCAGTCTTGTTTTGAAACATCTCATGATAAAGGAAATTTATGAAAATTTTTATAATACAGTGGAAATTGTAATACTATTTTGTATCAAACTTAGTGCTAAATTAGTAAAAAGAAGAAAACATCCAAGGAATTATTGCATTTCTTATTTTTTAATATGTAGCTTTTTAATTGGACACTCACCGCCACTTTAAAAAAAATTTTTGGTGCTCCATTCCCGCCAGCTATTAATGGCCGAACTACGGGGTTAAGGCAGAAGGCTCTATTCAGTTTTCTTTTTTAGCAATCGTAAAAATGAGTGAGTAGTAATAGGGGAGAAAAAGAAAGAAATCACAATTGCCTAATTGATCCAAGAAAACTCCACAATGACATAGATCAATACAGGCATACCGGATATCGAACTGTGACCTCCCGAGTATGCCAAAAAGCTGTTATCAGGATAATAGATGGCCAACCACAGTCGATCACGATCGACCGGTCGGTCATGGATATTAGACCAATAGATCGCGACAAAGCAAAAAAAAAATTCCAGACTGTATAAAAAAAATAAACAAATAATTACTAACAAACATCGTTAATATTGTCTTGTCTTTTTCATTTAATATGTTAAAAAAATGTATGCACTTATTTTTTATTTCATTTAGCTAGTTCGAATTTCATCTAAGGATAACAATAAAATATGTCATTATATCTTGTGATAAAGATTTGAAAAACAATCTGATTATTACATTGTACAGAATGTGTATAGTAAACAGTAGATCTAGGATCTGGTCAAGTTGACCATCCCTAATTTTTGTAAATCACTGAACGACTCACAGTGGAGCCAGCCCTAGAGATAACAAATATTTATATATAAATTGAAGTTGGCAATCTGACCCATTAAATTAGAAGATGTGACTGATTTTATGTATCTAGGAAGTCAGATAAGTTAGGACGGAAGTAGATGAAATTAGAAAAAGATTGTTAAAGGTGGATGTTTAGAGCGCGGATCTGTATGGGTGCGAAACATGGACGGTAGGCGCTGCGGAAAACAAAAGGTTAGAAGCGTTCGAAATGTGGTGTTACAGACGAATGATGAGGATACCGTGGATAAAGAAAGTTAGAAATGAAGAGGCATTAGAAAGAATAGGAGAACAGAGGACTCTAAGGAAGTCAAATAGGCGAGATAGATTGATAGGACACCATCTCAACCATGAAGGTCTAGTCAGAGACGTATTAGAAACAGAAAGGGGAATTAGGAGGGGTAGACCTAGATTAGATTACTATTCGCAAATAGTTAAGGATGTGGGCTGTTCTAGTTTTAGGCAAATGCGAAAATTAGCTCAGGATAGAAAGGAGTGGAGGTGCGTGTCTAACAAGTCCTTAGACTGACGACCTTATGATGATGACTAGTAATAGATTGTAAAGTTTGAAAAGCTACAGACCGTTATACAAAGGAACAAGTGATACCTAGGTACGACTATTAATGTCACAGATAAAAAAGGAAACATAAAAATTCATATCACCGTTGGATCCAAAGCATCATGTTTAAACAGCGATAAAACCAAAGATCGGTGAGCAGGTTACACTTCTAGCCTCGATGATGGCATTCCTTCGGTTGATTTAAATGTTTTTCCGAAATGTACTGCCTATGAATTACGGCCACGCAACCATAAATTAGGGAAGTTAGTCCAAAGACGAGAAACACGAAACCTGCAGTGCCATCTCGAAAATGTACTATATTATCCACCACGAGACGAATAGTTTCCTTTTTTACCGTCTTAGGTACCCACTAAGATCGTCGTCTAAACGTGTTAATTACACGGAATTTACAATTTATGACTGAAGATTTTATTACTATATTACTTTCTCGGGTTGATGGTAACGCACGCTTTTTGAAGCTTATTAATCATGATTCTAATGCACTTAAGTGCAATGGCACAATTATGATCGAGTACATTATTTAAAATTTATGTTGTAAAGGAAGCATAAATTCAAACAAAACCATAACGGCGTTTCTTCTACATAACATGGTTCTCTTATTTATTATCTAGGTAATAATTAATAATAACGAATGGTTAATTTAGGAATTCTAAAAATATTGTTAAATGTGTATGTTTGGAACACACAGCTCTGAAATGGTTAGAAGCGTTCAAAATGTGGTGTAACAGGCAAATAATGAGGATACTGTGGATAGAGAAGGTTAGAAATGAAGAGGTAGTAGAAAAAGTAGGAGAACAGAGGTCGCTATTAAGTCAATAAGAAACAAGCGAGATAGTGTAGCGAGCACGAGTGTGTTTGTGTGCGATCGGGCACACGTGTGCGTGAACGGCTTATGGATTCAACGACTAGCCGCGGGCGCCTTTCTTCATGTACGCCGTATTTGTAAATGTGTGTGTCGTACCTGTGTTCTGGGAAGGCAGTTCACAGTTCAAAGAAAAAAAATAAACCATCCGGACGTTCCAGAAGGTTCCCGAAAGTAAATAAAAGAGTGTTTAAAGAAAGAGACGATCGCCGAGAGTAGTAGAAATTAAATTGACCGTTGCAGAAGTGAATCCAGAAATAAATCGACAGTGATAGCAGTGAAATAAATAGCGCAGTGAATAGTAATAATTTAAAAGTGTTTTTAAATTCCTTAATAATTAGTGTAAATAAATAGTTTTTGTCGTTGTCAGTCTTAGAAGTAATTCTTTGTTAAACCCACGAACATTACAATAAGTTAATAAGAGACCTTTTCAGGCATGAAGGGATAGTTAGAGCCATATTAGAAGCAGAAGTAGGAGTTAAGAGGAGTAGAGGTAGATCTAGATTAAAACTGTTCACAAATAGTTAAGGATGTGGGATGCTCTATAGTTTTAGGGAAATAGGAATATTAACTCAACATAGGTGGGTGTCCAATCAGACTAAATACGCTATAATGATGATAAACTAAAACGTTGACTACACCACAATATCCTAACCCAAAGGGAATATTACTGTAAAACATAAAATTAGGTCACCCAATTGGCTTCCTAAAAATTAGACAATGACTTCAACGTTAATTTTATACATCGCCGATGCATCTTTAAATGTTCATCCATTTTTTACGTTGGTGTTAATTACAGATCAATTTCCAACTGCAGAATTAAGTCTGCAAACTGTCAAATCGTGTCCACAATAAGATCCTCATTTAACATAAGCTGTACCAGTTGTAAAGTGCGAATCTCAGACAAGATGTTATACAAGTCAGAACACACCATTTGTACATGACTGTACGTTTAAATACACCATCAACGTTTTATGTCCGATATGTTAACAACTTCACGACACATCGATAGAAACGTTATAAAGAATGCCATTGAAAAAAAAAAGGCTTATGGCATAATGAAGTACTATCCTAGGTAGTCCAAGATACAACCTGCGATGAGCCCGAAGCACGTCAGAAAATAAATTGGCTATTAAAAGGTCCGGATGTATCCCATTAATTTGTACACACGTACGTTTTACGCATTTCGTAACACTTGTTGGAATTTATATTTGGTAAAATCGAAGTCGTGGCACGCATGCAAGGATCGGATGGTCGGTTGGTTGATGGGCATGTTGTTTTAACAACAAGAGTTCCTAAGGTCCATTCTTCCACAGTCTAGTCCTTTTATTTAAAAACGCATGTTCGCCTCGCGTACAAACAACCCATACAACAATCTTAACAAGCGTTTAACAACAGAATAACTACACTTTATCGTTTTATTGTTTACAGCCCACGAAATATATTCCGCGCGTTTGTCTGTCCGCCGGTACGGACAACCTCGTACGGTCGATCTCGTAAAAAGTTATATGGAAGTTTAAATTTGACTTTACGAACATAAACAGCACTCCTTTGACATGTGTCTCTTAACGACGTCGTTATTCAAAAGAAGTGTTAAATTTCAGCGTCGCTTAACTGACGATTCAGTTTGAAGCAGCACCAGTGGCGGTCCTGACAGGACATCTTACACTGGACGTCCCCTACTTTCAGTAAATACCAAAAATTTTCGGTTTTTCTGAAATAATTATTGTAATTTCAAAAACTTTGCTTTGTTTCAGGTACAATAGTCACAAACATAAACGAAACATTGTTGTCATATTATCACAGTGACTAGTTGCAGCCCGTCCAAATTTGGATGGTATTTTTATCGGTGGTGACCATTCTCACTATAACTTAACTTAGTACATGGTACTTATTCCTTGATATTTTTGAATGATTTTATAATGTGTACTCTAATGCATGCACACATGTATATGCAACCAATTATACACTACATTTAGATCTGCGCTACTTTTTTCCAGCTGTTTATTTCCAACTAACCTAAGCACAAATCGTATACACATCAAGATATTTAATTTTACAAAAACAAAAAAGGAATTGTTACGTTGGTAATATTGTAAATTCTCGTGTAATACATACGTTAATTTTACAAAAGAAAATTAGTAAAACAAAGGAAATACGAAATAATTTCGTGCACATTTCAACTACCTTTAAATTTTTTGCCAAAATTATTATATACACGTTCTTGAAATTATAACGTAGCGAGCACGAGTGTGTTTCGGTGCGATCGGGCACACGGGTGTGTGAAGGGCTTATCGATTCGCCGGCTAGCCGCGGGCGCCTTTCTTCATGTGCGCCGTATTTGTAAATGTGTGTGTAGTACCTGCGTTCTGGGAAAGCAGTTAAACAGTTCAAAGAAAAAAATAAACTATACGGATGTTTCCAGAAGGTTCCCGAAAGGTGCCAGCGGCTAGTCGGCGAATCGATAAGATGTTCACGCACACAAACATACTCGTGTTAGCTACAATAATAACACACCTAATACGATATTAAACGTTAAACGTAGTGCCCAAATTTCCACCATCCTACCGCAATGTGCGCCGCTACTGAAAGGGTGTAAACAATTACCCTACATCTCCTTTTTAGATCCCATGTGGCAAATGGCGCCCGAATTCACTACCGCATGTGTTTGTTATTGTTACACTTCATTAAGCGCAATCTTGTTTGTATGCCGAAAAGCATAAACGAAATTCCAATTTAAGTGCAACAGCTCCATTTATTATCTCATAAATATTGTCGTTATCATGCTTATTACTCCGATATGAGACGCTCTATTCTCTTTTCTACTTACGTATTTAACCAATTTCCGCTTTAAAGTTGCTCCATTATATAAAACGTTATCAGTAATTTAATTACTCCCTAATCCTCTGCTTAACTTTTATTAGTTATTGTGTCTATAGTATGAAAAGTATGGAGAATTGCTATTAAACTAAAAGCTAAAAGCTATGCTGATAGTGAGTTAAAAAAACTCTTTAACGATTATTATTATTTTTATTATTATAATTAATGGTGAAAGCTACAAATTAAAATTATTGAAATATTACGGCGCTGGTCAAGTAGATGTGAGTTATCACCAAGAGGGAAAAAGAGACATACCACCCTATTATACAAATAACGTAAGAAGAAACTCTAAAATGGCGATTGCAACTTAAAAATTAATGTAATGAATGCCTACTTGCGACAAAATAACTTTGATTATTTATTCATCCTACAAAGAGAAAATTAAAGTAAAAGAACTCCTCCAAGTCAAAATCCTTTTTGGAAATATTACCTCAGAAAAAGAAACTGTTTTTAGCAGTAACTTTTGAAGAATCCTTAAACACGTACTGGATTATTTAATTTGAGAACTATTTACAGTATATTTCAAATTGGGAAACATATGTTGTCCCTTCTGAGGAATCATTTTAAGAATTTATAGAATACGTATTTTGTTATTTGTTTTGAACAATTTTTATATCAGGTCTAAGAAAGATTGATTTCAAAAACTTATTTCTTAGTGTAACTTCTTTAAAGAACACTTTCTACAAAAANTATAACGTAGCGAGCACGAGTGTGTTTCGGTGCGATCGGGCACACGGGTGTGTGAAGGGCTTATCGATTCGCCGGCTAGCCGCGGGCGCCTTTCTTCATGTGCGCCGTATTTGTAAATGTGTGTGTAGTACCTGCGTTCTGGGAAAGCAGTTAAACAGTTCAAAGAAAAAAATAAACTATACGGATGTTTCCAGAAGGTTCCCGAAAGGTGCCAGCGGCTAGTCGGCGAATCGATAAGATGTTCACGCACACAAACATACTCGTGTTAGCTACAATAATAACACACCTAATACGATATTAAACGTTAAACGTAGTGCCCAAATTTCCACCATCCTACCGCAATGTGCGCCGCTACTGAAAGGGTGTAAACAATTACCCTACATCTCCTTTTTAGATCCCATGTGGCAAATGGCGCCCGAATTCACTACCGCATGTGTTTGTTATTGTTACACTTCATTAAGCGCAATCTTGTTTGTATGCCGAAAAGCATAAACGAAATTCCAATTTAAGTGCAACAGCTCCATTTATTATCTCATAAATATTGTCGTTATCATGCTTATTACTCCGATATGAGACGCTCTATTCTCTTTTCTACTTACGTATTTAACCAATTTCCGCTTTAAAGTTGCTCCATTATATAAAACGTTATCAGTAATTTAATTACTCCCTAATCCTCTGCTTAACTTTTATTAGTTATTGTGTCTATAGTATGAAAAGTATGGAGAATTGCTATTAAACTAAAAGCTAAAAGCTATGCTGATAGTGAGTTAAAAAAACTCTTTAACGATTATTATTATTTTTATTATTATAATTAATGGTGAAAGCTACAAATTAAAATTATTGAAATATTACGGCGCTGGTCAAGTAGATGTGAGTTATCACCAAGAGGGAAAAAGAGACATACCACCCTATTATACAAATAACGTAAGAAGAAACTCTAAAATGGCGATTGCAACTTAAAAATTAATGTAATGAATGCCTACTTGCGACAAAATAACTTTGATTATTTATTCATCCTACAAAGAGAAAATTAAAGTAAAAGAACTCCTCCAAGTCAAAATCCTTTTTGGAAATATTACCTCAGAAAAAGAAACTGTTTTTAGCAGTAACTTTTGAAGAATCCTTAAACACGTACTGGATTATTTAATTTGAGAACTATTTACAGTATATTTCAAATTGGGAAACATATGTTGTCCCTTCTGAGGAATCATTTTAAGAATTTATAGAATACGTATTTTGTTATTTGTTTTGAACAATTTTTATATCAGGTCTAAGAAAGATTGATTTCAAAAACTTATTTCTTAGTGTAACTTCTTTAAAGAACACTTTCTACAAAAAATCAGTCTCGCTACAATACGTGTATGGCTAAACCTACATTTCTAAAATATTACAAAAAAGAAATGATTTATTTAGTTAAAAGAGAGGGTTATCTTCCCTAAAATCAATAATTAAAAATTATCTATCTCATCTTTTCCTTATTTCCTGTATACATCTAGTACGATTTTTTATTCATAGCAAAAGCTGGAAGCAATTTCATTTTCAATATATTGTAGAAGTGACACAATAAAATAATTGCTTCTATCTTCCGCTGTGAATGAAAATGAGTAATTTGGTAAACGCGTGGAATATTGTTTCTTTCGATCACGACGATCTGGAAACTGCTTCCTGAAAACTGGCATAAACTAACCAAAAAATATGCTTTAATGTTTATAAAAAAAATATATCAAAAAATAATGTATTAAAAAATCATTTGTTTAAAGCATTGTATCTTTAGAAAAAACATTTATCAAATCTTCGATCATCGAACCTAAGATACCTCCCTCAACTTCCGAGTATCAAAATTGAATTTTTTTCTATCATAATTGACCAAGCTGTAAGTTTTTCTTTATCACAACTTTGTAATGCACTTTGTAAAGACTGCATTTTTCTTATGCGCCGATGCATTTTTGAAGATGAATTGATCTCTTATATTCACAAGTTTTGTAGACGATCTCGCAAATCATATACAGAAAACTGAATCTCTATTTGATTTACTACACAAAAATTCAAAGGTTTTGCCTATTTTTGTGCTTTATTGCCTTGACTAATGGAAAAATACAATATTCTTATTGCAAACTTTTAAAAAACATCAATTTACAATACGCGAGGTCTGTTAAAAAAGTATCAAATATTATACACTTGTGCCAACGTTTTTTCCTATTCCCGAAACACTTCAAAAAATCAGTTTTTGTAATCTTGTTCAGCTCCTTCTTCAGTGCCATCCTTATCTCCTCAATCGTAGTGTAGTATCGTCCTTTAATGGGCCTCTTCAGTTTCGGGAACAAGAAAAAGTCACAGGAGGCCAGATCTGGAGAATACGGTGGCTGTGGCATTAGTGTGTTGTCTGGCGAAAAATACGCAATACACAAGCAACGATGTGTGAGCAAAAGCCAATTATTATTCTATTATAAATCTGGGCGGTTCTGGCGGATAGCTTCGCTCAAATTGGGCATAACATGCAAGTAATATTCCTAATTGACCATTGTACCCTGTGGAAAGAACTCATGATGCACCAAGCCCCCGCTATCGAAGAAAACTGTAAGCGAAACCTTCACATCCGACCTAACTTGGTGTGCTTTTTTCGGTCTTGGCTAGTGAGGCAGCTTCCATTGAGATGATTGATTTTCTTCTGCTGATCCGTAACTTAATACCAAACATAAACAATAACATTACCCCAAAAAGCAGCTGATTCCGACCTACTGAAGGTGAATTTTTCTACGATCAGCTGGCAATCGTAATTAATTAGCGATTGTGCAGGGCCGGCATCAAAACTGTTATAATTTTATAATTTTTTATTTTGTTTCAAAAGTCAAAAGTGATAACATTTTATGTTTCAAATGTCCGTAGGAATCTGTGGTATAAATATTAATTATTATAACTGGGACACCCTATATGTACGAATATACGTAACCCGCGGAAATTCTAAATTCGCGACATTTTTGTTAACAGACCTCGTAGTCTAATTAAAAACATGCGATTGATAATTTTTATTCATTGATTTTAAAGAAGATAAACTCCTCTTTTAACTACAAAACAAATCGCATTCTCATAATTTTGATATATATGTATTTGTTGATATTTATGTATTATTATTCTGGAGCCGTAAACACGCCGCTTTTTAACCCGGATGTAAGCTTCATTTAATGCTCCACATATTTTCAGAAAAGAAAAAACAAAGTCGACTCCATCCTTGCCAGCGGAGTCTCCGGTACTCGCGAACCTTCAATAACAATAAGCAACCGGCAAGTCTCGTCGATATGGCAAGGCAAGGCAAGGCAAGGCATACTTAGTGCCGAGCGTGGCATTTGAGGCCGAACGTGATCAGGAATATTATTGAAAACGTTATCGTCAATAAAATTACCCATTTACCTTTGCATTTTTGCCAAGAACAATAGGTATTGTGCTTAATCTTGCGTACTTCTCCTCTTTTAATAGCTGCAATTTCACTAATAATTTATTGTTCCGCGAACAAAAATGGACGAAACTGCGAAGATTCCGTACTTTGTATGTATGGTGTGCGCAAATTCAAACACACGAACACGCTTTAGGTACTTAATGTTGTACTTTACGACCTGAATTTGTCATGAGAAATTCGCGGAAATCATTTTTTACCGTACCATACAGGTTCAATATTTCCATTAAAAGTACAAAAATTTGTCCAGTGGAATGTGTTATTAAAAAGACACGGAGCGCTTATTAGTGGTGAAACTGTAATCAGAATAAGGGACTTCACATGAGATTAGTGCACAGTGAACTACATAGGTATCGAAATTATGATATTCTGGAATAAAATTTTGTGGATCTGGATTATTTTCAGCGGTAGAATACCGTTCTTTTCAATGTTTTATTAACACTTGTCTAAAACTTCATTCTAACGTAACCTGCAGATATTTTATCTGTAAAAACTCTGAGAAATGAACCGTTTTCAATCACGAAATCGCAAAACAAGTCAATTTAATAAGGCATTATAAACATAATCAGCCGTATGCTTTTTAATATGAAAATTATTAAAAAAGTTGGCCTACACAAATTTTGGATCGTGTGGCAGAATCTCGTCCCTAAACATGTCAAATTAATTAAATACGAAAATTTACGAACATCCAGCTGATTTTGACGCAATTCGTAAATAAATATTACCACAATTAAATTGTCATACTGGCCTACAATTTTCATGGCCCTTTTATTGATGAATATGCACTTATAGTTACCGAAGTACACACAATAGTCTACCTTACTTTCTGATAACATAAATGGTATAAACATAAGGAGAAAATCCACCCATTTTTTTATTTGTAAGTACCTACCAAAAAATTTTTCTTCTAAGTAAGACATGCTTTACTAGTATTTCAAATGTAAATTAAATGTTCTAAATTAATATTCGCCTGAATTGGATAAATAATTACACTCTACTCCTTGCCTTTCAAAGACTAATTAAATTTAAATTTGATTCATATTTGATATAGGATACCTATTTTAGATATATATAATTATTGTTGTATTATTGTTGTTTATGTATATTGATTTAAACTTTTGCAGCATTAGAAGAAACTACAATTTACAATTACAATTAATCTTTTGCTAAACATTACAATAAAGTATATATGATATTATACTTATTCAAACACCAGTTTAAATTGCGTTAACACTTGGACTAATATGTAACACAATGTAAAAATAAAATACTAAATACATTAATTAAAATTAACTCACCCTATGCTGTTTTCGCGTTTTTCCATTGAAACGTATTCGTTACCAAAAGGTTGCAAACGGTACATGCTGCGCCATCTAACACGGAATGGTCAAACTGAAACAAAGATCGGTTTTCATTACAGAATTTCGATTTGAATTTAAATATCTTCACCTGCAGAATAAAATTACAAAGAATTTATTGAATTAATAGATTACAAAATAAATGATATATGAAGTTTTTAAAGCGTGGGTGCAACAAAGAATTAAATATAATATTCTGATGATTTAATTTTTACAAATAAGTTATGAAGGATAAATACCTAATCAACAGAAAATAGAAATTACAAAATCAGAAAATCACCCATGTAAATTGTAAATAAGTATAACATTGATTTCACTTTCAAGTTAAAGTTAGTATTTTACTGTTAAATATATTAAATAGCACAAATAAATTAATTTGAAATTCTATACGCCTTTCATGGACCTGTATGGATATAGATAGAAAGGAGTTGTCTTTCAAATCATCTGCAACGATAATTATGAAACAAACTGTCTTACAGTTTTGTTTTATTTACTGTTATTTACTTATCAGATAATTAAAATAAAACCTTTGGCTTTATTTTAATGTCACAGCGGAAAAACGCTGATTTAATTGTTATCTTGCATTTGATCGATCGTGCCCAGTATATTTAGAAAAAAACGCTCAAATTATTTTTAAAAAATGACACCAAAAGGCACGTTCATATATTTTTTATTAGTTGATAATAATAACTCCCTCCTTCATTCACGAAGACCCTTTTTCAGCATACAAAATCGTGTTCATGATTAGAAAAATAAAAATTGATTGCCAATAATTAACGACAATTTGCAAAGGTGCACTTAGTTTCCTATTTAATCCTTCCATAGGGGATGGTACTGCGTAGTAAAATAGTGCCGCTACAAGACCATATACGTTTCCATTGAAGAGGCAAATAAGACCAAACAGCCAAAGCCCCGAGAACATGATCAATTCCAACAAATAGATACAAAGGTCGGTGCTGTTCCAAAAATACAAAATAACAGGGGCTAAACATAAACTTATATAAGTATCAGCGGCACATTCGTCAAATCCATATTGATTCCACATGTCGGCAGCCAATAGGGGAAGGGCCATTGCCGAAAGTATTACCACTGACACGTTGTAGAAGTAATTAGTGGACAAGTGACAAATATTCCCTTTAAAATTACTGTCTACGGCTCTGCAGAAGCCTATGTATGCATGTAATGCGTACAGGAGATACGTTAAGGTGCAATATCTAAAGAAACGCAATCTACTTGCCAATCGTAGAACATTTAAAATGCTTAGAAAGCCCAAAGCTGCATACGAGAAGGATAAGGGATGTAAAAGGGTTAGGAACATTTTTAGATTTTTTTGGATTTCGCATTTTTACATCCTTAATTTATATTTACATACTTAAATATGAACACAAAAATAAAAACTAACACTCAAGTCATAATGACATAAGTGATTATCCTAACAGTTGTCAAAAATAATGTCAAAGAAGTGCGTAATAGTTCTTGCACATAATGATAGCTGTATAAATGTATTAAAAGAAAATATGATAACGTCATTGATTAACAATCATAGTATACCTATGTCTAAATGTTTTAAACTCTGCTACGGTTTAAATGCTCAGTTACATCATAAAGAGGAAAAGTGTAAACCAGAGCTTTTTGTCCTCTCTAGAGTCCACAAATTTTTAATTAATTTGCGATCTAAAAAGACCTTATATGATTAGAAGTATAACATAAATATTTCAAAGATGTAGAAGGTGAAGCGATTCCGGTCTAAACACCGTCGTGAGTTACGCGTTGGAGTTGCTTCTAGAGATGTGTAAAATGTTTTTTTTTTTTAAGTATTTAAATACAAAATGCAAATACTTTTTTGATTTGTTATTCCATATGTAAAATACAAAATAGATTTCCCTTTTGATTTTAAATGCTGAATGCAAAATACGTATTTTCAAAATACTTTTTTCAAATAAATCCTTTTTTGTAGTAGGTATCTATTTAATTTTCTACGTTCACTTAATCATCATCATCATCATAAGGACATCAGTCCTAAGACTGGTTGGACACGTCCCTCCACTCTTTCCTATCCTGAGCTAATCTTCGCATTTCCCCAAAACTAGAACATTCCACATCTTTAACTATTTGCGAACAGTAATCTAACCTAGGTCTACCTCTACCCCTCTTAACTTCTGTTTCTGACTCTAATATGTCTCTGACTAGACCTTCATGCCTGAAAAGGTGTCCAACCAACCTATCTCGCCTATTTTTTATTGACTTTTGTAGAGTCCTCTGTTTTCCTATTCTTTCTAATACCTCTTCTTCATTTATAACCTTTTCTACCCACGTTATCCTTATCATTCGCCTAAATAAAATATTTTTTAAGAAAACCTTGCAGGTATTTGTTTATTTTTTAAATATTGGAGTTTTGACTAGACTAAAACGACAACCATCTGTTATATCATATAATTGCAAAAAAAAAGAAATATCCGATCTTATTGACAAGATTACAGATTACCATTGTTTGAGCTCTGATCGCGTACGTGTACTCTTTAACACACAGCTACAGTTCGTCCTCGCAGGCCCATTTCTCAATAAGAACTATCAGTTGGCATTCCCTCAAATTGAACATTAATAAAATGCAGTAAAGAAAAATACATATTATATAATTGTAAATAGCCACTCTGGGCAATTTCTTAGCATATGGAGTAACAAATTCAACTATATAGCATCTTAAATCGTAAACCGCCAAACCAACCAATCCACGTATATTATAAGTGAAAATGCACATCCCTGCCAGCAACATCACTCCAGACAGTTTGGTATAGAATATAATTCTTTTGGCAAAGTCTTTTCCACATCTGACGAAAGTTAAAACCGGAAGAAAACAAGCAATTACATATAAATCTACAAGGCGTTCGGAAAATTGTGCCGTCAACAACCATAAATCGGCTGCAAACAGGGGAATTGCCATAGCATTCATGGTAATTTCTGCAATTTCCAATTTTTTTGAATAAGAAGAAGTATCGTCTCCTTTTTGGCTTGATTTGGTAGCAAAATTTAAAATTCCAATAAAAGCATAAATAGCGTACAATAAGAAACTAAACGATGCATATCGCATCACTTGATACCTCGCAACTTCTAGGGCACAGTAAATCCCTAAACAGACAATCACTGCAAATGAAGTAGGCACATGCTTGTAATTTACACTTTCAGGGATGGAAGAATTTGACGCGGGCATCATTGTAAGCGACGAATTTCTTGGACATGGAGCATCACATTTGGATTTTTCCTTTTTTTCTTTTTTGCTTAACCTGATTTTCTTTCCCTTAATACGGCACGGTGCTTTTATAGGAAAACGGCCCTGTCCGTATTTGTTTCTTTGAAAATCTAACATGTTTTTTATTTATTTTTTTTAATTGTTAGTCTACAAAAATTTCAAATTAACCTGACATGACGCAGATGTCACTTTTACATAGTCTACCACTAGTAATTTAACTAATCGAAGTTTGACAACATGAGCAACAGAAATAATTTTTTTGCATCTTCAAGCAAACACAATGGTTCTAGGTTTGGTTCATTACTCGAAGGAAGATGTGAAATTCTGCAAATAATATCCAAGAGATGGTGGCAAAAATACTGACAATTTGATGAAGGACTCTATATAAAATTGTACATGAAAAAAAGCAATGTATAATACCTAAGAAAACTACAAAACAAAGACTGAATATTTTGGAGAAAATGTGAAATGGCACTTCAGAATGTCATTTATGATTTATAGATACATAGATCAAAAACCAAGTAATTCTACAACTCCTCTCAATACACTTCTTTTGAATTTTCTTAAGGATGTTTGGGAGGTACAATCGGAGAGAGAGTACATAAAATTAGAAATTCGTGATTAATTAGGTTTTGCAGCATATCATGAGGTAAATAAATACTATCTATATTAAAAAAAAACTATACTATTTGAGAGGAAATTTCGAATTTGACCGAAACCTTTAAATAAAATAAGAAATAACGAATATGGAAAACTTTTAACTAACTTTTGGCAGTGAATATGCCTTGATTTCAACATCAAAACAAAAAAATATTTAGTTTCAATCTCTATTAATAATGAGCGTAAAACTTTTTAATATGTTTAAATAATAATTAAAACTTTAAAATTGCATTTATTTCAGACAATTATAAATATTATCATTATATTATCAAGTAAAAA
>NW_020442466.1:3197455-3199149 GCF_000699045.2 Agrilus planipennis
TAGGAATACACAGAATTAGATAGTACAGAATTCAAGAGAAAGCAATTAAGGGTAAAACCAGATATTAGTATGGGAGTGCATGCAGGTATGGTTGAAGTTGGATTTCCAGGTAAAAGTGATTGAAAGAACAATAGAGTTTAGATTGAAAGGAAACCAAAGTATTTACAAGATAAGAAGTTGAAAAGAATTGAAATAATATTTGAAGTGAAATAATATTCGAAATGAAATATTATTTGAAATGAAATATTAATTGAAATGGAAAAATTAGAAAAAAATATTTACACGCAAAAATAAAACAAAAAGAGTTATTTCGCCACAACTCCTTATGGACGAAAAAGAGAAACAGATACTTAACCCAAAAATATTCTGCTGCATTTGATATTTTTCTTTTCTTTTTCTTTTTACAGACTACTTGGCATTTTCACTAATCGTAAGGCACTTATTTAAGAACAATTTATTCCGTTTTTATTTAAATAAGGTCTGGTTACAATTGCCTCTAATTACAAAATACACTTTATCAAAAAAGTATAATCATAAAATGTAATCGTAAGTACATTTAGGGAATGTATCTGATAAATAGTTGATCCCGTCACAAATTAGATTTTCTAACAACTCAATAAAACGAGACTCTTCTTGGGTAAAGGTCAACATAACGCAATAAATCAGAAAACTTTTACAGTAATTATAAATTATTCTCATAGAAAAACGTGGTGTTACTTTGGTGATAAAGTAAGCCACTTCGGGGCCCACTACGTGATACACCACGGTCACCATTCCACGAATACTACAACTAAACCAACCTAAAATCCCGAACAAAAATACCCCTGAATGCATAGCTTTCTGTATTAAATAACCAGCACAATTTTCACCCTCAAAAATAAAGAGCAAAAGCGGAACAGAGCAAAACACTACATATATATTTGCCATTATTTCACAAAATCCCAGCATTCGCCACATATCAGCTGCAAACAAAGGCATAGCCATGGACATCATGGCTGCTTCGGAAATTAGAAAAATTCTTTTATAAATGCACCAATTACCCTGTCCTGGTTTTTGCCATGTCACAAATAAACCAACAATGGCGTACAAGGCGTACAGAGAAAAGCCGATTAACGCGTATCGCACCGTTTCGTACCTTACTATCTTCATCAAACAGTACCATGCTACGCCCATTAGAAACACGAAAGAAACAGATTTTGATAAACCACCACTTTCTACTATTACATGTTCAGACCCTGGGGCTGTAGGCATCTCATTTTTTTTCTTACTAAACATCAAGGCAAGTATTTTAATAGTTAATTATTGGAAAATATTACTAAGTGGTACCAATGTTTATTCTTTTTTCTTATGGGTGACATTACAACACTTCAATTTTGTTACAACCTAATAGCATTAAACTGTCACATTATTAACTTATATCAAACATTGAAATGAGATAAAAGTGACAGTCTTACAATAAAGTAATATAGGTAATATTTTTATATTTTGGAATGAGATAAACTAATTAATAATAGGTACCTATTTAAACGATTGTGTTTATCGTCACATCTGACTATAACTTCAAGTACCTACAATCAGAAATGTGATTTATTTAAAATACTTGCTTTTAAAATGCAAATACAAAATACCTATTTTTATCTTGCATTTAAATATTCTTGTGAGAAAAGCATTTTGTATTTTATTTAAAATACCTT
>NW_020442466.1:3199321-3215936 GCF_000699045.2 Agrilus planipennis
TAAGTTAATTAATGTGGAATTACTCGCGAGTAATGCTATAATTAATAAAAATATTTTGAAAACTATCTCCACCTTTTATTAAGCAATATTTACTAAGGAGGTAAAAAATCAATAAACTGTTAATTGGATATATCCAAGGTATGTATGTAAAGCAAGGGTCGGCAACCGAAGGACCGCAGTGTAGGTCTGGATCGCAAAAGGTTAATGGCTGGACTGCCAAAAATTTATTAAAAGTATTAATTACTCAAATAAGTTATTTAAAAAATATTTTTCTGAATATATCAATACGTTTAAGCGCATTTTTTGTGGCAATCTTTCGTTTAATCACAATTTTTATGCTCAAAACTCTAACGAAGGCTTTTATCACTCAGCCGCGGCGACTTTTGGCCCGAAAGCGGTTCCTTTGTAAAAAAAATCTGCAGAAACAGCGTTGCGTATGTTTGACGTTAAATAAACATCAGAAGTCATTTTCAGACTCTGAGGTAGTAAAAAAATGTATGTTCGAAGTGGCTGCGGCTGCCCCAATTGAAGCTACTCTATTATCAGCAAGAAGGAATAGAAGAAAAACCGAAATTTTATAAGATGACAATAAAAGTAGTTTACTTCTAGAGAAGACGCCTTGGTATTCCATAACATTTGATGAATCGTGTGAGATTGTTGATGAAGAAGAAAAATCTGCTTTCGTGCGATTTTTGGATATTGAAAAGAAAGCATTTAAAGAAAAATTGTTAGCAATGTGTACTGCCGTTTAAAGGCAAGACTCTTTGAGAAGATTTATGCAAGATTTTTGATGACTTCATGACAAAATCAAACATTTGTTATCATAAAGTAGAGTATAAATCAATTGATGAGGCCCTAGCAATAATCGGCAAGAGAGGGAGTAGTAAAGAGAATCAAGGATAAAAATACTGGTTTGCTATCCATATGATTCCAAATGTTCGGCTTCACATATATTTGTGAATCTTAATTTTCAAAAATTAATTTTTTAAAAAGCAAATACCATTAAGAAACTAATTCAAGTCCGTAAATATAATTTTTCCCATTAAGTATTGAATAAAAATATGCCTAACTATTGTATTTTATATTATTTTTTAAGTGGAAATTAAAATAGAAAATTGATAAGGAATAGGAATTTTTTCTGAACCTCAATAATAGTTTTCAAAAGTAACCGGACCCCATCTAAAATTACTACCCCACCCCTGGTATATGTCTACTTGTCTTTTGGTTTTTCCTTTAATTATTACACTTTTACCTTTATAAAAGCCCAATTTTAGATTCTTAAGAACAGATTTTTTTGTTTAAAATAAAGCGATTGTTTTATTACACTTATACGATTAATAAGCGCATGATGGAATGGGTACGTTTTTTTAATTACATAATGTTGCATTTATTAACTTACTAATCTCTTTTTATGACTAAATTTTTCAGTTCTATTATTACCTATATCTTAACTTCGCCCTTGGCATGCCTTTAAAGGTCACCAACAACTTAGCTTACGCCTAATTTATAATTTTATATTAATGCATCGTTCAAATTCATATTAAGTGTAAGAAATAGTATAAGAAATGACTTACTACTGAGACTA
Organism: Agrilus planipennis; assembly: GCF_000699045.2. Taxonomy (NCBI): domain Eukaryota; kingdom Metazoa; phylum Arthropoda; class Insecta; order Coleoptera; family Buprestidae; genus Agrilus; species Agrilus planipennis. Next base: position 3,200,907 of record NW_020442466.1, read on the forward strand.
GGCCCTCTTCATTCAAAAAACTATCAGATTTCACCACTTTGATATACCCAAACCAAACGCACTAACCGCAACAACATCTTAAACCAAGCACGCGTAAAAAAATAGTGGATGATATAAAATAATTGTAGTTTCTGCATGTTCCCGGCATCTGGTGATATTTTAAACATTGCAAAGTTAAAAGCTTTGATTACAATGCCATCTACCTAGATTAAATATTGTTAAAAAAATAATCAAAAAAGAATAAACAAAGCAGATTAATACTCAAAAATAAGTTTTAAGATCAAACTTTTAAATGTTAACGATCCTTGTACACTTATTCAACACTTAAACGCACTTTTAAACACTTTTACTAATAGTTATAAGCCCTAAGGTAAATCTATACCGTTCAAAAGTAAACAATTTCCCGAAACAATTTTCCTTTGAATTACAGTACATAGTGCGACAACCAACATAATGATGTGTTTAAGAAGTTGCCTATGTTACTTTAATCAAATTGATACAAACTTACATTTACCATACAGGATTTAAAATATTTGCTAATTATTCAAAAAAACTATTTCTTTTCACCTAGAACATTGTCAACTAATTCAATTCCATTGTATATAAATAATTACATTATGTAGGAATGCCGGAAAAAAATTAATTTCAGGTAAAATAATTAAAATGTGTTGCTTATATTTGTAAATAGTTGTTTTCAAAAAATTAACAAGAACTAAACCAAAATGAAATAATACCTACTGATTTTAAAAGAAACTCATAAAATAAATTTATATAGACTAAAATTGTAATGTCTTTAAAATAAAAAAATTAAACCGAATCTTAGTAACAGTAAATTTGAACCTGGGAGTATTAAATTTAATGTCTTTGAAAGGGCACAAAATAAATTATAACGTATGTATTTTTAAAGAGGAAAAAATATAATTCAGATGTAGATAAAATGTAACCTTTCCTATCCTTCAATATTCGCACTGAAGAAAGTCAAAAAACCTACAGGAAGAACGTTAGATGTACATGAGGGAAGAGAACTTTAAAGTCCGAGAACTTTGGAAGTAGTATTTATATAGGTCACAGGTACATGTACCATACAATTTAAAATTCTACGTTCTACGTCAATTAAAAAAGAATGCGGGACAATTGATCACCAAAAATTTTGCATGAAAATGTTCACGAGTTCTTAGAAACCAACATTTCGCCTAATATCGTGTATGTCTGATCGTGAGGGGCGTTAATTGAAAGGCATATGTGTCTGTATATGTAGAAAATAAAAAAAAACCGTTAAGAGTTCATCGTGACAAAGTCCAGATGAGTAACAAAATAATTAATAATTAATACCAGTACTTTGCAAGAAGTATTGGTGGTATATATGTATTGATAGAATACTCACCTATCACGTGTAAATTATGCAAAAAAAAACTGCTATTATTTTAAAATTATATTCAGCATAATCGTGAATTATAAATAATTGATGTTATGACACTTCTCAACCTTCTCTGCTACAACAGACTGCTGCAGCTGCCCTTTCTACAACCTTAAAATAAAATTAGAACAAAATAAAGATCGAAATAAATACACAATTAATTAATTAATTAATAATAATAATAATAATACACGGTACATACAATAATTAATAACATAACAAAAAGAGAAAAAGTAAAAGACGTTTAAATCGTTCTCTAATGATTGATACATAATAATTAGGAGAAAAACAGCAAGAGTGCATTCTGTAAAAACACGTACATATGTAGTACATAATTAATTATCAATAGTAGGTATTTACAAGCCGATTATTATTATTATGTAATATTACTGTTGAGCATCCAAACCTCTCTTATAATAATAGTATGTATGTATGTGGTAGCAAATGGATAAAGGTCTTTTGTGTGGAAAATATTACGGTCACATAATATATGAAGGCTTTTATCACTCAGCCGCGGCGACTTTTGGCCCGAAAGCGGTTCCTTNTTCGAGATTTATTTTCTTTTTTTTTTTTGAAACCCGGACGGATCTAAACTTATAATAATAGACCCACCGGTACCCCTTACAAACAAATTGAAATTTCTCTTTGATTTTGAGCATATTCAGAAACATCCACAAAAAATTAAACCAATAAATCTGTAAAATAAAAGCCCTCATCAATCAATCTATCAATCGATCAAATAATTAATTCGAAAAATACGAAAATGATATTTCTCTTGGCTGCCAATATAGTATGATTCGATATGATTTAGTTAAAAGAAAGGCAACGATATGAATTAAATGTGAAAGTAATGATTATGTCACACCCCTATCGCATTTTTTAAAATTTTGTGTGTGCTTTTTTAACCGTGATTAAAGATCAGATTCTCCGTAGAGAGCTGTCGAAAACGACATGTAGTCTAGGGCCCCTGGTGCTGCTCCTGGGCCCTTATATGGCGGCATACGTTGGATGCAATATTCGGCCTGGTCGGGAGGCAACTCCCTTCTTAATTCGTCTGGCAGTATATATGGCTGAAAACAAATAATATATTCATATTACAAGAAATCAAAACTATAGAAAAAAATAAGCCATTTCTAAATGTAGTAATACGTTTTAATTTATCACGAAAATAAACTAAAGATCCTTTTTTAAACAAAGAGCACATCTTTCTTACCTTATCACCGGCCAAGATACGGAAACTGTCGATGACTTGTTCGGCTGTGTCCGTGTCCGTGCTTTCTCTGGTCATAAAGTCTAAGAAGGCGTCGAAGTGTACGTATCCAGTGCTGTTGGGGTCCACAACGGCCAAAATTCTCTGGAAATCGATGTCACCCTGCCTGTCTTTGCCAATTGAATAGCCGAGAGATACGAGACACGACTTGAATTCTTCAGGAGTTAGTCGACCGGTTCTGTTCTTGTCGAAGTGGTTGAATGATGATCGGAACTCGTTAAGTTGCTCTTGAGTGATTCCCTTTGAATCTCTAGTCAAGATTTGGTTTTCAACTTCGTTTATGTTGCGATTGATGGACGTTAGGAGCTGTTCCCAGCCGACACGAAGGGTTTCCATTGTATATTGAGTGTATCTGTAAAAATACAATTAAGGAAATATTTAAAAATTAAAAATTGAATTCCAAGATTAATACACGTTACCTATTTTCAAATATCATGCTCTCTTGTACAGCTTGATGTATTTTTTCGAGTTCTTCAATGTGTGGTTTGTATGCATATACGCCCTGTTCATATTCTTTAAGACGATGAAGTTGGTCTTCCAAGGTACCGTGAAGACCCATTCCAATAGCTGTCACAGCGTCAAGTTGACGTTCGATCCATGGACCAACAGCATTCGACTTTTCAGCAAACTGTCTTCGCAACATTTCATTATCTAATCATTATTAAGGAAAATAACTAACATTCAAATCAGACAACACTTTAACATCAACTACTACTGAAAGGATACTCTGTTGTTTCCTTAATTCTGTTTGTAGTGTATTATCTCTTTGTGGCACAAGTTGCCTTACATCTGACCATTTCCTGGTCAAATCCTGTAAAATCAACGTTTTATTTTATTTATTAACATCGCAGGCAGTTGTAGTTCACCGACATCAATTATGCATATTTTTACCTCTAAGTTGCCACTGATTCCTTCCTTGACAGCATAAGAAGGAATACAAGCGTCAAAAATGAATCTCGAATTTGTAATTAACTCTTACAACATTAAGTACAACAAACATGAAACTTTTGAATATTGCTGTCTAACTAGTAATAAACAATGGAAAAACTCACGTGTGCGGTAAGAGTAGTGTAAGGATTTTCCAAACCACCAGGTATTTGGTGTTGTTTGACTATAGCTTCCACTTCTCTGACTAATCCAACAATTGTCTGATATTCCTTATCAGCTTCACCTAATGTAGCCTAAAATGTGAAAACCAAAATAACTACATGACCTTTTTTTGTTGGTTCTTAATGAGTGTTCACCTTGAAATGTGCATGAGCGTCAATCAATCCCTGAATTTCTTCAACCGTGTGGACGATGAAAATGTCCACGAGGTCTTCCCGAGTTCCATCCAACCAGTTGTTGAAGGGTGCAGCTCTCTTGGCAAATTCCAAATGTAAAATATCAATTTTTTCCAAAATCCTTTCAGCATCATCCAATGCTTGACGACGACGTTGAGTTAGAGCTCCCAATCTGTCCCATTGGTCACATATACGTTGGCATCGAGCATTTACACTAACGCTGTCGTGATAATCTAAAGTGCTGTAACAAAAAATAATAATTTCAATTTCAAGTTCAACGGTTATTATTTAAGTTGAGAAAATTTACTTTAGTTCTTGTGCGATTGCGGCAATCTGTTCAACCCTGTCTTGATGGGCGGCCAAGTCCGATTCGAACGCTTCGTGTTTCTTCTTCAAGGCTTTGAGTTCATTAAGGCGACACTGTCTAAAATCTTGGCTTTGCAACATTTCTTCTTTGCCGCGCGTCCAGTCTTCGTGAGCGTCCGCCTTACGTCGGAATTTCTCAGCAAGATGTTCCAAACGTTCCAAACGCATCATCTCTGACAAGAGCCATTCTTCGAAGGCCTTTTCAGCATTTTCCAGACCTTTCCAGGCATTCGCAATATCCTGAGATGATACAAAAAACACTTCAATATTCCCATCTTCAAAAGAATATGACATTAAAACTTACCGACACCATTTTTCCTTCAGTTGGCATATACGCGGGTCTATTTGATAATCTAAGTTTGGTCTGTAACGTGTTGAAGTTAGTTTCGAGTTTAGCTTTTTGTTCAACACGTGGGGGCTTATGTTTTCTTCTGTAAGTGCGGTACTCTTCAAGTTTCTTCTGGACCCCTGCTAATGAATTGTCTGTTTGTCTGGAGTTCAGCCATGGCATCGTGCGACGAATCCATTCTAACAGCTATCGATTATGGGGAAAAGTTAACCGTTTTTCTAAATCAGCATGAGAAAAATTTAACCTTATACTTACGTCACTGGCAAGACGTTCATATTCTTCCATAAGACGTTCATTTTCCTGGTTCACTTTGAGAACTTTGCAAATCCTGTTTGCGGCCGTTTCCGCCTAAAAATGTATCATAATTGCTAGTCAATTCTCAACGAATTGATTTAATAAAAATGAAAAAAAATCTTTTTTATTCACAATTTGATTTCATTTTATTATTTTGTTTTTCGCAAATACAAATGAGTACTTTCCTGGTGGTAAATTTTATTAAACTTAAGAATAATAAACCAAAAGTACAAAATATTTTAGGAAGCTTTTAATAACGGTTAATATTTAATATTAATGTGAAAATTCATTTAATATTTATCCACTACAAAAGTACAAATTTTCTCGAAGCTGTTTAAAAAACAAATATTAGGAAAGAAAGCAAAATTTTTATTCATGCTTTGTTAATATTAGGAAGTTAATCTGGAAATCGATGTCNCATGCTTTGTTAATATTAGGAAGTTAATGTCTGAAAGCTCAAAAAATACATGAATATGTATGTAATCTTCGCAATAAAAAACAAAATCAGGAAATTTTGTTGGCTAAATTATAAGATATAAAAAAATGTCTATTGAGAGTAAGTAAAGCAATAATTTCTAACATTAAAATTACATTACAGTGCATTCATAGCCTATTTTAATGAAATCTTTAAATTATTATTTTATTTTATTAATTTGTTCTAGTTTTCTATAGGATCATCTAGATAATTAATTGTATACATTACTACACAAGTAAATAAATTTTGAGTTTTTCTATTTGAAAGCTACAGGCAACTAAAAAATTCTTTGAATTGAAAGGTAATCACCTTTTGGGCGCCTGAGAAGCAATGGTAGTAGGACGAAATGTATGTCATAACAGCTCTTTCGTCTGGCATGGCGGTGTTCTGTAAGTCTGCATGCAAACAACAACAGGTTGGTTAGATGACGATTAAAGGTGAAAAAAAAAACAAAAGGCAAAGTAATTTTGCAGTCGCCTTGATTAAAATTTCGCGGTCAAAGTAGTGTCGCACACCAAGCAAAAAAAATATACAATATAAATCGTCACAAAGAAAAACAACGGAGCAGCACGAGTGCTTTCCTGTTAAAAAATGCAAAAAAGTAGCGTCACAAATTGCATTAATTCGATCGTTCGATGGCTCAATCGCGTGTATCGAAGATCGCAATGCAGAAGCAAGCACTTTGGATAATAAAAACCAACCTTCCACATTTTAAAACATCAGTAGCTATTCCTATATATTTTTTTAAACTGTAAAGGAACTTTATTAGTTTACTTCAAAATATTTAACCTATTAAAGTTAGAAAACATCATCCACTTTAAGTATTTAATTCAATTGTAATTCTAATCGTTAAATCAGTTCTGACATGTGGTTCTATTACAAAAGAATTCATTTTAAGGAAACTCACACGATATATCGAAAATGGCGTCAAAATTTACGTCATGCTTGAGCCGCCATGTTGAAATTCGTGTTTTAGTGATTGTGAATATTTCATGAAAAATACATCCTAAATGCATCTAACCGTGTTTCTTATTGCTTTTTTTTCACTTCATTCTCTAAAATTATTCTTAAAAAAAAAAACAAACGCCCTTTCTGTTCTACCAATTGAAGCAAGCTAGCAAATCTAACCTCAATCTTTCACATGGTTTTCAGAAAACGAATATATTGACAGATTCTTTCAATTTTGAATTACTAATTATTTCTTGATGATATTTAGAATCAAAAATTTCTACCACAATCATCCTTTTTTGTCTCTTCTAATTTATTTGTTCTCTTGTACAGTTAACAGTTAATTACTTTCAAAACTTTAATTAATGTTTTAAGCAAAACATCCGCTACCATCAACACGCTTAAAGTGAATTCATCCGAAACAGCAACTACTTCAAATTTATGCACTGATTGCTAACGGAAATGAATTATATGTTTGACATGATAAACTTGTAGTTGCGACCTTTAAAAATGTCAAACCTTTGTTCTTAAACAATGTAACATGCCCTTTACATTTCAAATTAGCGATACACAAAATAAAAGTGCAGCACAACTGTCTTTGTATTATGTAAACCATACAAGGATACAATTTTGTTAAAAATCTTTTTTAATTTTCGAGTGACGTTACGTGACGAAAATATCTTACCAAAAAAAAATTCTATATTGGAAAACGGTTTTTAATAACAATTACCTGAATAAATGTTTGCCTTTTGAATAAAGAATCGAAAAAATGAAGTGTGAAAGGATTAGTTAGTTTTATTATCCAAGGCATGCCTGATTATTATAAAACGGTGAGTTGGTTTATGAAAAACTTCAGAAAAATATTTTCGAGCGGGCAACACTGCAGTTTAAATATACCTGCTGTGCTCCCTGGAAAGCATGGTAATAACAGGACACGTATGTCATAATAGCACGTTCATCAGGCTTAGGAGTGTTGATTAAATCTGGAAACAGTTCGTAACTTACACATCAGCTATAATTACGTTTTCCTTAATCTACACCAAGAGCACTATTAAAACCATTATTAACTACAACTTGTCTTTTTTGAAGCTACTGACGAATTGTAGTATAGTCCGTTCACTTAGAGAAAGGTACAGCGTGAGCGATGCGCACAAACGAATATCGGTAGTAAACTGGTGTTAGGAATATGGAAGGTCGTTTACCATCAGATGTTTTGATCAAAGCCTACCCATTAGTCTCCGGCGGCGTAAATAACTTCTAACATTTACGTTCATTTGGCGTGGTGTACGTTTCTCTAAGTGGACAGACTCTAACAGGGTACATGACTGTTTTGTAAAATTTATGGATATCGGTGAAAATGTAATATCAATATCGCCTAATGCATAATTTTTAATCAGGCGTGTGAAATTATGAACAGAATTAGTTAAATAACTTCCTAAACATTAAATGAAATGAATAAACAATAATTAATAAATCGATATCCTTATTACAAAAAGGCCTTATTGAACATATTGAATTCCACAATAAGTAGGAAATTCCTACAGATGACCTTAAATACGCTGTCTGTATTTACTCACTTAAGGATGTTTAATAGTTTGTTGGTGTCATACCGAAGCTGTCTACGCTGCTGCGTGCTGATGATGCCTAACAGTTCGAAATTGTCATCCTCGTCTGACAGTTTCGAAATAACATGATAATCACCAAGAATTTTTGAATAAATGAAATACACCGTCTAACTAAAATGTTTTAGTGTATTTGGGTTACTCAACCTGTACATAGTGATTATGAAATACTATGTCTTAGCAATTTCAACCTCCTTCATCTTAATTTTCTATGTATTTCACAGTTATTAGTATATGCCTCAACTTCTTTTATGATCTCTTTTACGAGGTATGTGTATATTTTTTAATGTCATGTACCCCATCCTATTGCTAGTAATATTAAATTTAAAAGTTGCTTTTGAAATGGTTTGCGGATATTCAACCAGAATATGGGGATGAATTTGTGATTCCTTACCGTCAGGATCTAACATCCTAGGAATGTCGAGGTATTTCTCGGCGACGTCGAAGGCAGTGTTCAAGTTCTCCCAAGGATTATCCTTGGAGAGTTTGTTGTAGTCGATGAGATCAGGCCTGTGACGATGGATGAGAGCACAAAAGGCCAAACCGTCCTTGAACGAAAGATGGAAGTTTTGAACGTTGACATTCTTGTAAGGAGCCGTTTTACGTTGGCACCATAGCAACAAGCCCTCCTTTGCTGTCATTTCTTCTACGGAAATGTCCTGGATGGCGAAACGCAAGATAATTGTCCAGATCATACCCAATGTCATTTTCAGATTTCCATCGACAATTTCTGGTATGAGAAAATAAAGGGAAAATAGTACCAAATAATTATCTTTCACCAGATTAGTACCACCACATTTGGGCAATTAAAGTTAAAACTACCCCACCGGTGACAATCGCTTCGTCAAGCATTCACTTCTTTAGACAGGCTTTAGCTTAACACTGTGTAAACGAACAAAGGTGGTAACTTTAGTAAAATACGGTTTTATTCTACTAAATGCAAGCATACTTTACGTTAGGTTCTTATGTTCTCTAAACCGTACTATAAAATTTGTACCTGTTTGACCTATTTTTAGATTTCAGTTACTTTATAGACCCCTGATCCGATTAACTATAGAAACAAAAAATTTTCTAAATATTTTTTCTGATATTTCGTATCTGTATTTGAAAATATAAATACTTCTGATTATACCAATTGGTTAAATCTTGCTGTAAAAATAATAAAATTACCACTAGTTAAATTATAAAAAATCTCAAAATAGTTAGTCCTTGGAAAAAAAGAAAATCAGAAAGTCGATACTGTATTAAAAAAACAGCAAATATACTGTATAAATGGTATTCAGGAAATAAGCCTAGGATTTTAAATAAACCTTCGTTGTTAAAATTAATTGATTCTATGATATAGTAATCCACAAAATTATAAGTAGATTTAATAAATAGCTTCAAATTACCTGCCTTATTTTAATAACGTCTTTTTTTTATTTACAAGACTTAAATCATAAATTACATTTAACCCACTGTAAAATGGATCCTGATATGAAGTATTTTATAGTTATCAAACAAAAATATTATACAAATCGTAACATATTAATTAAGCATACTTTTTACAATAATTAATATTCACTTGGACTAGAGAGCGTTCACCAGCTGCCAATTCGCAAAATTTTGCTTTCCTGTCCATTAGGCAGCTGTTCACGATAGATGAAATCTAATCGTTTTCTTATAATTTCAATAACGGATTTAGATAAAAAAGAGGCTTTTTTTAGGACTGCAAATGGCATTGAATTCCTTCGTAAGGAAATTTACGAATCCGCTACTAAAGATGTATTAAGTACTTACATAGCATTATAAATACTTACAAGTCTCCACAACCATTTGCAATTTTAATGTTGACCGAAATAATTTTAATGAACACATAAAACAGTTGTTGTATGTGTTTCAGTAATGCAACATCATAAAAACGTGCAAACATATAATATATTATACAATTTGTCCGAATTTTATCAGATAAGTGTGCATACATATGTTACATGAGTAATAAAAATTTTACAGCTTTACGATTTTGATACGGACATTTTCGATAATAATGCTCTAATTAATTAAAATACTCCCCTATAATAATACGAATATCGTGGAGAAGTAGAGCAATTAACTTTTGGAAGTATGGGGCACTAAAAGCATGGCCTTGTTAGACATTTTATTACCAAGTTTTTCACAAAAACGGCATTACGTGACTTGTTTTCTCATATTATTGTGTAGTTAGTTTACACTGTTTAATAAATGCGTTATTAAAGTACAACTACCACAATTAATATTAGACTAATTAAATTGTTGGGTTGTCACCACGTAATTATTTATTTATTTATTATTTTAATTTTACAACTGTTTATTCCTAATTGTGAATATTAGTTGTGTGTTTTTATCCATACAACTGTTGAGCTATTTTGGTTTGTTATCTAATATGTACCTACCTTTCCAAAAGGAAAAAATCCAACTTTGCATTATTATTAACTTCAAAAACCAGCCTTGAGAAAGTCCGATAATTTAGAGCGAAACGTAAGCGGTTTATTTTTTAACTTCAAAACCTAGCCTTGAAAAAGCCGACAACTTAAAGCGAAACGTTGGCAATTGGTTTTAAAAAAACAAATGACTTTTAGTCCCTCTTAGCTTTGATTACAAGTTGATTATATAATTAGAGTGATTTTTCTTAATTAGTAGATAAACCCGTAGGTATGTAATAAGTATGTATTGTGTGTCATTATTATTTACCAAATATAAAAATAAATTTAGTTATTACCTTCCGCTCCTATAGAAACAAGTTTCACACCCTTGCTAGCGATGAAGTCCAGGGCCTTGTTTACGTTGGCGATCTTGTGAAAACGCATCTTTCCCCGATCAGGTTTGGGTAACGTTTCCCCAGATATAACTTCCAGCAGTAGCATAAGTTTAAGGCCATTTCGGAAGTCTTCGTCTATGTTTTCGATGCCGGTACCAGCTTTTCGTAAATGACTGTTGCACCATGCGGTAAACGTCTGAAACAAAACTGAATCGTTATTACGCATATTTTTTTTTTATAAGCTAACACAAGAATCATTATCAATACTAATAATAACTTACAAGAAGCATTATTCGTTTTTTGTCATGAACGAATTTTATAACCTTTAAGTACATCTAAAATAGTAAAATGATAAATGTTACTGTTTTGTAGTTATTGAGAAGATGTATCTTATCGCTTGGTATATGCTATAGCTATGGAGGACGTAAATGCGTAAGCGGAAGTAATGGAGGGGGTGGCGGGCCCTTTGCAATCAATTCTGTTGTCCATTCATTTTGAAAAAAGTACAGCGTTGTGTATCTTTGGTTTTTTTCGAGCAATGACAAACAGTAAGCCTCTGGCGCCGTAAATAACAATTACGTCCATTAAGACAGTACGATGCTACATTTTAGGATTACGTATGCTCTAACAAGGTCCATTTAAATATAAGGATATCTACTAGCTGAAACGAATCCCCGCGTAGCCAACCTCAACGTATTAGGCACGTTATCATAATCGAATAAAATAATTCGAAGTGGTCTGTATTCTGTCGAAACTGCCAGACGCGGATCGCGATTTCGATCTTTTTGGATCTCATCAGCGCGTCGCAGGCAGCTCCGACAAAACACAGACCAACTTTTACCTGCTGTCTTAACAGCGCGTTTTAGAAAATACCACAAATGGCGTGGTGAACGCCATCTGTAGTACGATGCCACATTTTAGGATTACGTATTACCTGCGACGCGCTGATGAGATCCAAAAAGATCGAAATCGCGATCCGCGTCTGGCAGTTTCGACAGAATACAGACCACTTCGAATTATTTTATTCTTTCTCTAAATATACCTACAATTGTCGCTTGAAGTGACAGAGAGAAAAAAGAAAAAGATCAAAGATACAACCATCAGCAATTCAATTTCATTCTTTTAGGGGCATTCCTTTAAGACCTTTTTAAATTAAAGAATAACCTCGGTAACTACTAATTAGTTAATTAGAATTCCGAGTCCTCATCATTCAATCTAAGCATTTCTGTCATAGCTGTTATTTTTGAACAGCTGGAAGATCCAAATAAAATAAATACAAAACAGACATTTATTCGCAGAATAAGTAGCATTTGTCCACATATAAGTGATTTGTATTGTACAATTAAGACATTATCGAGTGCAAATTATAATACATTTCTCATGTTACTACATACCAGGAATAGCGACAGATTAAAATACTAGAAATTCTGTCAACCATTTACAGCAGGAAAGCCATCTGATAAGTACAAGTACAAGGACAGTTACTTCGACCGTGTGCAATAACAAAAACCAATTCATTTTAACAAGTTCAACGCATTGTACCATCGAACTGGATGCTTACATGTGCCATGTGGAACTGGCCAATTAACTATATCTAGAAGATGTCTAAGAAAACAGCAACAGTACTTTTTTTCAAGTGTGTCATACATAGACGTTTCGATCGTTAGTAAACTGCACGTAAACACTGTATCTTTTTACTGCATTCAGTAAGAAGTATTACAGATGCACCGCATGGAGATTTTGCCCGTTCGCATCTACGTTGGGGCGATCTTTCTAATAAATACCACCCTACCAAGATCCCAAACTAATGATTATGTCTTGTACAAAAAGTCGTTTAAATACTGAACCAATGAAATTTTAATTGTTGGTTGCCGGATTTTCAACCAAACGGTCATGGTGGTCATGATGATGATGATGATGAATAGAAGCCTAATATACTAACAAGCAGCAGAAAATCAATAGAAATTCTAATTATTTTAAGAGACATTTTATAATGTAAAATAAGCACTCATATCCCTAGTTAGAGAAAAATTCGAGCTAAGAAAATTGAGAAATTCATGTTAAACGATATATATATCAAGGGAGTAAAAATATTCGAGTTACAGAAGTTCGACTTTTTCTTTAACTCTAAATTCTGTTTCTATGTATTTATTTTTACTCTTTAACTTTTTGGTACACATAAACACGAAAATACGTGTTTACTGGAAACTTGTGATGTATATTGCTTGTTAATACACAGTACGTAATAAACATTACTATTTATCACTATTTATACAAACAATTAATTATTTAATTAAAAGATTAACTACAAACTGCAAATACAGGAAAACGGAAGTACGAGAAATGCACATAATCAACAATAACTTAATGCAGTCATGTTAACGCTTCTATTTACGTATTTATTAATGATAAATAAGTCTATCAAATGGTTTCACAATTTTGTGTATTTAAACTACATAGATACACTAGGAGAAGTAATAAATCAAACGCTCCTATTTCTGAAAAAAATATTTAGAAAATTTTAAAGCAAGCACTGATGTAGATTCACTGATAAATTGCCCATTATTAATTACATATTCCAAATTTGCAAGGTGGTAGATAAATTACCTACTGGCACATTAACGATTTTTAGTAAATACATAAATTTACATTTTGCATGGAATTTCCTATTTTGTAGAATCCCGTTAAGATTTAACCGTTCTGCTACATGTAAAAGTTTACAACACAGCTGAACATTATGGATAAACGGGTCAAAGGGTAATTAGATTCTAGTAAACATTACAATTCAAATGTATTATTACCTATGCAGAAAACGGAAAAAGGTGATAAAGATGTCGTGATAACTGTATGAATCTTGAGTCTTCATTTTATAGAGTTTCATTTTACGTATTCATCCTATTCCTTACCCTATCCATATAAAAATGCATATGAGAGAGATATATGTATATGTAATTGATTTTCTGAAAACGATTTAAAGGACTTTAAATAAATTTACACAGTAGGGTTTTTTGGACGAAGGACTCGACTTCGATTTACGCACCATGTTCAAATGTACTGATTTGAACACCCCTTTCCACTAATTGGCTAATTAGTTAGTGAATTTACTTCGCGAATGTGTGACAAATCAATTATTGTTAGGGGTACATTTAATAAATCAAAATGAATGTGCTTATTGTTTATGTACTACGTTCTTTAAATTTGTGTTTAATCAAGCAAAGGTCAATACAGTAGAACCTTGATCACTTAAACCTCGATAACGTAATAATCTCTATAAATTCATAAAATTTTGTGTTCCCTTCCCCTCGGAGTCCAAAACCTCTATTACATAAAATAAAAACCCTCTATAACTTACACGAATAATTTGGGCATCGCACCTCAGTAAGCAGTGAAAAGTGATTTGAATCGGGAGAAAGTCTTCTATGTAAAAGACGAAGAATTGCTGAATTTCCTAATTTAGAAAAATGCTTGTTGTTTACAGGGTTTAGACAGTGTACAAATATGTAAAAACATTAGTGTTAGTGGATCTATACTAAAGGAAAAAGTGGAAATCCATAATTTTAAAGCTTAAACTTAAACCCTTAACAAGTAAAAACCTCAACAATTATATTATTTTACGTTTCCCTGGGTCTTTATCTTATCGAAGTTCTACTGTATTTGAATTTAGGAGAAAGCTAAACTAAGTAAACTAACGCAGCTTTACCTCTCCAGAAGACAATAAATAAATTTTGATGTCATTTTTAACGTTAAATAAAAAACGAATTAAGTTAATAAGAACGAATGAAATTGTTAGTTATCTATCTAATTTTAATGCTCGGGTTATTTTTCTGTGGTAATCTTATTAAAATTTTTTACGTAGACAGTACGTTTAAATGACGACATTCCGGAATTTTTCATAACTGCAGGATGATCAAATACTATAAATTACTAGATAAGGTATTCCTTTATTTGTAAGGCGTTGTTAGTATTTTAAAAATCGTATTGTCACGAAAAGCTAACAACGCTACGGATGTTGGACTGTTAATAAGCATTTTTTCCGGAGAGAGCTACTTATTTTCATAAAAATATCACTTCTCGGAATTATATTTACTAATGCGCTGCTACTTCACCATTTATCATAAATTATGTTTTAAGCTCGTTAAATTGTGTTTCTTTTTCTTTAATATGACAATATCTCCTTATTTCATTTGTATTACAAAATATTATCGTGAAAAATATCCGCGGAGGGAGAAT
>NW_020442466.1:3215983-3270010 GCF_000699045.2 Agrilus planipennis
ACGCCATCTGTAGCACGATGCTACATTTTAGGATTACGTATGCTCCAACAAGGTCCACTTGTGTGGATATCTACTTGCTGAAAACGAATCCTGGCGTAGCCAATCTCATCGTGATAGGCACGTTAGCTTAATCGAATAAAATAATTCGAAGTGGTCTATATTCTGTCGAAACTGCCAGAAGCGGATCGCGATTTCGATCTTTTTAGATCTCATCAGCGCGTCGCATGCAACTCCGACAGAACACAGACCAACTTTTACCTGCTGTCTTAAAAGTGCGTTTTAAAAAATACTACAAATGGCACAGTGAACGCCATCTGTAGCACGATGCTACAGATATAGTTTTTGTTGTTTATTTCTGCTGTAAGACATTTTCCTTTATGTAAAACTACCCTGTACTTCAGTAAACAATGATATCCTACCATAAGTATATGTTATAAAGTTTCTTCGATTATGACAATGATTTATCGGGACTAACCAACAACTTACACTTAATACTATTCTAATTAAAGCATCCTATATAACGTTTCAGTCACTGGGTCAATTGTATTGTATAAAAAATGTATTTCAACAATAGTAATTTTTTACTGCTTTGAATTAGAAGTTACCATTTTTTACAGAACTATGAGACCATAAACCCTAACGTTTGATACCTATTAGTTTCAAATTGATACCTACCGCTTATTGACGGATAATTCATCAACACAGTAATCCTATAAATAATGGTAATTTTTCTTTATTTTAAGCTTAAATTAACGTTACAACTACTTATTGTTCCACAGATGAACTTGTAACCATAATAACGACACAACAAGCAATAAATATTAATTTGTCACTTGTTATATACCTTGGCAAATTCGTTAAAGTTAATCGCATAACAGATTAATCCTCAGGTTGATTACATTAATTACAAGCTTTTATCCCTAGGGATATATGTGTATTTAAAATCTAGGTATGTAACAGGGATGATAGCATTTGCACCTTTTGAGTTATGGTAGAAGGAACGGTAAGTATTTTTCCATACATTTTTGTAATAAATCAACTCAAAAGTTTTAAAAAATGCCTAGGAATATATAACCAGAATAGATGCAGGCAAGTAGGCAGGTACCACAAATCTGCCAAATTTCAAACCGATGGCATTTGCAGTTGCTGAAAAATATCATATATAAAAAGCTAATGATAAACCGCGAAATTAGTTTACTACACAGTTCGCCTTCTTAAATTGACCACACAGAATACTACTTACTGTAATTACGAAGAGCATCAACGATACAGCGATTGAGTAATATGTATGTGCATATATCTGTTACTTTCAATGGAAACTATGACGAATTTTCACGTGTTATAATAAACAAACAAAAAAAATACAACAAAAAATATGGGCCAGTCTGACAATCGTGGATTGTGCCAAGACATGTGTGGAAGTCCAAACTATTTGTTGATAGACGACGAAATATCTCTACATTAAATGTAAGGTGCCAAGTTAAATATGAATTGCATAATAAAGTCATAAAAAAGGCTCGCAATTATAGCTGAGTAGTTATTGGAACAGTATTCTGCAAATTTTAGAGAAGAAATTTGACTTTGTGAAAATTCTTATTAAAAATGAATTGAATTATGCAGCCTTTGGTGTAAAAATACAAAGAACAAATTTTTATACGCTTTTAGCACCAAAATGCACACTTTTTACACTAGATGCGACATCAGAAAACAGAATGAATACAAAAACTAGGTATTTTGGCGCTAAGTTGTATGTTCTAATCGAGACGAGAAGAAAACGAAACGTCAAGGGAAAATACAGAGACCTAAACCCTGAAAAAAGTGAAACTGCTTTACGACCAAACAATGGCGATCAAAACCTTAAACAAATTATTATGATTTTCTTACACCTTTTATCAATCATCATCATCATAAGGACGTTAGTCTTAAAACTGGTTGAACACAAACCTTCACTCTTTCCTACACATTTCCCTAAGACTAAAGCATCCCACATCCCTTACTATTTGTGAACAGTAATCTACTTCCGTAGGGTCCTCCATTCTCCTATTCCTTCTAATACCTCTTCATTTCTAACCTTCCTACCCACAGTACCCTTATAATTTACCTATAACACCACATTTCAAACGCTTCTAACCTTTTCTTTTCCGCCACACCCACCGTCCATGTTTCGCACCCATACAGCACCGTGCTCCAAACATACACCTTAAACAATCTTTTTCGAAGTTCTAAATTAACCGTTCGCAAGCATAGAAATAAAAATAAAATTTCATCAAAATTAGTTTAAAATTCAAAAGCTCAGTAGAACTATACTAAAATAATAAACTTCCCTTTGGTACACCCTGTAAAACAGAACAATTACTTTGTATTCGCCAGCAGCGAACGGTAAATACTTTTATTGAAGACGGTTTCTATTTTTTTTTTAAATACATAATTTATTAATTATACCAATTACAAAATAAACAGTTTTAGGGAATAAGTGCGAACGAATGATAATGTCAAAGAGCGTTAATAAGCCGGAAAATAGAGTATGTAATTTACAGGCTAGACTATGGTACATTAGAGTCATTAAATCTGAAAAAATTATACACTATCGCTACCTGACCAGCTAACCATCTGCTAATAAATTCACCAACGTATTTATTTCATGCTTGGCTTACAAGTGTGGGAATTATAAAAAAAATGCAATGTACCTACTAAAAAAGAAATACTACAACAAGCAACATATATATATACAGGTATGGGAAAATATTCCTTGAATATTGAATATAGAAAGTTCGCAGCATTTCTTTGTCGTCATTTTATGTCGTAAGAGCAAAAATGCATAATTTGACGAACGTGTCGAATATGTTTTTCCAGTTACGTCTATCTATAAATATCATCTACTTATCTGAAAACTATCCTAAACTAAAAGAACTTTCAAAATCTAATAAATAAAGGGTAAAACAACTCAGAAGTTTTAAGTTGCATCTACCGAACTTATATTATTACTTTTTTATTTATATGAAAAAATGGCTGGAGATTTGTGCGAAATTCCTTACATCACGTTGTATTTTTCAAATGGTGATGCTGCTCTTCAATGATATGTATACATAACCCCGAAATATTTCAATCAAACAATATTTCTAAAATCACCATAGACAGTGTTGTAATAAAAATAGCCACATATTAAAACATTAAGACTGAAAAAAATACCACGTGTAATTATACAACACGCTACTGAAGTAAAACTTCTTCAAACACACAAACGTACCGGGATAGGGGTTAAGGAATTGGTTTAATGGTAAATTTTCATTTAAATTACATGCTCTAAAGGGCCATATTGATCTATATTAAATGCACAATGTATTTAAAAGTACTTAATTGGATAAGGATTAATGCTGTATTGCTTAAAATCGCTTCGTAAGTAAGCCATTATTTCTTGTAAAAAGTAAAAGATAAAAAATGGTTATTGTGGGTTATCCCTAAGAGATAGACATATACCATCGCGGACTTTTTTGTAGACCTTTTTAAGGTGTACAAAACTGTAATGTATTATTTTGATTTATCTCGTAGGGTTCAGCCAGCGTTTGCAATGTAAGCGCAAAAAAATGTTTTTATTTACGACATCACATTAGAAACCTCTAAAATTATCAGCGTTTCTCTACTATATTATGCATGTATTATACATGTAGACCTTTTTAAGGTGTACAATACTGTAGTATATTATTTTGATCTATCTCGTAGGGTTCAGCCAGCGTTTGCAATGTAAGCGCAAAAAAATGTTTTTATTTACGACATCACATTAGAAACCTCTAAAATTATCAGCGTTTCTCTACTATATTATGCATGGATTATACATATAAACCTTCTTCTTGAATTAATCTATCTATTAAAAAAAAAGCATCAAAATCCGTTGCGTAGTTTTAAAGATCTAAGCATACATAGGGACAGACAGCGGGAGAAATGCGTTGCATGATTTCGTTACAGTTACATAGCAACTCGCACGAAAGAAGTTTCACTTCAAAAAAAAACAACAAACGCGACATCCTCGGTTAGATTACATTAAATTAACTTTTTCAACATATCTATTATCAAAATGCTCAATTATATTGTGTGTATGCGTAGTAAACGTATTCCTCGAAAAGTAAACCTAATTGCATTTAAGATGTGAATACGCCTAAAATGATTAGTTTAAGCAAAAATGAATTCAATTGAGAACGCATGCATACCCACCCCCACATGAAAGGTGCATAAAATCTGTGTTTGAATTCATGCGAATTCAGCAGTAGGGGCTAAAGGTTCGTTAACAGCCCCTACTAATTTGCAGACCGTTGCAGTTAGATATCGATTTTGGTCCCCCCGAAGGTTAAAGCAATCAACCCATGGTTTGCGTCCTCCACCCCATTAATAATTATTTGCACACATGTCCAAACGACAAACTGGCTATTTCGAATGATTTCCGAAAGTAAATAAGACTACAACGGAAACGTAAGCTTAAAGCTTTTTGTATTTAAATGTAAGTAATAAACAAATATTCAATATTCAATGTGCATATCTACTACTTATCTCCAATTAACTGAAACGTAAAAAAAAATAAAACAAAAACAGAATAAATCAAATGAAATGTAGTCTTCCAGTACCTATCTCACCGATACAAAATTATTTTCAGTGATAAAATGTATCTCCAAAAAGTTTTGGATCTAACCCTTGAATGTTCACCTACATCCTTTTTAGGAAGTAGTGTTTGCGTAATTGGTAATTCGCAGATACGTGTACCATACATCAAATTAAAGGTATCGACATTTCACGTTCATAAAAAAAAGTGCGAAACGCCAGTTCACAGGGCTCACATGTATTTTCGTAAAAGTCAGGACACCTTAAGCAATTGTAGATAACTAAACTTCAAAGTGACCCTTGGTGTTGTCCAATCATGTCTAAAGTTGGAATAGAATTTTTTCCCTTAGTTTTACATGCATTATAACCAACTTTCAAGACAAATTTATATAAGGACAGTAAAATCATGGTTTCCATGCTCATTACACGATGTTCCATCAGATTCACTTACATTCTATGCTTAAATCAACGAAAACTTTCCAAATTTTGGCGCTCCCTATTAACGACCTTCCTACCTCTCCTTACGTAAATTCTTTTAGTCAAACCTGATTTTATAGTAATAGATATCAATTATTGTAAATGTTTAGATAAAAACACAGGTATTACCGCAATCATCCAGACGGGTCAAAGGCCGCACTTCCATGATGCGTGTAATGCTTAGAAAAATGACTTCTTCCAACTTTACACAAGATTGTAAGCATCAATTTTCAAAATATTCGAACACACAATGGGCCATCGATTGGTCCATTTCGAACCTTCGATCATTGCTTATAAGGTCTTAGGTTTTACCCTTTTTATGCGAAAAATTGAAATTCTTGAAGGCGAACATTTCGAGAGTAGGTATAGGACTATGTACAAAAAAACTAAAAACAACGATGTAATTCATCGTAACACTATGTACATGATCACTGATGGATCCAGAACCTACAGTTCTTTATATCGTTTAATGTTCCCGGATTTAGACGTCAGACTAAAACATGGATACGCATATTTTTTCATTTACAATTACTTGCTAGATAAAATTTCACAAAATAGCTTCTCTCATAGGTTTCCAAAAAGTGGACACCATGAAAACCAAAGGTATCATTTATAATACATCTGAATTTCTTATTATACTTTTTTCCATATTCTCTTTCAACTTATATACAACTCCATAATCGAGTGTACACTGTAGAGCATCAAAAAAAAAATATTTCGATGTCTCGTTTTTTGACAAACTACTGAAATTTATGAGTAAAGGAAAGAGATCGTGATAAACAGGTCATACTGGCATTGCAGACAATTTTCACATGTTAAAATTATACCACCACGCTTGTGTAATCAATAGTAGATGAATAATTGCAAAAGTTACATTTGCCAGTTGGCAAAGCCAAGCGCTTACATCTAAGTTATGCAGCGTACGATATGTACACGTATTAATCCTAAGGAGAATGTCAAACAACAAAAAGTTCAATCAGATTATATTACATGTATAGCATATTACAGAATAAAATATATCCCGTTTAAGTCAAAATACTTTTGGGTGGTTTATTCCTAGCAGCTAATAATGGTAGTGGACTAGTCTCTCCGAACTACTGCTCCAGCATTTGACCAAACGAAACCACAGATGGTATACGTCAGCGGTTTGCAAATGGTGTTTTCGGCGGAACCCTCAGGTTTCATGGAAGGGTAACAAGGGTTCCGTGAAATATGACGTTTCTTGTCCTAATAAACATATACAAAATTCTCCGACGTGCAATAAAGATTTTGAATTCAAAATTCAAGTTGAAGATTACAACATATACACAATAAGGTGCCAGGAGTCTTAGACATAAAACTACCATCAGTTTACTTTTTGTCGAGATGGGGTTTCGTTGAAAAAAAGTGGGTCAGAAACTCCAAATTAAACTGAAAGCATGATAAGTTGCGAATCTCACACAATACCACAAATAGTGCAACCAACACCGCCTACAGAGACTTGCCACTAATTGTGAGTAAATTAATATTAAATACTATCCCTTATTAATTAAAGATGCCCACTTGTCCAACTGTGATTATGAATTTATGTTATCCTATCACCGGAAAGACGGGAATAAAATAACAATGTACATCTGCAGTAGAGGGAAGAAACTGCTTTTGTCCTACCATAATATAAGCAACAGCCGCGCATCATTAGCGAGAGCGACCTATGCGACTATAATGCATGCATTGCATCAAAACCTAAAGCGAGGGAAATGAGTACAAACTCCTTGAGATGTTTATTTTGTAATAGCTGTTTGGGTATTCATATTTCTAGAACCAAAAAATATTTTTTCCAATAAATCCACAAATAACTAGCGAACCAATAAGTAGCATATAACGTGGGTTCCGTGAGAAACACGCTACATTAGAGAAGGGTGTTTTGACACATAACATGCGCAATTGTTATTAAACAACAAGTAAGAAGAGGTATGTATGAAGGAGTAGGTGGGATGACGGGATATGTTGTCTATTTTCGGAAAACATTATTGTATTACTAACCTTGCAACTTGATTCAGTTTGTGCAAAATTTGGAAATCATCCAACCATACGAACGTAACGACTTACATTACATGCGCACATAATGCAAAAATGATTCACCCGTTTTACAACCGGCCAATAAACTGCATCCTCCTTAAGGTTTAATTCATCCATCCGATAATTTATTATTATTATTATTATCAATCCGATCTAATTATCTGTTAGTTCAGCAGATGACGCCGCATCAAACTGATGGCGCCCGGGAAATAATTACAGTAAAACAGCATTCACGTTTAGTTTCTACCATGAACCGTTTATGACCCAACTATTATTATTAGCCTCAATTTTATACCGATACCAGACTACCTTATGGTTAGTCATATGTTTATTTAGATCATCATTTGTCAACAATAGATGTCTATCTAGTTTAATGCGAAACTTTAAATGACAATAACGCTGTTTAGGACTTTTATCTCTTTACGAGTTTATGTTTAAGGCCTCGACATCGAAAGAATGATGGAGTTTTTGACTTGCTCCAAATCTGACATCACACACATAATCAATGATTTATACTACGGTAACCTATTTTCTGCTTAGAAAAACTGTAAAACAATTTTCATGGTACTGTTAATGTCAAACAAAACGGCCGCTTCGAGAATTGCTGCTTATTATATCTATGTTTATGTATAGAATACGTATAAAATATTTGTTAAAATATAACGTGGTTCTGTACGGGTCTAAAACGTAGACGGTAATGGGTCAAGCGGAAAGGGTTAGAAGCATTTAGGATGTGGTATTCAAGAGGATCATTAAAAGAACGGAGATAGGTCTTCATCCCATTTCACCTTTTTATCTACTTCTAATGTATGTCTCTAGCCCTTCAGAAAGTATCCTATCGTTCTATCTCCCTCTTTCTTTACTGACTTCCATAGACCCTAAAGTAGCAGGCGACTGATGAAGACCTAGATTAGGCTACTTATTCCTTGGAAATACCTTAAAATGGCCCAATTAGAAAATCCGGAGAAAGTGTTTCAAGCAATGTTTTGTAGAATGAATAGTTTATAAGTACGTAGTACTGAGCGGCTTGGCCTAGACGTTTAGACCATTGATTAACATTAGGGAGGATGCCGGTTCGATTCCAGGTCCGTCTGCCTTGGTAGAAGTTTTTCTGCGGTTTCCTTAGATCACTTAGGCAAATGCTGAAGCAGTAATATTCCACAGATAATCTTTCATTCTCTTCTGTCTTCATTTCGTCCGTCTCATCTTTCTCACCCGAACCACCACCCACCCATTCCCACGATTCCTGAAAGCAGGCTGAAGAGGGCCTTCCGCCCTACCTTCCGGCGTAGTCCGGAGGGACTACCCGCCCATCAGCATTACTGGCTAGTGGGAATGAAACACACAAAAGTTTTTTTTTAGTATCTGAAAGTTTGACAGTCACTGATCGACAACACCCAAGAGAGGAAGTAAAAAAGCAGCCCAGTGAGAAGGAGCTTTTAGATATCATAGCTTAATCCTACCCTATCTAACCAAGGTTGCTACAGTCCATTTGTTGGAATTGTGACCTTGAAGAAATCTGCGCGAAGATAGAAAGAATACACACTAGGCGTGAGCAAGACAGAAATAGTTGGAACAAGCTTGAACGAGCAGATCTCTCGATGGGCGGTCTTAGGAGATCGGCTAGAACTGTACAGTACTAGACGAAAATGTTTAGAAATTTCTTAAAACAAAAATGTATATAAATTAACTATAGAAAACAAAGCAAAAGTTTTATAGGTGTGTAGAGCGTTAAGTTAATTCACTTGTTATTATTTTTGGCTAAATATGCTTTTAAATAAAGCATATTCTTTACTGTACACTTTAGTCTAGTTCTCGCTCGATGATCGGTGGAGAAATGAGCTTCGCAGCAAATATGATTGAATTTGGAATTATGCTACGGCGCATCCTAATAAAGGGAAGGGGCATATCTCTAACTTCCTGAAACGAACAGTAACTTGAGTTTTGATAGGTTAGATAGGATAGGTCAGAGTATGCTGGATGAATGTTCCCTCTTCCACCTGAAACATTTCCTATTCCATTTCGATCAGTAACTGTACAAAAGAAAACTGTTTAAATCAACATCCCCCGATTTCAATTATTCAAAGCTTAGCAATTTTATGTCATTTCCAAGAAAAAAAAGTGATGTTTTCGATACAGAAGTTTAATGTGCAACCAACAGCACCAATTATTATTATTTATAGCAGAATGCAGTCAAATTCCATGCATTTTGCTGTAATATTTCTAATTGTAGCTAAAAGTTGTAACCATTAAAAATTAAAGAAACAGTTAAGAACATTGAGTTCACCATTTGTCCCTCCACCGAAAGAACCACAAAACCGTTACAACCGTACTAATTACTTAATTTTAAATGAAGAAGAAATTACTAATTAAATCCTCTATTGATAAAAAAAGAAGCATTAGTACCTTGGCATTAATGATATCTCTATCAGGACTGTCGCAAACGTTATTTAGCTGATAATATAAGACACCATCGGGTGAAACGAAGTATGACGTGTCTACCATTGAAAATTCGAACCAACCATGCGCTTCTTCGCACGTCATCACCTGATATA
The DNA here is from genome assembly GCF_000699045.2 of Agrilus planipennis. NCBI lineage: Eukaryota > Metazoa > Arthropoda > Insecta > Coleoptera > Buprestidae > Agrilus > Agrilus planipennis. Next base: position 3,225,664 of record NW_020442466.1, read on the forward strand.
CGTTACAGGTTATTCAGAAGAAGACTATGTACTTTTGGCAGTCGAAATTGTTTGCGTTCCTTTCGTAAACAATTACCATCAAACTTGGCCTAACTTCCTCAGCAATAAATATTTCGCCCATTTCTTGGCAAATTCCTGTTGCGACAAACAGCCAAGGTAATCGTTCGTCCAAAACGTTGTATTTAATGTGTTTTCGGTACCCGATAATGATTGAAAATTTATTCATAAAACTTTCGAGTTGGCGTATGTTTTCGCCTTAATGTAAACAAAGCAATTTGCTATATTTTCGAATGTTGCAAGTTAATATTCGTTCTCAAGCCAAGTGGATCTTGAGTAAATAAATTAATCTTTGTGGTTATAGAATTTGCGACTAATGACACTTTAATTGACATTTCAAATGTCTACTTGATGTAAACCAATTAGGAACACATTAATTGTAAGCAAGTATAATATTTCAAAAACTTCAACTCCTACATAATTGGCTCCAAAAGTGACTCAAGTATTACAAGTATTTTTATAAAGTGCCTGCAAATTACAGCGTTGATTTTGTGGTATCTAAACTTTCTTTAGAGTAATATTAATTCTATTTTCTCTATTTTATTTTGATATTCAAGTGCATTCAGTGTATCGTCATCTCGTTGCGCAAAGCCTTTTTAGGAGTTTCACAAAGAAATGGGTAATTTCTATGTTTGGTCAATTTTTCCCCTAACCTGTAGATATATGATGGGCAACACATTCAAAGTGGTTCCGTCAAAGAGAAAGTGCACGCTGCGTCGCGCAGTGATACAAAGCACAACATCAATCTATTGCTCTGTTGACGAGAATCCTGATCTAAAGTGTTAATCTAGATAGCGGCTGATTGAAGCAACCGACAACAAATTAATTATTACGATGAAGTTCCGGCAGTCGAGACGACGGACTACACCACGAACATCGACCTACGAAAGCTCATATACAGGGTGTGCCGTGAAAACAACTTAATTAATTCCTTAGCCAGAATTAACCGAAGAATAATCTTTATAGTTAAATAAGCCCGTCATCACAAAAAAAGTAAACTTGCAGTTCCAGATAGTCTTGAAAAAGTTCTCTATTAAAAGGCGAAACGTTGGTATTGATTTTTGTTTCCTTCCTTCTACTAGATTCTTAAATTAATACCTTAAAGAAATGGAAGTTATTAATTAAATGCGATTGTGTTTTCATTTTCAAAACTTTTCTTCGGTTTTTTACCCTCTCTGAAACGAATGTATTTGTATGACCTACATACATATGTATGTTTTACCACAATCATTATAATTAACTAAATAAACTTCGGATTTATATACATAGGTAAGGGTAGTCAATGTATTTTATCTGTAGAAAGGTATCTCTTGGTGCTCGGCGACGACAGTTTTAATTTTTATGGAGAATGGCTCATTTCCATTTATTTATGTCGTAATTGGATCACATGCGGGTGTAATTCTATACCTAGTTCTATTACACAAGCAACTATCCCACATCCACGTCGAGTCTACGATATCGCGTTTTATACTTGAGTACAAAGACGCCTCTGCAAAGCTGACTGACTCGGTTTTAGATGCAGACGCGATGTCTCTTTTCCATTCCATCCAGTGCGTGATCTGTAGCACGATTTTCTCGAACGGTACAAACTTGGCCTAATCGTATAAATGGATACGTATATAGCGCGTCCAATAAGTTGTGAACCTAACGTTAAGTAGTTAAACTAACTATCAACTAAAATTTAAGTTCCTTCCTCTTGAATTTGAAGAACAAAAGTAACAAAATAGGCAAAAGCCCCACTAACAATGCAACCAATATCAAAATGAACTGAAAAGATGACAGAAATCTTCTGTTTAAATGTTACTGTATGAGAAAGCTAGTTCTAGTTCTAGGCACTGTAAGCTTCCTTACCCGGCAGTACCGGGTAATTCTACCAGAAAAAAATATTAATATAATTAATTAGTTCAGTATTTAAACGACTTTTTGAATGAGAATTAATGTGGTTGAGAACTTTGGTGAGGGTAAGACATGAACCATTACCCGTAGTGGTGTTGCCAGGTATCCGACACTGCTAATGCCGAGTACCCGGTGATCCAGTACCTGGCAAAATCAATATCCGGTGCATCTTTGATAGAAACCAGGTTTTTACTAGTAATATCGACAGACGATGTTCTTTGAAAAACTGAAAACGGTTTCAGCCAAAATCCCCAAACCTCACAAAATTGAAATAAGGTGGCATTATGCATGACAAATCAGTTGTAAATAATGCAATAAATGTATATATCGTCGTCATAAGCCCCAAGGCCGGTAGACATGCACCTCCTCTTTTTCCTATCTTTAGTCAATTTTCGCATTTCTTGAAAACTAGAGCATCCTGAATCTCTAATTATTTGCGAACAATAATCTAATGAAGGTCTACTTCTGCCCTCTGGACTTCTGTTTCTTATTTTAATATGTCTCTAGCTAGTCCTTCATGTCTGATTTCTCATTTTTAACCTTTTCTATCCACGGAGTTTTTAGCATCATCTTATCATCACATCTCAACGAAAAGAATAGAAAACAAAAACCGCGTTGCACACGATCTACGGCATGATTATAGCGAGAAAATAATGCCGATAGAAAAACGAACCCCTCAGAAGAATATTTGTATTGAAATTGAAACTCAGCGGTTAGTCGTCACACTTGCACTGATAGGATCTTAAAAACAGTTGAACAAGGTTATAATTAATGCTACCTATGTATTTTGTTTTCATCTTGTATCAAGTATGAAAGAGCAGTTTTTCTTAGAATCGGTGCAGAAATTTTTTTAAACACCATGCACGTATCAACTGAAAGCATCACTGCTTGCCCACTTTCTGCCTTTGTCTTCATTTCTTGAGCACGTTTTCCCAGCATCAACATCAAAGTATATGCAACTGACTATAAATAGAATTTCCAATAATCTACATACGAGGGTGGATTGATAAGTTTCCGGCCTGACCAAGAAAAACAAGGTTTTTAAAAATTTTTTTTTTTTATTTCTCAACATAATCTCCAAGGAGGCTGATACATTTCTCATAGCGGTGTTCCAGTCTATTAATGCCATCTCTATAGACTGATTCGTCAAGCTCCTCAAAATAACCATTTACAGCTTCGATTACTTCTTCATTGTCCGCAAATCTCTTACCGCCAAGCCATTTTTTGAGATTAGGGAACAGAAAATAGTCACTCGGGGCTAGGTCTGGAGAGTAAGGAGGGTGCGGCATCAATTCAAACTTTAGATCGTTGATTTTAGCCGTCGCAACGATTGACGTGTGCGCTGGTGCGTTATCGTGATGAAACAAGATTTTTTTCTTCGCCAGATGAGGTCGTTTAATTTTCACCTCGTGGCTCAAACGTTGCAATAAGTCTGCGTAGTATTGACCAGTGATAGTATTACCCTTTGCAAGGTAATCAATGTATATAATACCTCTTGCATCCCAAAAAACAGTAGCCATAACCTTGTTCGCCGAAAAAATTGTTTTTGCCTTCTTTGGAGTTGGTTCCCCTGGTCCAATCCACTGTTTAGACTGTTCTTTGGTTTCAGGAGTGTAGTGGTGGACCCACGTTTCGTCAACGGTTACGAATCGACGCAAAAATTCGCTTGGATTACGCTTATACAATGACAAATTTGCGGTAGAAATGTTTTTTCGAATCAATTTTTGGTCGACTGTTAGCAAACGCGGCACCCATCTTGCACAGAGCTTTTCCATATGCAAATGTTGGTGCAAAATATGTTGCACACGTTCATATGACATCTTACAGGTCTCAGCTATCTCACGCACTTTCAATCTGCGGTCTCCCAGCACTATTTGATGAATTTTTTCGATCATATCTGGAGTTGTGACCTCAACGGGGCGTCCTGAGCGAGGCCCATCAGAGGTGCTCACACGACCCTTTTTAAACTCGGAAACCCACTGCTTAACGGTTGAATATGACGGGGAGGATGTCCCCAGTGTTGAGTCCATCTCTTTTTTAATTTCCTTCGGCGTTAACCCCTTCAAATAAAAGTATTTGATGACAGCACGATTTTCCTGCTTTTCCATTTTTACGAAAACCACAGAGGCGTCTTGTTCAGCGTGCTGTCAAACCTACACTAGCAAGGAGATCGGGCTGAAACTATAGCTACAAGCTATCCAAGGATGGTACTATAGAATGTCACCTCAAGGTAGGCCTAGTGGCGTCATCTCTTGGTTAGGCCGGAAACTTATCAATCCACCCTCGTACATTAAAGAGCATAAAAGTGCATTGTACTTAACGTTCTGAGTATTTGAAAACTTTGTCATGGTCATGTACAAAAAGGCGTAAATGAAAAGCGACTGATTGGTACTCAAATATAAAGAAAACTACTAAATCGGTTTTCAACCTTTTTCACAGGTTATTAATGTAGACCACATGTTAAAATACCCACATATACATACGAAGAAACATAATAACAGTAACGTAAACCTCTGACATTGTTAGTTACTTAATAGTGGATTAATATGCAATATTAATTTGAAATATTTTTTTCGATTTTTAATTTACCCACTACAAACTACCTCAAATTAATGAGGGGGTGTGACAACAGCAACAATTTTTCCCTCATTAATTTGAGGTAGTTTGTAGTGGGTAAATAAAAAATCGAAAAAATTATTTCAAATTAATATTGCATATTAATCCACTATTAAGTAACTAACAATGTCACAGGATTTCATATATTTAATATGTATATATATAATTAAGTTAATAAAAATCGACGGATCGTTAACCTTGTAGGTCGGTTGGTCGTGGTTGCTGTTGTCACTTCTCGTAGTTTAGTGGTCAGAACATTGGTGCGTGAAGTCAAAGGTCCCGGGTTCGATTCCCGGCGGGAGTATGACAACAGCAACAATTTTTCCCTCATTAATTTGAGGTAGTTTGTAGTGGGTAAATTAAATATCGAAAAAATGATTTCAAATTAATATTGAACGTAAACCTAGTTACTGATAAAATAAAAACAAAATACATATGTGTTAAGAAACAGGTCGAAGGAAAATCTTTTCGGAAACAATGCCGTGCCCTGCATAGAATCAATGGAATTCGGATTAGTTGAACAATTATCAACCATACATACATTGTCAAAAAAGCAATTTATAGATCATAACCAATAAGAATTTATCCTTGACATTAATAGTAATTAATTTAAAGCATATACGCATTGTTAAATTAGACTTTCGATTATAACTCCATCAATTAACTTGTCTATCGAAATCTGCCTCACAACTGCTAATCCATTAACTATAATGCATTGATACTGATAAACAATATGGCATATTAATCGTATACTACACCAGCGATAAAATCTAGGTTATATAAAGACTATTGGGTAGAAAAAGGCGCCCGGGGGATTCTAGAAATATAGACAATAATGTCCGACCTACAAGAGGTATACAGAAAAAATTCATTGGCATAGTGAACAAATCAATTACTTTAATTTTCATTTATCTGCTTTATTTGGAAATAATAAAATTAATGAAAATACAACAAATATAAAGGTTTATAATAAGGACCTGCGGTATCAGTAGGTCGGATGTTCTCAAGATGGCGGTAATGATACCGAGACATTAAATAAAATGGCGCAGGGTTAAGCCAATTTTAACAAAACGAAATTACACTTTGATTATTTAAAAAATACGTAATTGTCTNTTTTTTAATTTTAAATAATGATTTCTATACTCTTTTGAACAACAACAGTAGTAATAAATACAGGGTTCATCCTAATAACTAATATTATAAATGAGAATGTGAGTTTGTTTGTTTGAAACGTTTCCATGCCTTAACTACTCAGAAATTTTGTATACACATTGTCAGGGGTACACAAAAGGACATACAGTACCTTCTATCTATAAAAAAAAAAGATGCCGTTCCCCTGGGATAGAAAAATTAGTTTTACATGGTCGTCGATGATCTTTGACACGTATTTAATACATCAACACGAACGGAGTCGCAGCAAAAACCTAAAGTAGTATTAATATAATATTATTAATATTTATTATAATTATATGTACCTATAAGTGGATATGTACTCACTTACTATATTTGTTTGGTATGTAATAGTCGATAAGATCTATTTGTAAAGCGTATTGACCCCTATAAGCGGTCAATGTTTTCTTAGAATTTCAAACAATGATAGGGAAAACTTATGAAGATCGTGTACACATGCCCACGTATTCGAAAACATGAAAAAGAACAGCACGGCCATTTATGGAAGCAAAATAGTTCCATTATCCACCTCAGTCAGTGATCGTAGATACCTTTCTGGACGACTCGAACTCCTTGTATCCTCGACACTTTTGATCTTGGTTTCATTTACACAAACAATTTACGTTCAAACTGGAATTTCCAGAATGACAAACGAAGATTGATCGATTCCAACTTACGAAACTTTTACAACCACTATTTCAATCGGCATTAACAAACTTACAGACACATGTGATCATGATACCATTCTGGATCATGTAATGTTACTATAAAAGCCCAAATATTGATAAATCTTAGGCTTTAGCAAATGTAGGAACCTAAAAGCAGTGAAATATCAGACAAAATTGTTGAATGATATGTCGAAGACCTAGTAGCTAAGTGATAACGACTGATTCAATGATCTTTTCAGCTCGACCTGCTTTGGCTAAGCTAATAATTCAATAATTTATTGTTTTCCTCATTTGGTGTTTTAAATTGTCAGTTAGATACTTAATACCGTTGGACAAGAAGAAGTTACGAGAAGTACCCAGAAAAAATCGGGAATATTCCATACTTAACCATTTAAACGTATAAACAATTCGATGAGATACAGGTCCGAACCGCAGAAGGTCTAAAACTGGACCGCCAAAGCTTTTTGAAAGTACTCATATTATTTACAAAATGTTTTTCTATTTGATAACAAATTATGTTCTAGCATTGAGTGTCACCCATTTTTTGCAGAAAGGATTATATACTTTTCTGGACCTTGATTTTCAAAAACATCCAGACCCTCCAGACCCAGACGCTCAAACCATTCCTTAGCATTATGTAAGACACCAGTTCGATTCCGGGTCTGTCTGCCCTAGTTTAAGTTTTTCTGTGGTCTCCTTGGTTACCCATTCCCATTATTCCTAAAAGAAGGCTGAAGAGGACTTTCTGCTCTACCCTCCCGACGTAGGAACAGGAGGCGTCATGGAAGTCAATTAGAAATAACCGATGAACTAGTTAGAGACATATTAGAAGCTGCAACATGAGTTAAGGGGGATGGAGACAGACCTATATTGTTATACTGTTCGCAAATATAGGGTTGTTCGGAAAGTCATTTCGCTTTTTCCCGACAGAGGATTTAATTGTATTCTTTTGCACCCAACTTCACATTTAAGCCGTATAATTTTTATATGCTTTGAGAGCTCATATAGCAAGGCTTGTGTGTGAAAAATTCCAATCGTTTTTTTTTGAGCTTTTTTGGTTGGTGCCCTTTTAAATATGGAGAGCGATAAGCAGCATTTTCGACATATCTTACTGTTTTACTACAGAAAGGGTAAAAATGCTGTTCAAGCCAGAAAGAAATTGACTGATGTGTATGGAGAAGGTGTGTTGACAGTACGCCAGTGCCAGAACTGGTTCGCTAAATTTCGATCCGGCAATTTTGATGTCGAAGATGCACCACGTTCGGGAAGGCCGGTTGAAGCTGATAAAGACGCGATAAAGGCATTAGTTGATGTGAACCGGCGAATAACAACACGTGAGATCGGATTGAGGTTAAATTTATCAAATTCAACAGTTTATGACCACTTGAAAGGCCTGGGATTATCCTCGAAGCTCGATGTATGGGTTCCCCATGTTCTCACAGAGAGAAATCTGTGTCGCCGCATTGACGTCTGCGATTCGCTTCTCAAACGTCACGAAAATGATCCGTTTTTGAAGCGCATCATCACTGGGGACGAAAAATGGGTTGTATACAACAACGTCAAACGCAAGAGGTCATGGAGCAAAAAAGATGAACCGGCTCAAACCATTTCCAAAGCCGATATTCACCAAAAAAAGGTGATGCTGTCTGTTTGGTGGGATTTTAAAGGAATCGTTTTTTTTGAGCTTTTACCGGATAACACAACGATTAATTCGGAAGTCTACTGTCATCAGCTGGACAAACTGAATGATGCACTTCAACAGAAAAGGTCAGAACTAATCAACAGGAAAGGTGTAGTGTTTCACCAAGACAACGCGAGACCTCACACAAGTTTGGTCACTCGCCAAAAGCTTTTACAGCTTGAATGGGATACAATGCTACACCCACCATATTCTCCAGACCTGGCACCATCGGATTATTATTTGTTCCGGTCACTCCAAAATTTTTTAGGCGGTAAAACCTTCACCTCAAATGAGGAGGTCAAAAACCTCCTCGATCAGTTTTTTTTTATGAGCGTGGAATTATGCTACTACCAGAAAGATGGCAAAAGGTGTTGGACCAGAACGGTCAATATATAATTTAATAAAGTATTTGTTTATTATACGAAAACTGTTTTTCATTTCCACAAAAAAAAAACAAAATGACTTTCCGAACAACCCTATAGTTAGAAATGTGGGTTGCTCCAATTTTAGAGAAATGCGAAAATTGGCTTAAAACAAGAAGAAGTGGAAGTGCGTCTTCTGGCGAAGACCTTATGATGATGAAATAGATACTTAAACAAGTCTCTTAGAAAATTCATTACAGTACAGTATTCTACCAAGTAGGGTAGCTCCATCCTGTTTCTCAGTTTACAAATTATACACATTTAGATAATATTCCGTTACTGCATGTTGAAATTCAGAACAAGAAACATACGGCTTTAAGATATAATGTACCAATGGCAGCGATGGAAACTGTAGCAATTATTATGCGCGTAAGTCTCAACCAGACCATTGACAACATACCAAATAAAGGATTTGTACAATGCAAGTAAGAAGCACAGTTACCATTAGGGTTATCAATCACTGACGAAGAAAAGAAAACGGCAAACGGCGTCAGTTGTAGAACGAGACGAGAAAGTTTATAGATCCGCCGAAGGAAACTGCAATAAGGTCTTAACTACTAAAGACTAGTATATAAAGCAGGCACATGCGGAACTATAGTCAAAGGCACTTTAACAGTCATTTTTTTTACCATTGCTGCTTGTTTGGATTATTGTCATCACGAACAAATGAGATTGACCGAAACAAAAAACAATCGCCTAGAACTAGACCACGTTTACAAAAGTTTAAATATCTTGTTTAAAACAGGCTTTTGTTGGAATATCATTACGGTTTTTAAAAAAAAAAAAAAGAATCACATCTCGTCTGCGCGAAGTAACTCCCCAACAACCCAACACGCTATGTGGCTAAACTCTCAAGGATGGTACGCCGATGAATTTTTGATTTATTTTTTCACGTCTGTAAGAGTGCGTCAGAACGACCCCTTTGAGTATATTGTTTACACTCTCGCTTTGATTGATTCTAGAGTATAAATAAGTTATCGGTTGATTAAAAGCTTGAGCTTATGAGATTGTATCTCTTTTCGTCTATCGACATACACGTGAGGCATTTCCCAGATATAAAAATCCATAGGTAGGTCGTAGTGAGTGAATTCTACCAACGCTATCAAACACGTTATGAATTAAGCCTTTGGACATTTGAGAACTATACGAAAAATAAAACGCACTAAATCTGACTACGTAAAATCGAAAATTATCCACAGTTAAGTACCAAATATTAGATTATTAACAGTCAGTATTAACTACTGAGATAAATTAGGAAATAATCAACAAAAAAGAAAAATTTCTCTTTTATGGTAAATGTTAAAAGTCACACTATACCTTCCACCTTGTAGGCGAATGAAAACATTTTATATTACAACATTTAGCCTGAGCATGTTGTGCTAACATTTGAAATTATTTTTACGTATTTAGTTTTCCAACTTTGACCACTATTTTAACGACAAACATAAATACAGATAGTACACTGTGGAAGCACTGCGCCCTGACTCCAATTCCCCAACATTTCCCTGACATATTTTTGTATCTGCTTCTAATATATCAACTAACTTATTAAATCAAATTTAAAACCCAACTGATGCAGTCTCAAAAAGTTACCAGTTCCACACCGAACTTGGTTTTCGGGAAAAGTTCGATTCCGGATCCATCTGCTGGCGATCCAATTTATTTATGGCTTCCTTAGATCACTTAGGCAAATCCTGGGACAGTAATATTCCACTCTCTTCTATCTTCATTTCGGCCGTCTCATCTTTCTCAACCCAACCACAACAGTCTGAAGAAGGCTTTCCGCCCTACCCTCCGATGTAACCCAGAGGGAGTGCCCGCCCACCAGCATTTGTAACTGGTGGAATGAAACACTCAAAAGTTTTTTTAACAAATTCTACAGAAACACATTTTAGTTTACAGGATTTTTATAAGGAATCATTTCTTACAATTTTGGAAACATTTGTTATCACGCAGTATTTCGGTAGGTAGGTACCCCAGTAGCACACGACATTGGCCCAATATTTATTCTATATTGGTACAATATTGTATATGGGCCCAATATTGGCAATTTATAACCAATATTGGTTATATATAGGAGATACACCTTTTTCCTATATTTTAATAGAATGTTTGTCCGATATTGATCCAATATTAATGAAAGATATTTGGCAATAACTTTTATTTATATCGATATGTAATATTTATCCAATATTGGCAATATATAAGGTATATCTGCAATTACAAAAGTAAAAATGAAAGGAATTTTTTATTCGCTCCTTACATGAAAATTTAAAGTGAAAATTGTCTGGACCAGCCAAACCGTTTACGTTACCTTTGCCATTTGCTGTACTTAGATAGATTTCGACTTAATAATAAAATTATTTTGGGTAACATTAAGGATAGTTAGACCAAAATTGGTTTCATAACAGTTTAACTATGGATATCTTTTTTAGTAGTGCAACAGAATACAACAGCAAGTTAAGTTCCAATATTAAAAGCATCCCAGAGCCATCACACAAACAAAAAATCCATTAAATGTACAGTTTTTCTTTCAAACCAATTCCACTCTTCATCACATTCTTGCTGCGTATAAATTTGGCATTGAGATCACGTCAAGATCCTTTTCCCTTAAGTGTTAGTTCCACACGACACGGCTCCTCGCGAATCGTTCTCCTTCCTTTGGCATATCAGATTTTATCTTGTCTTTAAGTGATATACATTACTTTACGTAAGCCTTACGTACGTAGCTCACGGGAAAATGGAATTTAGGTTTTAACATACACTTGAGGAAGCCTCTTGGTGAGAGACGGAAATAAGGAGCAGGAAGATAGCAGAGAGAGTTTAGCATAACCTTATGAACTTGATAGCAGTGACATGAGTAAAGTTCTGCTTTTGAATCCAATCCAGGACAATAAATTTTTTGCTTATTTCTTCTTCAGTGAAACCGGATATAAGCGGAAGTGGTCATTTTCTGTATGTGAAATTTTTGTAAAATCTAAAATAGCATCGAACACATTTCTATTTGATCCGGAAAACTCAAGAAGTAGAAAAAGCAACTGAAGTTAATAATAACATTTTTTACTTCCAACATTTGCAATTTGCTACAAAATTGATGAACATTATTGAAAGCTTTTTATCTTGTTCACAAAATGTTGGAAACTAAAATTGAAAATAAAGACTACAGGGTGTCATTTTGAGAATAACTTCGTATTCTCTGGAAACTCTCCATATGCTAATCGAAATTGAAGAACTTAATACACAATTTGAAGCTAACTTCAGCCTCTTACACGTGCAAAATTCTTCAAAAGTAATAATAACATTTTTTACTTCCAACATTTGCAATTTGCTACAAAATTGATGAACATTATTGAAAGCTTTTTATCTTGTTCACAAAATGTTGGAAACTAAAATTGAAAATAAAGACTACAGGGTGTCATTTTGAGAATAACTTCGTATTCTCTGGAAACTCTCCATATGCTAATCGAAATTGAAGAACTTAATACACAATTTGAAGCTAACTTCAGCCTCTTACACGTGCAAAATTCTTCAAAAGTAATAATAACATTTTTTACTTCCAACATTTGCAATTTGCTACAAAATTGATGAACATTATTGAAAGCTTTTTATCTTGTTCACAAAATGTTGGAAACTAAAATTGAAAATAAAGACTACAGGGTGTCATTTTGAGAATAACTTCGTATTCTCTGGAAACTCTCCATATGCTAATCGAAATTGAAGAACTTAATACACAATTTGAAGCTAACTTCAGCCTCTTACACGTGCAAAATTCTTCAAAAGTAATAATAACATTTTTTACTTCCAACATTTGCAATTTGCTACAAAATTGATGAACATTATTGAAAGCTTTTTATCTTGTTCACAAAATGTTGGAAACTAAAATTGAAAATAAAGACTACAGGGTGTCATTTTGAGAATAACTTCGTATTCTCTGGAAACTCTCCATATGCTAATCGAAATTGAAGAACTTAATACACAATTTGAAGCTAACTTCAGCCTCTTACACGTGCAAAATTCTTCAAAAGTAATAATAACATTTTTTACTTCNTGGGTTAATATTAAAAATCTACATTGGGCCAATAAAAAAAAATCTGACGTTTCCATCATTGAACCAATATGTAAATATAATATTTTACCAATATTGTTGTGCTACTGGGGTAACTACTTAAATTTTTCTACTTAAAAAACTTCATGTACGAAATGCCTTTGAGTATACATAAGGTTGCATGCACTTTAATACTTGACTCCTCTAGTAGATGAAAGTCAAGGAGTTCCATATTTCTCGAGGTCTAACATTCCGTTATATTGACACTGTTAATATGTAATCGTCCTATGCACCACTAGACGCAACATGAAAACGATTTGTGGTTATATGCACACATGTCGCTCTTAGTTTGGGTCGGAGAAAACCTGTCATGCATACCCATTCCAACAGCATATTTAACATAACCTCAAGAAACAACCATCAGGTATCCATAATGAGTACACAATTTCAAACGGATTTCTATGCCCATTACAATTACACGGCTATTTGTAAAATAAGCGAACGACTAGTTCAAAAATAAAAAACGAAGACAATGATTCTGTAGCGAAATAAAGTAAGTAAAGTACCATATTATCTGAAATCCTTAACAATCTGAAATAAAGTACTAATAAATAAAGCTACACAATTCAGAAAAATAATTCCTTCTTAAGGAAGATTTATCAAGAATCGTCAGATTTATGAAAGTGATGGAAGGCAGAGTATAACTAATGCCATGGAGAGATAAAGGACTAACTACAAATTACGTAACACAAAATATTCATCCATTTTAGACATCCCCCTCATTTCGCCACTTCTTTCGGAACATGTAAATTGGAAAAGGTTTAGGCTTCAATTGATAAAAGGGATTTGACATTGACCTCCCCCAACCCCCCACGTAACAGGACATCACGCCTAACTTGGCAGACCCTTAGTGGTAGCAAATCAGAGGTAGGATTGGTGAAAGAGTAGTGGTGAGCAGTAGTGACAAGCAAACCATGGTGAAATTGATGAAAAATTACGTAACAAAAAATTAATCAATTTTGGAAACCCCCTTACAGGACCATAACGCGTGGCCTATCCCATATTCCGCCCCCTTCATCACTTCATTGCGTAACATATACATTAGAAAAGCATTCGGATTTAATTAAAAAAAAAAAAAGAAAGATATTTGACATTGACATCCTCTCAACCCCGTGTTAGATACCTCTCATATTTTATCACTGGTCCATGTTATTTAATACCAAAGTTATGTATCTAATGTTAAAAGTGCACTTTTCAATAACTTCTTTCAAATAACACTAATCTTAACCTTATATCATATTTCTTGTAACTTGTATTCATTTCGTTTTCCATTTTTTTGTGTCATTAATTTGTAGCCTGGTCTAGCTTAAAATCACCCCTTTTCTCATATTTCATTCTATTGCTGTTCGCTTGTTTCTGTCATCTGTGTACTTAAAACCTCTAGTTTATCGCTTGTGAGAAAACTCAAGATTCTTTTACATATCCATTTCAGTTTCAAAATTCATTATTGATAGATTTATTGCAGTTTCACTTCTCAACCTTATTTTTCTATGTCTCAACGAATACCGTAAGTAAAAAATGTCTAAAAGCATCTTGGGGGTAAAAACAGTTGTATATTTAAAAACATACTCAAGTCAGTCAATCAGTCAGTTGCAGTTTAGACCTTCACTTAATCAGAACCTCTAATTTTAACATTGTACAACCATCACTGTACCAAAGTAAGGGACAAATAAATTAGTTTAACTTACTTCGCTCGCCCCTTTTATTATTAAGGAATTGTTATTGTGTCGGCAAACACATAGAAAAGACTGCCTGGTGTCAGAAGCCCTGACACCCGGATACAACTGGACACCACGTTCGACTGGATTCCCCATCCCCCCCAATTAGCGTTTTGTAATTTATGGCTAGATCCTTAGTAGTGGCAGTGGTGGCAGCACATTAGTGCTACGATTGATGTATAATGAGTCAGATTTTCGATTTTTCATCTTTTTTTTTTTTGAAGCAATTCTTGCAGATTCTTGCTTTAAAGTAAACCAAATTTCAGTAAAATCCATCAACTGTGCATATTTCTTATACCAATAACTCCTTTACTTCACAATCAGATTGGTACATAATCCTTGTTATTACTGAATCACACAAAATGATCCATGAATACAATACGTTGATCTAATCTCTGCTTCCATATTTTAAATTTTGGAAAGAAACTTGATTGCAAAATCCTACTATAACTCTACCCATCAAATTTAATAACATGACACGAAACTAGGAAGCATTTAGAGCATTGCCATTTAAAAATACACCTTGGCATTAGTTTCAGCTTTCTGGCATAGGGAATAATTTCGTATTAATTACACCTCATTAAACATTGGAAAAGTTAACCGTCTAGTAATGTGTCCACGACAAACACATCTTGAGATGTAAGCTAAAATCTACCTATATTATAATACTAGAAAGAGGTAATGTTTGTTTGTAATCCGATTTCAAAAATTCAATAATCAATATTTCCAATGGGCTTTCAGGGTGGACAAGGCTGTATATTACTGCGATAAAATAAATGTGATTTTCGTGGAAACAAACTTTGCAATGTAGCTTAACGAAAATAATGTAATCAATTAAAGAAACTCTGTCAGGGGTATCAATACGAATTAGGTTATTATTGTAGGTAATTTCTTAAATAATATTTAAAACCTGTTAAGCTGACGAGATAGAATTTTAAATACAAATTGTTGTTAAATTGTCATGTCCGCCTCTTCATATCCTGAGTCAATCTTCGCATTCCGTTAACTAGAACATTCCAAATTTCTATTTGCGAAACCCCCTACTGATGCTTCCATATGTCTCTTTAGCCCTTCATGTTTCGAATAATTCCCCAAAAACTCCCAATGTACTGACAGCCTTTATTCCTAAGCGATCCAAATAACTTGTGGTCTTAAATAATTTTGCAAACCAGCATTTTTGAAATTCCACTGAGAATTTCTGCTGCGATTTTATCTACAATTCGAAGCAATAAAGCTGACACGTCTGTGAACAGTTACAGTGTACCGAACATAACCATAAAAGCATTCATACATAAGGATCAAGTACAGAAGCAGCATTCAGTGGTACATTTATCCTGCTACTTTATCGTAGGCATATGGAACGACAGACAACCTGCTCCGTCTAATAAAAACGACAGAGGATACTCATTAATGTCCGCAAAATGATTTACACCGGTTAACTTACACTAAGGCGTAAATTGATTGCCACTACCAAATATCAGTAAATATTATTCCTAATAAAAAAGCATATCCTTCACGCAGTAGGCTTTGATGAGCGTTTACGCAAACCATATCCGTAAAATCAGAAGAGGATATAGGCAACGTCTTCCGTATGGTTTTATTAACCATTTTTGCATTATGAGTTCCTAGTATACATAAAAAAAAGATTCATTATCATAATGATACACCGTAGACAGTTTTATTAAATGTTACAAAACAAATTAATCAGCCAAAGTTATTAATTAATTTTCTTTATGGAAACATAAAACTAAAATCCTTTCCCATTGCATGGCAAACAAAATATTTTCAGGATAGTCAATTTGAAGCGGGTTCCAGAAAATTGTTTATGGGACAGGCATCAGAATGCCTTCAAGATGCCTTTAAGAGATTGAAACGCAGAGGTTTCTCATTGCACAACTTATGGTCAAGATTAGGGTTGCCACCTTTTCAGGCTTCACATTAAGTATTTCTCGACTAAAAGGTTAAAAAAAAAATACTCAGCATAAAAATAAAGTATTTTATTTTTTGTTTTTAAAAACATATTTTTTGTTACACCTAGCAGCCAGTAACAAATTGCTGTCGCTCTTAAATACATTAATAGCCTCTAAACATGGCAAACAAAGATTTAAGTAAACTAAAAGTTCATTTTTAATTAGTTTTAATGAAGCTTTATTCCTGTCGTCCCGCCACTTTGTGTTCATAACAGAGAATACTCTTTCTGTAAATGCTGAAGTGGCCGGAACGGACAGCAAAAGTGACACTACTTTGAACAAATTTGGGAAATCAGGTTGTTCCGTAAATATGGCTTGCCAATTTGCTGTGCAATATTATTGATGTAAAAGTACTCAGAATTTCGAATAATCGCTTACGAAATAACCATGTTTACTTAAGGCCTTAAATAAAATCTTTTTGCGTACTTTATATGTCTTGTAAAATATAATGTACGCACAGTCGAAATAGAGTACAATACTTTATAATAAAGTACAGGTGGCAACCCTAGCCAAGTTTCATGTCTTTCTAAATTACCTATACATACATAATCCTCAAGGTTAGCAGATTTTTTAATATCATTTTTGTTCCTGCAACTGTTTTCCTTTTATTAATGGTCAAGGTTCATGTCATTCTAAATTACCTATACATACGTAATCCTCAAGATTAGCGGTTTTTTTTAAATATTTTTGTTTCTGCAAGTGTTCTCCATTCGTTCCAACGTACTCCACTGCCCCTGTATACTTGTATACGTAATGGTGCATTATGACATGAGCGTTGATGTTTGAATGCTCAGGCGGAGCCCAGTTATCTTACGATTTATTTTTAATCGCTACAACAGCAGCGGCTTAGCGGCCGGTGGTAAGCATACATATTATAGGTATGGCGTGCCAAGAGAGCAAAAAAAAAGTTTGTATGTCCGCCCACACGCGAGGATTATGTAAGACGACAGAAGTTGTCAAGTGTCCAGAAACAATGTTTTCATTTTCATGGGCGATATGTTGAAATTTCGAGCGACATTGAGTCAGACCAGAATTATGAATTAGTAATGACGTGTGTTTATATGAGACTAAAATGTAATAAAATTCAGCAACTAAGTAATTAATTCGCTCACAATCAAGCACAGAACTGATCCCAGAAACTAAGATAAACTTATCCTACAAATGTCTTTTATCCCTAATCCAATTTAAATAACCAATCATCAATTTTAAAATAATTCGAAGTTGTCTATATTCTGCCGAAACTGCCAGACGCGGATCGCGATTTCGATCTTTTTGGATCTCATCAGCGCGTCGCGGGCAGCCCCGACAGAACACAGACCAACTTTTACCGGCTGTCTTAACAGTGCTTTTTAGAAAATACTACAAATGGCGCAGTAAACGCCATCTGTAGCACGATGCTACATGTAGCATTTTCTAAATCATCAATTTTATTTTTAAAATTGAGGGTAAAATCCGTTTTCATATTTAAACATGTTTTTAAAACCTTTGTCCGTTAATGCAGGAGATTTAAAGATACACCGGATAGTGATTTTGCCGGGTACGGATAGCCGGAAACCCAGCATTAGCTTAGGATGCAAGCCGGGTTCCCAGCCCATCTCTAGCTACAGAACTCATTGCTTTAAAGTTTAACTAACGTTATACTACCATAAAGCATAACAGGTTATTATCAAAATTCGTTAAGACGAAGGGTATTACAAACGTCTGTGTTAAAATCTAATATTTCAGAAACGGAACTTGAACTGAAACGGACCTGAAAACCTGATTCATTTTTTACAAGCTTTCTAACGACTTCTGCGGCAAAAATTTTATTCCCGCTTCACTATAATGTATTACGAGGACCAATAAAATGAAAATTAGGAAAAGCAAGTCATAGAAAATCAGAAGAATCAGGAAGCACATACATACAACATGTTATTTTTATTATAGCTCCATAAATTTGTAGAAAATTTAGGAATAGAATAGAAACTATAAATATTTCCGTAATCCTTGTTTCCACGATTTCACAACTGAGCCCCAGCCGAATCATCGTCAAGTGCCTACGAACGGCTACTCATCGGGATAAGCAAAATTCTATACAGCATAGCAGAAAATTCCGGAAATAAAAGTTACGCGGTCCTAAAAATAGATATCCGATTTTTTTTTGAAAACCAATTAAAACGGCACTTTTTATTTTTAATGAATACACACCGGGTGGCCTATTAGTACATACCACAAGATATTTATTCCTGAAAAATTGTTATTCTTAACACTGAAACTAGTCTTGTTAATTCACTCTTTCAAATAATGAATAATTCATTTCAGATTACCAAATCATCATTAGTAAATTATAACTGTAAAAATTATCATCGCTGCTATTAAAACAACGAACACATCTCGATAAACACCTAATAATGATTAAAGGTATAGCGAACACTTAATGAAACTGAAAGAACATTAATAGAGGTATCTAAATTGACCACAATATGATGTATAGAGTGGGGATGAGCCGGGTGTCCGGTTTGGGTTTGGGTACAGTACCCGGTGAGATCCTTAAAATAGCGCCGTATCCGTCGCGTACCGACCGAGCGGCATGGCCTAGAGGTCCAAGTTTATCTGTGGTTTCCTTGGATCACTTAGGTAAATGCTGGGGCAGTAATATTCCACTCTCTTCTGCCTTCTGTCAGTCTCATCTTTTTTACCCGAACCACCACCCACCCATTCCAACGATTCCTGAAAGGAGACTGAAGATGGCCTTCCGCCCTACCTTCCGGAGCAGTCCAGATGGACAGCCCGCCCACCAGCGTTACCAGCTGGTGGGATTGAAAAACCCAAAAGTGTTTTTTTGCCGCGTACCGGATTATAACGCCGGATACGGCAGCGTCAGGTAAATCTACTCAGCCTTCCCATTAAAGATCAGCCAAACAAGGATTAAAATTTCATTGGTTTAGTGTTAAACGGGAATTTAATGTGGTTTGGGACGTTGGTGAGGGTGATATTTTAATGGAAAGCCCGTCATAACGAAGATATGAACTATTAACCACAGTGGTTTTGCCGAATACTCAGCACAGCTAATGCCAGATTACCGATTATCCTATAATCGCTATCCGGTGCATCTCTAGTATATAATGTCCAATTGAATTTATCGTGTAATCAGTAACACCGAAATTTAAAGCCCATGCTTAATAAAAAAAATGACATACCAAATCACTGATATCTTTTAAAATAGACCATAAATCTTCAATAATTCTGTTAGATCCCTAAAACCCCACAAAACAATGTTAACAATAGGCTGTAATTTTCGGCAATTTTATACTAATGAATAGTTCCTCCTAATTTCCGTTTTTTTTTCATTAAATCACATCATACAATTAAGAATAAACACGCAAAAGAGAGTAATCTTTCCGGGTTGATGATACACAACACCTAGATGACGTAAACCCGTCAGTGTAACAAATCGTTACTGCATGAATAGTTAATAGCTACAACAAATCGTCTATTTGCAAATTTTCCAATGGAGTAACATTTGGAACACCGAATGTCACAAATGTTTACTACCAGGACCAAATTGTTTCCTTTTCAACAGGAAACAAACGCAATTGAACAATGCAAATATTGGAAAAACAAAGGTGTGGACCAGGGTTATGTCACGTACACATAAATATGATTTCCGCAAGTCCGCACGAACCTCGCTCGTAAAACGATCAAGTTAGTTATCTCATCAAAGACTGTCATCGATTGTTCATATGAAACGTACTTGATACATTCGTGCACTGTTAACTAGATTCTGATGGACACACACAAAGAAAAAAAGCTACTCACGATTATTATGATAGGTATTTTAAACCATCAAGCTTGGCCATCAAAGAAATGCTTTATTCCCCTGTAAGCTGTCAATTCAGCTCTTATTAATAAATGAAACTGAAATTAACATTGTATCAACAACTACCTAACAATAACGCAATTACTACCAACAACGCCATTTGCAAAAATGCTAACCCAATTCAAATGTTTTTACTTTTCTTTCGACAAAATGGATGCATTTTCCTAAGTACAAAGATTATGTTGTTGTATTCTTATTTTAATATGCTATCCTGTTTGTTCTATATACGTACAATATTGATACTGAGCCATTAGAAAAGTTACAACTACCACGAGTATTTCAGCCCAATTTCTTTTTAATTTTTTAAATCGATACTTCCTGATATTTTTCGAGAACAAATTATATAATCTCATCAAAATATCATTTACAATTATATTGTACATATATTACTAATTGTAGACAAATAATAGCATTTTTCTTTGACACTACATTCATTCCTTCCTTTTATATTAGCTCTAGCCCTAACTGCAGTGACATAAGAGAGGTGGCGCCACGAATTAATAAAGATGAAGGGCGCTAGCCGCCATATTGCATCAAGTTAGCAAAACCACATAAAATTCGAAATGACTAAAAGCAAAAGAATTGCCTATTTTCAAAGGTTTATTTGAGAAAAAACTCAGCAAACATTTTCAATGTACTTATCTATCTAAACACCCACGAATAAAATAGGTAAGTACCACAATAATTTGGGCGTAAGTTTGTTAACCTGTTAATAAAGAAAGCACATAGCACTAGAGTAAATGGTCAAGTGTTGTGACGTTAAAGTCAAGGACGTCGAACCGACTTATTAATTTTCGTGGTGGCATTTTCTTTTGCTAAAGGTAAATGTCACTGATCTACATTTTGTAGATGCCATGCTTTTTAAAGTCGCTTGTTTGCTAGAGCCTCACCTACTATTCCAAGGCTGTACTCACGAATCACGACTCCACTGCTCTAACTACGTTTTATTGCGGTCATTTATTGGAAAATTATAACCATTGGAATGTTGTACGTAAACTATATCGTAATTGAAAGATAAAACTACAATTTAATATTTCAACGACTACAAAATAATTAGGTATGTTTGCCAAAGCGAAACGGACAAAATTACAGTTTTTTCCTTGACAATTTTCCAGAAAATACAAAGGTAATTTACAATATAGGGGTATAAATTGAAGGAAAATCTTTAATCCATTAAGTAACACACAATCTCGGATCCAATAGCAAAGGTACTATTACGAAAAAAATATTTCGGCTTTTTTATTAATTTAAAAACTTGCACTTTTTTGCAGTCAGCTATTTTAATGTTTTAATTAGAACTTGAATGATTTTCTTAGTTTAATATACTACGTTAATGAATAATGAAATAATTAAGCTTAACATACTTGGCAAAACGATTCCAACAAATGACGTTTTTTTAACTTTTTAGTATGATGGTTCAAAATGTTATTTTTTTAAACATTAAGAAATGACAATATTTTAAAAGTTTTGGAATGCCAAAATTTTTTTAGTTCCATTTAGATATTCAACAGTTTTTTTATCTTAAATAACACTAACATTGTACTAACAGGTACTTTTTCCGTTTCTAAAAGACACCATAATTTGCCGCCAGTTTATTAGTAAATCAAAAAATTTGTCGCTTCAATCATTTACTGGAAAATAAACGAAATGCTTCCTTAATATCAAAATGGCACTACACATTTCGTATCTCGAAATAGAAATGGCGAAGAGAAATACTGTAAGGTCTATAATTTGTCGCTGAAAGGTGGTAGCTTTACCCATTTTGTCGCTAGACTATCCTTCAGCTGTCCAGCGAAAAACAACTGAAGCTGCCAATAGACTACACATAGAGTATTTTTCTACAATATTTGCATTTTGAGATGCGCTGTACTGCCATGTATAGTGTCAATTTCCCCTAGACCAGTGACAACATGGTTAAAGTGCCAGCTTTCCGCGACAAATTAATTTATCAATAACCGACGGGAGTGACAAATTTTTGGATTGGTAACAAATTAGCGACAAATAATAGTACACCTAAGAAACAGGAACTTTATCATGTACCTACGTAGTTTTTGGTAATGAAAAGTCTCAACTGAAATCAGCTTTTTAATGAAATCCTATGACATTGTTAGTTATTTAATAGTGGATTAATAATATGCAATATTAATTTGAAATAATTTTTTCAATTTTTTATATTTACCCACTACAAACAAACTACCTCAAATTAATGAGGGAAAAATTGTTGCTGTTGTCACACCCCCGCCGGGAATCGAACCCGGGACCTTTGGTTTTACGCACCAATGTTTTACCACTAAACTAATTTTTCCCTCATTAATTTGAGGTAGTTTGTAGTAGGTAAATATAAAAAATCGAAAAAATTATTTCAAGTTAACATTGCAGCTTTTTAATGTTTTCGTAGACATCTCAGTTATATATACAAATATGGACAACAATTTTATTATTCATGTCATAATTCTTTCGAAATTTGGACAGCATTCTTTAAAGATAATCATGGCAAACGACTCAACAACAAATGGCGTTCTTCAATTACCTGTACTTATCTTTCGAATGTGTCGCATTCTTTTTGAATGTGTAAGTATAAGTTCTATTTCTGTGCATACATAATAATAATTACTACAACATAATTGCAACGACTTTTCAGGCAATTTTTTGCACTCGATAAATTTACGTAATATAACTATTGGCTTTTTCAAAACAATCTACTAACGAACTTCGCAAACCTTTCACTTTCTATCGCAAAAGATCTTACATTTAACAAGTAGCATGCACAATCTATTTCAAAACATGTAACTAGAGACGCATGTAACGTCTAGTAAGTCGTTTATTCAATACACGTCTTGCATTTCCTGATAAAAAAACAAAAGATAAAAACCAAATCTGATAAAAGATTAATAGATTTTACTGATTATTTTCATACATATAGCAATTAAGCTACCGTACTAATGGTTACTTTTTTAGATGTTACTAGCACTGGCTACACGAAAGCTCTAGTAACTGTCCTAATATTGAAGCCACCCATTTATTTATCTAAAGATTAAATCAATTAACCGCGCTAAAATTTAAACTATAGTCCTTCCATAAATGTGTAATGTTAAACATGAAAGAAATCATCTTAAAACACTATCTAACTACGGAAAAAATTAAAAATGCATATTTTTATTAAACGCGATTATAAATTCCCAATTTTGAATTGTGCAAACTTTATAAGTGTAAAATTAACAAAATCGTAAAATCCGGTATGTACTTACATTTATTACACCCTGACAAAGGCATATGCTAATGCAATTCCATTACGAATTACAAAATCCAATTACCTGTAACAAGAAAGGAAATTATTAATAGTTAATTTACATAAAACACTTACTCTAAAAAGGGAAAACGGATCTAAAATCATTTGTATAAATTAAAACTGCTTTACTAAAGATTTCATTATTTGGTACTTATAAGTATACATGATCGTGACATCAATGTTTACAAATTCCAAATATATACATTGTGCAAATAGCGATTTTCGTAGTATTCACATTTCAATAGTTCTTAGACAGGAAGTTTTAAATACCACCTTCACCAACATCCCAAGCCACATTGAATCCCGTCGTTTAAACATTCACCAATGAAATTTTAATTCTTGGTTGGCGGATTTTCGATGAGAAACGAGCCTTTAATTTTTATAGCATTCCACGTTCCTACCCTTGAAATACTTCATCTCTTGTTAACGTTATTTCCGAAGATATCCTCCGAGGAAGTCCGTCCCCATCGAAATGCTTTACCTCAGCAAACGTCATCCTCTATATAAATGTAGATTGTACTCGAGATATCTACCGAGCGGCATAGCCTAGAGGTTTAGACCATTGCTAGCATTCGGGAGGACGCCAGTTCGATTCCGGGTCCGTCAAACGCAAATGCTGGGGCAGTAATATTCTACAGATAATCTTTCATTCTCTTCTGACTTCATTTCGTCCATCACAACTTTCTCACCCAAACCACCACCCACCTATTCCCACGATTCCTGAAAGCAGGCTGAAGAGGGCCGTCCGCCCTACCTTCCAGCGTAGTCTGGAGGGACTGCTCTTCCACCAGCATTACTAGCTGGTGGGAATGAAAGACTTAAAAGTTTTTAGTTTTTTTTTTCCAGATATTATTGCCTTTCACATCGCAGCGTTTGTCCATCAGAGTGCCTTACTGACCCCATGGTCTCTACCATCATGAATATCGAAAGGGCTGCTGTCCACTTTTAGGAACTTATCACTTCGTCAGTCCGCTTTTTCATCAAGGATTTCTTCATTAAGGTTGAAATCATGGTAGAGAATCCTTAAATCATTATTAATATTCGCATGCGGATCTAATCGTTCTTTCGTTATTAATTCTAAATAACAGTGTATCACTTTATCATTTACAAATTTATGTCTGTCCGAGTTATTTTTTTCATCATTATAAGTAATTTTTTTACTACATTCACATAATGAATTCCAACGTTTCATTCATTTAGCCATTTCAAATCAGACCGACGAAATCCTTAAAACACCATAATTAAAATAAAAATGCCATGCGCCATCGACAACGGTACCACACGTCCAAATTTGGACAAGTTATACTAGTGATAAATACGTAGTCATCAAATTAATAAAACAACGGTTAAAATTGCAAACTACAGGTTAAATTAACGGGCAGACAGAAAAAAAAGCGACCATAGCAAAACAATTACACCCATTGACCTTCTGCGGGCAGGTAGCCAACAGTAACAGGTCGGTCGCATTTTACTAGTTAAAGTGTTTTTCTCGTTTTTAGTGTTAAGTAACTTATCGATCATAAACTGTAACAAATCTCTAGAATGTTGTAACACAAAAGTTAAAAGAGCAAAAATGTTACAACTCATTAAAAGAGATAAGTATCTAACTAGGATTTGTACTACTGCGAATTTAATGAATTAACCATTAGCAAGACAATGCGGATATCTCATTTATGCAATCTTTAATGATTTAGTAGCAACATAAAACTGTTCAGCAAAAGATCAAATTTACAATTAATACCAACGTAAAAATAGTAAAGTGAGTGTGCTGACGAGAATTCTCCTTACTATCAGGAAATTAAATTGAAATAGTAGAGATGAGATAGGTACTGAGATAGATCATGGCATAGATGGGCGTTATAGAAACGATAGAAATAAATACGTAATACACTGGAACTTAGCTATATAGCAAAATCGGTTATAACGACAACACTGATGTAACGTTACGTTTCAACAGTCTTACAAATTTATCATTCAAAACAACGCTAAAAATGTCAGTCAAAAACTCGGATGTGACCTCATATTTTTACTGATACAAATCCTTGAAACTAGTATATTACAGTTGTCCACCCCTAATTGCCTCGGTTATTACGTTAAATTATAGCCAATCCCTAGGGCGACGCTATAAGCGGATTCTAATGTATTAGAAAGGGAGTTAAGATTAAGATGGGTGCGAAAGAAAAGGAAAAATTAGAAGTATTTGAAATCTAGTGTTAAATATGGATGATTAAAACATCGGGCATAGAAAAGGATTTTTAAAGGACAAGGACTATGGATATGAATAAGGATAAGGACAGAACCCATTTGACGTGAAGGACTAGGTACAGATATTAGATGCAGAAACAGAAATAAAGGGGGCAGAACAAGTTTTATATTAGATGTTACTACGCGTAAATAAATAATTAGAGATGCGGAAAATGGAAAAATTGACTCAGGATAAAATGGAGTGAAAGTTCGCCTTCAAACAATCTTCGAACAGACGACCTTCAGATGATGAACATTGTAAGGTTCTCTTTTCTTCTTTGAGCTCGAATATCATTTGTTATTTATGCAGTAAAGTACATAGAATGGAGTTATAAATCTTTGATAGAGCTTTAAATTGTATTTTATTGAGTCCCGAAACAAACTGGCAATAAATAAAATATACATGCCAGCCGTTATGGATCAACACCTTATGATAGCGCACGCGGATCTTCAATAATAATCGCTTGCACATGACATGCACAGCAATGCAATAATTTTTAACACGTACATATACAGGTACGGCAAAACGTTCACCGAACTTGGAAATTACACATGTCATTGTCGGCATTTTTTCTTTTTAAGTCGCACGAGCAAGAATGGTAATGGTTAATTTAGAAATTCGAAAAAGATTGTTAAAAGTGTATTCTCCATTTCATCCCTTAGTTTAGTTAATATTAAAAAAGGTTCGAGGCAATTAAGGGTTGGAAGGTTTTTATTTTTGAAGAACCAACAACTGGGATACCTCCCAAATAAAGGCGAAATTAGTTAGAAACATATTAGAAGCAGGAACCGGAATTGAGAGTAGATGTACGACTAGATTAGATTATTGTTCACAAATGGTTAAGGATGTAGGATGTTCTAGTTTTAGGGAAATGTGAAAACTAGCTCAAGATAGGAAACAGTAAACATGCGTGTCCAACTAAACTTAGGACTTTCGACCTTATGATGATGACGATGATGATGAACAAAAATGCATATTTTAGTGAATGAATGGAGTAAATTTTTTCAACCACGTCTATCTTCAATGACAACTGTGTTGAACTAATGGAACATTCAATAATTTTTTAACAATACCTCTTCAAAAACATTCAAATGCACTTGTTGAACATACCAAAAAGATCTCTGAAAGTATTTACAAGAATTTCTACATAATACGTCGCATTTTTTGAGAAGATGATATCGCCGCCTTGATGATTGCATGTAATAGAATATCCTTATGTTCGGTTCTCAATTCACCACTAGTGTAGGTTTGCATGGCAAACTAAATCAACTGAACAATACTAGCTGCACAAGCTCTAAACGTTTTTGGAAAATTGCCAAGATCTTCCACTTAGTTATAAATAAATGTAATCATTAGCTAACTATACGGCAGTTCCTCTAATTCATTAATATTATTAACGGTTGTCTTTTCTAGTCTAGTTTGAGCCAGAATTACTTATAGACCCATTTTGAAAAAAGAATGGTTCAGTTTAAGTGAATGAATTCTTATCTGAGACATAACATGTTGTACAAACGAAAATGCTATTTTTACAACATTAATATTCGATACATTCAAATACAGCTCTTTATAGATTCCCGTATCAAGGATATTAAAAAAATTACTAGATACTAAAAATTGCTTTTTATAATCAAAAGTTATGGCCCAATATGAAGACTACCAACAGCACATTGTGCACTTCTGATATAGAAAAATGAAAATCAAAAATCTACATCATCTTAATGTTGAAAATGCATCCAAACAATTTTTGTCCTAACAATACAATAATTACAAACATTATAAACTAACATCTTCTCCATTTTGTGTACGTGGATATCAAATAATCATCAGGGCAATTACATGATTAAATTACAAAAATTGATATGTATATGACACATAATTTAAAGCGTTAAGCTTTGCAGCTTAAGTGATAATGAAACGTACAACAATAAAGGGTTAATATAGACCGTGTTGTGCTACAAATATTCGTCACACATAAGTCCACTGACCTCTTCTACAATTACTATTTTACACACACGTTGCTGTAATATTATCTTATCAGCAAACTAGACATCGCTACTTATCAAAACTGTTTTGTGTATTGATACTATGATAGTTCTATCGGTATTTTCTTTTTTTAAAGTTTTGTTACTTGAGCACTGACACAATAGCTACCCGTTTTTAGGAAACTCTTCTAATATTTTAACACCATGTTGAGCTTTACTTAAAAAAAAAAAAACACAACGTGTAATTATACAACACGCTACTGAAGTGAAACTTCATCAAACACTCAAACATACCAGGATAGGGATTAACGAATTGGTTAAATGGAATTATCTGTAATATACTATAGAATGTCTTTGTATACAACAATCACAGCTTTTTTGTTATTAGACAATACAAACCGGCCGGTACCGCCGCAACCGCTATGTCCCTGCATTTTAAGTCTAATATCTTCGAAAATATTAATTACAATTACATGCTGTAAAGGGCCATATTGATCTATATTAAATGCACAATGTATTTAAAAGTACTTAATTGGATAAGGATNAATATTTTAAAAGTTTTGGAATGCCAAAATTTTTTTAGTTCCATTTAGATATTCAACAGTTTTTTTATCTTAAATAACACTAACATTGTACTAACAGGTACTTTTTCCGTTTCTAAAAGACACCATAATTTGCCGCCAGTTTATTAGTAAATCAAAAAATTTGTCGCTTCAATCATTTACTGGAAAATAAACGAAATGCTTCCTTAATATCAAAATGGCACTACACATTTCGTATCTCGAAATAGAAATGGCGAAGAGAAATACTGTAAGGTCTATAATTTGTCGCTGAAAGGTGGTAGCTTTACCCATTTTGTCGCTAGACTATCCTTCAGCTGTCCAGCGAAAAACAACTGAAGCTGCCAATAGACTACACATAGAGTATTTTTCTACAATATTTGCATTTTGAGATGCGCTGTACTGCCATGTATAGTGTCAATTTCCCCTAGACCAGTGACAACATGGTTAAAGTGCCAGCTTTCCGCGACAAATTAATTTATCAATAACCGACGGGAGTGACAAATTTTTGGATTGGTAACAAATTAGCGACAAATAATAGTACACCTAAGAAACAGGAACTTTATCATGTACCTACGTAGTTTTTGGTAATGAAAAGTCTCAACTGAAATCAGCTTTTTAATGAAATCCTATGACATTGTTAGTTATTTAATAGTGGATTAATAATATGCAATATTAATTTGAAATAATTTTTTCAATTTTTTATATTTACCCACTACAAACAAACTACCTCAAATTAATGAGGGAAAAATTGTTGCTGTTGTCACACCCCCGCCGGGAATCGAACCCGGGACCTTTGGTTTTACGCACCAATGTTTTACCACTAAACTAATTTTTCCTTCATTAATTTGAGGTAGTTTGTAGTAGGTAAATATAAAAAATCGAAAAAATTATTTCAAGTTAACATTGCAGCTTTTTAATGTTTTCGTAGACATCTCAGTAATATATACAAATATGGACAACAATTTTATTATTCATGTCATAATTCTTTCGAAATTTGGACAGCATTCTTTAAAGATAATCATGGCAAACGACTCAACAACAAATGGCGTTCTTCAATTACCTGTACTTATCTTTCGAATGTGTCGCATTCTTTTTGAATGTGTAAGTATAAGTTCTATTTCTGTGCATACATAATAATAATTACTACAACATAATTGCAACGACTTTTCAGGCAATTTTTTGCACTCGATAAATTTACGTAATATAACTATTGGCTTTTTCAAAACAATCTACTAACGAACTTCGCAAACCTTTCACTTTCTATCGCAAAAGATCTTACATTTAACAAGTAGCATGCACAATCTATTTCAAAACATGTAACTAGAGACGCATGTAACGTCTAGTAAGTCGTTTATTCAATACACGTCTTGCATTTCCTGATAAAAAAACAAAAGATAAAAACCAAATCTGATAAAAGATTAATAGATTTTACTGATTATTTTCATACATATAGCAATTAAGCTACCGTACTAATGGTTACTTTTTTAGATGTTACTAGCACTGGCTACACGAAAGCTCTAGTAACTGTCCTAATATTGAAGCCACCCATTTATTTATCTAAAGATTAAATCAATTAACCGCGCTAAAATTTAAACTATAGTCCTTCCATAAATGTGTAATGTTAAACATGAAAGAAATCATCTTAAAACACTATCTAACTACGGAAAAAATTAAAAATGCATATTTTTATTAAACGCGATTATAAATTCCCAATTTTGAATTGTGCAAACTTTATAAGTGTAAAATTAACAAAATCGTAAAATCCGGTATGTACTTACATTTATTACACCCTGACAAAGGCATATGCT
Source organism: Agrilus planipennis (assembly GCF_000699045.2). Classification (NCBI taxonomy): domain Eukaryota; kingdom Metazoa; phylum Arthropoda; class Insecta; order Coleoptera; family Buprestidae; genus Agrilus; species Agrilus planipennis. The sequence goes on from NW_020442466.1 coordinate 3,255,713, forward strand.
AATGCAATTCCATTACGAATTACAAAATCCAATTACCTGTAACAAGAAAGGAAATTATTAATAGTTAATTTACATAAAACACTTACTCTAAAAAGGGAAAACGGATCTAAAATCATTTGTATAAATTAAAACTGCTTTACTAAAGATTTCATTATTTGGTACTTATAAGTATACATGATCGTGACATCAATGTTTACAAATTCCAAATATATACATTGTGCAAATAGCGATTTTCGTAGTATTCACATTTCAATAGTTCTTAGACAGGAAGTTTTAAATACCACCTTCACCAACATCCCAAGCCACATTGAATCCCGTCGTTTAAACATTCACCAATGAAATTTTAATTCTTGGTTGGCGGATTTTCGATGAGAAACGAGCCTTTAATTTTTATAGCATTCCACGTTCCTACCCTTGAAATACTTCATCTCTTGTTAACGTTATTTCCGAAGATATCCTCCGAGGAAGTCCGTCCCCATCGAAATGCTTTACCTCAGCAAACGTCATCCTCTATATAAATGTAGATTGTACTCGAGATATCTACCGAGCGGCATAGCCTAGAGGTTTAGACCATTGCTAGCATTCGGGAGGACGCCAGTTCGATTCCGGGTCCGTCAAACGCAAATGCTGGGGCAGTAATATTCTACAGATAATCTTTCATTCTCTTCTGACTTCATTTCGTCCATCACAACTTTCTCACCCAAACCACCACCCACCTATTCCCACGATTCCTGAAAGCAGGCTGAAGAGGGCCGTCCGCCCTACCTTCCAGCGTAGTCTGGAGGGACTGCTCTTCCACCAGCATTACTAGCTGGTGGGAATGAAAGACTTAAAAGTTTTTAGTTTTTTTTTTCCAGATATTATTGCCTTTCACATCGCAGCGTTTGTCCATCAGAGTGCCTTACTGACCCCATGGTCTCTACCATCATGAATATCGAAAGGGCTGCTGTCCACTTTTAGGAACTTATCACTTCGTCAGTCCGCTTTTTCATCAAGGATTTCTTCATTAAGGTTGAAATCATGGTAGAGAATCCTTAAATCATTATTAATATTCGCATGCGGATCTAATCGTTCTTTCGTTATTAATTCTAAATAACAGTGTATCACTTTATCATTTACAAATTTATGTCTGTCCGAGTTATTTTTTTCATCATTATAAGTAATTTTTTTACTACATTCACATAATGAATTCCAACGTTTCATTCATTTAGCCATTTCAAATCAGACCGACGAAATCCTTAAAACACCATAATTAAAATAAAAATGCCATGCGCCATCGACAACGGTACCACACGTCCAAATTTGGACAAGTTATACTAGTGATAAATACGTAGTCATCAAATTAATAAAACAACGGTTAAAATTGCAAACTACAGGTTAAATTAACGGGCAGACAGAAAAAAAAGCGACCATAGCAAAACAATTACACCCATTGACCTTCTGCGGGCAGGTAGCCAACAGTAACAGGTCGGTCGCATTTTACTAGTTAAAGTGTTTTTCTCGTTTTTAGTGTTAAGTAACTTATCGATCATAAACTGTAACAAATCTCTAGAATGTTGTAACACAAAAGTTAAAAGAGCAAAAATGTTACAACTCATTAAAAGAGATAAGTATCTAACTAGGATTTGTACTACTGCGAATTTAATGAATTAACCATTAGCAAGACAANAATTACATGCTGTAAAGGGCCATATTGATCTATATTAAATGCACAATGTATTTAAAAGTACTTAATTGGACAAGGATTAGTGCTGTATTGCTTAAAATCGCCATTAATTTTCGTAAAAAGTAAAGGAAAAAAAAGGGTTATTGTCGATTATCCCTAAGAGATAGATATACACCATCACGGACTTTTTGTAGATCTTTTTAAGGTGTACAATACTGTAGTATATTATTTTCTATCTCGTAGGGTTCAGCCAGTGTTTGCAATGTTAGCGCAAAAAATGTTTATTTATGACATCACATTACAAACCTCTAAAATTATCAGTGTTTCTCTACTATGTTATGCATATAAACGTTCCTCTTAAATTACTCTATCTACTAAAAAAAACGCATTAAAATCAGTTGCGTAATTTTAAAGATCTAAGCATACATAGGGACAGACAGCGGGAGAAATGCGTTGCATGATTTCGTTACATAGCAACTCCCATGAAACAAACTTATTCTACCGTTTGTAAAGAAGTTTCACTTCAAAAAGACAAAGATAAAAATCAGTGTAATACAAATTTATTCTTCGAGATTGGCCTTCTGATTATATGTTCAGTTTACTCCGATTTGATATTTAATCATAGACTGCATTTCGAAGATTGCCCAAACCCGTTTTAGGATGAACTAATCATTCCGAGGTAAGTATTATCAATGTTTGATACATACTGCTAATAAAAAAAGAAAAAAAAACAAAATAAAAAAATGTTTGTAACTATTACGTATTAAATAACAACAACTGGTTTGAAGTTGAACTAGAATAACTCCCGAATTATCACAGCGTTAAATGGATACTATATTTATAGGTTTCCGTGTAGGCGGCTATGTAAATTGCTTTAAATGACTACAACAACGTTCATACGGCTCAATCTATTTTAACTTGATTGATACCTGTTTGTAATTTGTTTAAATGAGTGAAAACAGTGAATGACCTGAACGTTTATACTACAAACTCATTTCGAAAAAACAAAAAAGAGTAAGAACTAATTCAGGATGGCATCAGCTTTAAAAAAAAACATACAGATGTGGTGTTATAAGAAGATACAAAAAGTTAGAAATGGGGAGAGAGGACATTGTAGAAATCAATGAGAAATAGGCGAGATAGGTTGATAGGACACTTTCTCAGGCACGAAGGGCTAGTTAGAGATATAGCAGGTCTTAAAAGGGGTAGACGCACATCTAGACTAGATTACTGTTAGCAAATAGTTAAGGATCTTGAAGACCTTACAATGATAATGATGATTTACGAAAATAACTCAAGCAGCATATAAAAGTAGAACAGCCTTTACATCCTTTTAATTCGGTAATATGTTTTATCAAAAAATTTCTTCATAGCTGACGTATCCTCCTTATAAGCTATCTACCTGCCAAACTTCAGCTTCACTAATAGGTCACCCTAGGTTTCCGAGATTTCGTGTTTAGTCAGTGAGTGAATGAGTGACCTTTCGCTTTTGTTTATTTAGATTTAATATTATAAGTCAGCGTAAAAAAAAAGCATTCTGTTATTTGGAATAATCATGTCTTCTAACTAGACGATTTAGTTCAATTCATTGATACTTTTAATTTATTGAATGCTAAATAAAACCGAAAGTGAATACATCCAACCATGGTTTACTATAAGAGCTACAAAGATACAAACACTATTTTAATATTCTTATAATTGATCAATTACACACAAGTACTGACTAATTTCAAATTTCTTTTTATCACATACAATAAAAAAAATGTCACAACCAATTGTGTCAAAAACTTCACGCAACAAAAAAATGTGGCAATTTTAACATTCAAGACAATACACGAATTAAAAAAAAAATTAAATGCCAATTAACCATTGCTCTCACAGAAGAAACTCTCAAACTCGACAAGAAAAAGTCAGGATTCTTGAAGGATTCCTAACAGGCTACGGAGAATTGCGCTACTACAGAATAAGCAGTTTTTCCTGTCGTTTTTGTTTCGAGGATTTCAAACCTTAACAACCCAATCCATCATCATGAAATTTTGTAGACACACCTTTTATCCACAAAAAATTTTGTTCCCACGGGATAGAAAAAAAATAATTTTATGTGGTCCATTTGACGCTTAGATATCAACACGAACGAAGATGCGGGTAAAATCTAGTTGCATAATAATTTTGATGTTTATTTTACCTATTTGACGTAGTAATTTTAATTTTTGGCAGCTGACAGAACTCGCTTGATTAATATCCACGGGCTGTCGCCAAATGCAACCAATCGTAAAACAGTATTTTAGGTATATCCGTTTTTAACACACTTTTAGTACTTCGTGGGAGACAAGATATTGTTGTAGTGTTATGTATTAGATCTATAAACACTTACGCTGACAAAAAATCGAAAAAACATCAAATCGAACACACGCATCCAAAAAAATCGCCTGATCAGATTTATTCATGACTCAGTAGTATTTTATTTTTGCACACTTAATGACTTAATGTGAATACTGTGAAGGCGTGAAATCCAATAAGACAACTCAGCTTAAATAACTATCGAATCGGTCGCAAAACAACAATACAAAAATACAATTTCAACGTTTCCTATATTTCTAGAGTAAATCTGTTAATTTTTTATAATGCAGTAAAACGAAACTGGTATGCAAGGGAAGAAAAAGTAGGAAAAGAGCGAATATAAAGATAGGAGACGAAAAATTAGAAGAAGTCGCTGATTTTAGAAGTCAGATAAGTGAGGATGGACGGTGTGGTACGGATATAAAGCAGAGAATAGCGCAGGGTCGAGTCGCCTTCAAATAAAAAGTCTAAGACGTCTATGCTCGCGAACGATTAATTTAGAAATTCAAAAAAAATTGTTAAAGGTATATGTATGGAGCGCGGCGGGTGCAAAACACGAACGGTGGACGCGGCGGAAAAGAAAAGGTTAGAAGCTTTCGAAATGTGGTGTTACAGGCGAATAATAAGGATACCATGGATAGAGAAGGTTAGAAATGAAAAGGTATTAGAAAGAATAGGAGAACAGAGGATTCTATTGAAAGTTAATAAAAAAAAGACGAGATAGGTTGGTAGGACACCTTCTCAGGTATGAAGGTCTAGTCAAAAACATTTTAGAGGCAGAAATGGGAGTTAGAGGCAGACCTAGATCAGATTACTGTTCGCAAATGGTTAAGAATGTGGTTTGTTCTAGTTTTAGGGAAATGCGAAGATTAGCTCAGGATAGGAAAGAGTGGTAGGTAGTCATGAAAACGAAACGAAAAAACAAAGAAGTAATAACATGGTGCACATTTAGGTACCATATACCATAATTGTACTAATTATACAAAATGGATTCCAGATACCAGAAGTATAGTTATAAGTATAGATGTATATTACTGACATTATACGAGGGTGGATTGATAAGTTTCCGGCCTAACCAAGAGATGACGCCACTAGGCCTACCTTGAGGTGACATTCTATAGTACCATCCTTGGATAGCTTGTAGCTATAGTTTCAGCCCGATCTCCTTGCTAGTGTAGGTTTGACAGCACGNAAGAGGAAGGTTTATATGTATAATACATGCATAATATAGTAGAAAAACACTGATAATTTTAGAGGTTTCTAATGTGATGTCGTAAATAAACACATTCTTTGCGCTTACATTGCAAACGCTGGCTGAACCCTACGAGATAGATTAGGATAATGTACTACAATATTGTACATCTTAAAAGGGTCTACAAAAAAGTCCGCGATGTTATATGTCTATCTCTTAGGGATAACCCACAATAACCATTTTTATCCTTTATTTTTGAAGAGAAATAATGACTTATTTACGAAGCGATTGTAGCCAATACAGCATTAATTCTTATTCAATTAAGTACCTTAATTACATTGTGCATTTAATATAGATCAGTATGGCCCTTTACAGCATGTAATTTAAATGAATATTTTCGAAGATATTACAGATTTCAAATGCAGGGACGTAGCGTTAGCGGCGGTACCGGCCGGGAGGCCAGTTTGTATTGTCTAATGACAAAAAAACTGTGAATGTTGTATTTAAAGACATTCTGTAGTATATTTTGAAGATTTCCCCTTCTCGATAATAATCTAAACAAAACCAAAATATACATATTTAGTATCAGTATTGCACCAGTGCGAAGCTGGGGCGGGTCACTAGTATATTATAATATTTTCGATGTGCTGGTATTTCTAAAGTCAGTGAGTTTCGTAGATGTATGTATGTATCTTCACGTATCCCAAAGTTGTGCAAAAGTTCACCAAATTGCTTATGGATTAATTTATTTCAAAAATAAATAAATTTTGATCAATTAAGATACGAAATATAAGTTTTTTTTATATGAACATACTTGAGAAAAACTTTAGTGCACGCCACTGGTAGTATCTACCCGACTAATTAATGCCGCCTAACACTCGTTTAAGACACTGGTAATTAGCTCATGCTCGACTATTTCTAAAGAAAAAAGGAGGAGACCGGAAAGAGCAAATATCTCTTTTCTCATATCCCTACTTCAATAGACGCAAGTCAATTATTGCAGCACTATTTACATTTCCGGGAGAATATTGAAAGAAAATTTTTAAACTGCTCAGTTTATATCTATCTATAAATAATGTAAAAACAGATTTATTACAAAAAATGGAAACATCAGCTATCGTACGTCAAACGAAAGCCCATAAAGAAAATTAAACAATTTTCTTGTAGTTTATTTGCTAATCTTTTGTTTACGTTTACGTAATTTAATCGACAGATTTTCCACTTTTACTCAAATCTACACTGACCGACTTTTTTAAAAACTAACACTATTAATGTATATGGGACTAATAATAGTGATGTTAGCTTAGAATTCGAAAGAATTAAAAGTGTTTATTAAATAAAATGAAATACAAAATGAACATATCATAAGTTCGTACAAATTCGATCCTCTACAACCGCTGTCTTCGAGAACTGATTCAACTCTCCCCCGCAAGACTGACCGTAATGTTTTTGAGACCCTCGGTCAAGTATACCCTCTCTGTCTCTCTTTACCCCAACGTTGCACGTGTCAATTTTTGTCACTTTCTCACGGTACCTTCAGTCAGCTAATAAAACCGTACGGTTGGAGAGGACGCAGTAGTTTTCTTAAAGTTTATTGCTTAAAAATATTTTGCTTCTTATTCTAAACATACGGATAACAATTACTTAATCCCTTAAAATTACAAACTATTCCTAAATTACTTTAAGCCTACCATAAACTAAAAAGCACGCATTCCCGATACTACATGTATTTGAATAGTTGTGTATACAGAATTTTTAACAAAAATCTCGACTAATAGGTCAAAAATGTGAGCAAATACTAGCCAAATGTACTCTGTGACTAAATGAATCACACAATTACATTAAAAAAAAAAAGAACAAACGACTGTCATGATCTTAAAATTAACAAAAAATCTGTAGAAATATTAATGTGAAAATTTTTCGATATCCACTACAAACTTCTTCAGGTTAGTGACGAATAATATTTTTGTTGCTGTTGTCACACCCACCCCTGTGCCCACTGTACCCACATCTGTAGAAATGGTATTGACCACCTCAATGAAGTAGAATAATAGGGCATTATTTTATCGCACTCATCCTATATTTGCTATCTTTGATATAACACTTCACCCTCATGTTCCTTTTAAGACAAAAAACTGCAGACGCTAAGAAATTGTAAAGTACTTATAAACTGTAAGTATAACTACTAATTATTCATGAATGTTGTGACACAAAACTTAAAATTACAATATATTTTCGAAAAAATAAACGTTATTGATAGAGAACATTAACTATAAATAAAAATAAAAAAACAAAAATTCGTTGAATTTTCTGTTATTTATCAGATAAAACCATTTATAATAAAAAACCTGTCTATTCAGCCTTCCCCATAATTTGTTTTCCACACTGAATCCGCTTATTTGAGTTTTGAAAATCTAAATTTACAATAAAATTAAACTTGTATTAAAACCGCCATTTTTAATTTCGAAAACCGTAATCAGAGACTCCAAAAGAAAAACTTAATTGTAATTACTAGAGATGAGTAGATTTGAATCTTTTTAAGATCCGGCCGGGTACCGGATAATGACGCCGAGTACCGGATAACGGCGCCGAGTACCAAATAACACCTACCCGGTGCATTACTAAAAAATATGGAATTGCAATAATACCTTCATATTTTGACCAGAGTTTTCGACCCCTGTGTGTCAGAAAGCTTGTCTTGTTCAACCAGACTTGAAGAAATCATTAGTCAAGCCATATTTGTATACATATATTAACCAACAATAATAAATAATTGTTAGTTCTTTGTTCTTTTTGTAATTCAAATTTACCAAAAAATAATGTCTGAGTGAATAGGGACATAACAGCTAATCCAAACTATAGGTACCTCTTTTACACCATTCAGCTGCTCGGATTAGAGGAGTATTCTGATTGTGAAGGCTGCGTATTATCGACATATGATTAAAAACTATTAACTACAAACTGCAGTCCAGGAACTCTACATTTATCTAGATATACACACACACCTAAAATAACAATACAGAAAACGTATTGTCTGGAACAAAAATGATAAATGAATTCCTATTACAAGAAAATTTTCAACTATAACGTCAATATATTTACAAATAGACGATATTAACTTTATTTGCATAATTACTAAATGGGATATTAATCTAAGTTGGGCACAAAGTCGATTCACATATTGTTCTCTAACAGGAAACAGAATTAATGTGTCGCATAAGTAATTCCTTATTACAATAAGAAATTGTTGGGCAGGAAGAGTACACATTTACTTTTAATATTCTGCTATACCAAATTAAATGGTGCGACACCATTGTCTTATAACAACAGTACTGATTTGTATTCATAATTGTACAAACACAGACGAGATGTTTACATTGCTTATTTTTTATAATTTTAATAAACCATTTATCTATTATATTGTAATAGCATCCTTCTAAACAACATGCGTTCTAGAGAAAGCAATGCCAAAACGCCTAACCGTAAATAAGTAAACATCTCAATTATCTATTTTAAAAGGACTTCGCCGAACACCTGTTTGAGTATGCATATTTCATATTCATGTTTAAAAACTAAGGAGGCAATGAATTTACTTGTCAATACCATCTGTAATTAGTCGAACAATATATAACTTCAACAATAAAATAAAAATGTCTAGAGATACCCTAACACAAAACATACTTTTTAAAAGTATAAATCCTTGCTAGGACTTCTTGGTCAATAATTTATTTAAACTACCGAACGTGAATAGCAATTTCAAGCTTATTAAATCTCATCAGCACTCCATAAATTACTGACCAAGTTGATGATATTTAAAAGCAAATTAATATAATATGTAGTTGTGGAGAGACATGATCATCTACAAGCATATTTTTGTTGAACATAGATTCCAAAACGACGATATTTTTGCATAAAACTGTTATGTTGGCGGAGATGGTTCCTTAGTAAACTTCTTTTAAATCAAAGTCTTGAAGAGGGGTATAAACGATTGAAATTAGTTTGGAACAAGTGGAAAATTGGAAGCCTCTAATTCTATTTGACTAATAACACAAGCGCAAAAAAAATTGGGTCAGGGTGTCTGACTATGACTACAGTAAAATCCGCTTATAATGAAATCGAAGAGAAATGACAAACACGTCATAATAAGCGGGCGTCATACTAAGCATAGTCTTAGAAAATAAACAACTTTCCATCTTGGTTAGTTATTTAGTTTAATAGAAAGAAAAACTACAAATTGTATATAATTATTAACAGAAAAAGAAAAAGAACGATGAATTGTAATATCAATATACAAAATAAGGGTCAGAAAAATGAGCGAAAATGTTATTATTAATCATTTGGATCACTATAGCCGGATATGATTTCTTGAGAATCAGTCATAATAAACGATATGTCATTTTAAACGGAGTCATTGAATCCAAACTTTCCTATAGAGAATTTAATATGAAAAGCAAACTTAACACTGCAATTACTTCATATTAAGCGGTTGGTCAATATAGGCGGAATCATAATAAACGAATTCCACTGTATATGTTTTCGAGATTGCAGAATCCAAATCCGAGTTCAATTTAACCCCAACACGTCAGGGTTTGGACATGGCCTCAAAACAACACTCCAAAATCCACCCAAAAACTCAATCGACGTTAAGAAGTATACTTAAATCCTATTTTCGAAAGCATCGGCACGATCCCGTAACCTTGAAATGCATTGTATTTGTTCATACAATCCAACCTCCAACCCAATTGCTTTTCCGTTTCCATAAAAGAAATGCAAGTTTTAGTATACTTTTATTAGTACCGATAAATTTTTAAGTATCGTACCGTCAATTCAATTCCAAAGCTGAGGTCATCCAATGGCATTAATTATGGCTGTAATCGTTTTGGAATGTCTGCCGTGACACATAGTATTTTGTAAATAAACAGTGCATGCAAACGGGATTTCTCAAACGGTGTTTTTCTTTCATTTTACCGTATTCAACAAATGACAAAGTCTAATAAAAGTTAAACGACCTGGTCACTATTATAAACGTTACACATTGTAAAATGCGCACATATATGTATGTTTACAATATTTCACCATCGTCTTTCAATCCTGACTATTATCATCATTAGAATTTAATGGACGGCTTATCATCATTATTTAAATTATCTCAACGTAAAGGATTTTTCTTCTTCAGTGATTTTGACCCTGATTCATAACAATAAAATCACATTATTACACCATAAAACAACTATTAATAAAAAGAAATACCTAGTACCTACATTCAATTTAATAAAAACAAAGTTTATTTCGATATGGCAATAAAAGAAACTATTAAGTATGTATAATAATAGACTAGATAACCAAATAAGAAATAAGTAACTTCATTCAGCTGATTTATAAAGAATAAATAATAAAAGTAAAATCAACAATATAAGACACAATCCAAATATGGATCAGGCTTTTCTAAACACCTACCCCTCTTAGACAAATGACATGTCGAACTTCCCGCTCTCTTCGCAAATCATATCCTACATAATATTGAATATCACCAGAGATGTGATTTATTAGATATACTTGCATTTAAAATGAAAATGCAAATAACTATTTCTATTTTGCATTTAAATACTTTTTTGAGAAAAGCACTTTGAATTTTATTTTTCAGGCGTATTTTCTATTTACTATTGTCGCATTATCACCGATAAAACATTCATGAAATTAATGAAAGATGCTTACAAACAGACATTAAAATATGGGTGCCTTATAATACTTGAACTGAAGAAAGCGCTAAAAATTCTAAACTCGTTGAAAACGGAAAATCCAAAATATTATGAATTCCATACTGTTTTTCGAGCTGTTTTGTCGTGGTTCACGAAAAATCGCAATCACAACTCAGCATCCACCAAATCATTTAGCAAGAAATGGCGATACGTTTCGAACAATGGAATTCCATGGAACACAATATCGAATCCTTGTACGCCGGCAGTGGACGCTTGAAAACTACATAATATATATTGTGCTGTGCCATCTGTAGAGATTTATTCGTAGTTGTACGTACGTGCGTGCTGATGAGAACTAACAAGTTCGAAATTACGAATTTAACAACACACAAGAGCTTGCTATTCTGCTAAAATACTACATTTGACCAAAACTCAAATATAATTTTAGTAATTATTTATTCGCGTTAGTTTAATAATGGAATACCTTCTAAACAATTTTCTTGAATATTCTTAGAAACTTCGTAGTTTTATTAAAATTTCTTTGCGCAACTACTTTAAGATCTGTATCTGAGATTTTTTAAACTTTGTTTACCTCTACAACTAACTACAACATGTCATCATTCTACTTTTGGAACGTACTGAAAGTAAAGATTCCCGCATGTACGTCTACATATTTTGAAAGTGGGTTAGAATTATTGTTCAGTTTCTACCTACTGTTAAGTGTATTATCACGTTCGCATTTATTTTTTCTGTAAACGTGATCCTAGAGACGAATGAACTTTAAAGTATATTGTCGTTCCATTTTCGCTTTCTCTTTGTACCTACCTGCTAAGCTATTCAATTTAGCTCCGTTTAAGTGATTAGAAACGGTGCGAAAATGCATGTGTAATTTAATGTAAAGTACTAGTGCCTAATTCTTGAATGTAAATGACATTTATGTAAAGCAGTAAGTGCTTCGTTTGTTTGCACATTAAAAGAAAGTGACAGTCGAACGTGATCAGCCTCAAAATCAGAATACGACCAATATAAGAATCCTCACTTTTATGTCATGGTCACTAAAATCGATAGCCAAATCTCATTGTTTTGTTTATTCTGATTTCAAAAACGTAAAATCGTATAGTGATGCTGTCCTGGTTCGGGTCTAAAAGATGAGTAGTGAGCTTCTTCAGAGGTTCAACTCCATCAGAACAGCATAAGTCCCACCTACCAGCTACGATTTTTAAAATCGTATATTTTATTGTAATGTTCGTGGGTTTATGAAAATTTAACTTCTAAGACGAAAACTATTTATTTACACTAATTATTATTGAACTTAAAAACACTATTAAATTATTACTAAACTTAGGTAATTATTGTATTTATTTACACTACTATTGATATATTACTATTCACTGCGCTATTTATTTCACTTCTATCACTGTCAATTTATTTCTATTCTCCTCCTTTAAATACTTTTTTGTTTCCTTTCGGGAACCTTCTCAACCCGTCCGGAAAAGTTTCTTTTTCTTTGAACTGTTTACCTGCTTTCCCAGAACGCAGGTACGACACACGTTTACAAATACGGCGCACACGAAGAAAAGCGCCCGCGGCTAGTCGGCGAATCGATAAGCCGCTCACACACACGTATGCCCGATCGCACACTAACACGCTCGTGCTCGCTACACTGCCCCCTCCTTAAGGATGTTTTCGTCCCAAAACATGTTTACTTTCCGTTTCGCAGGATCACGTCGGAATCTGCAGTTCTCGCCTTCACGACATTCACTCCGGGAATAGAAGTAACAGTCCACGGTCTTCTCATGATTGGTCCGATTCGGGTAATTACTGCAAACCAAAATGTTTAATCCAGTACGGCGAAAAAGGACTTCGATCATGTTCCGTACGATCCTCCAATCTAGGTTGTCCAGTCCACAACCAAGCTTCGAAACCGCCAGCTTCTGTAGATTATTCTCCAGAAGATGTCCGCGGAGTTCCATTACTGCGTCCCAAAGGTCTCTATAAGTTGGTTTATCAGAGCATCTTCCTTTAGTTACTAGGTAATAAACATTGCGTCGTCCGTCAGGCAGGCAGAACAGTCTTCTTCCCTTCTGTGCTTGGTTTTCAAGATGTCCCAAACTGTCAAATCTGCGTTTGAACTCGGACGCGATGCCACGGCTCATTTTGAGATCCTTTGAAACGCAATGGGCCAGAGAATATTCCTTAGATATAGCTGAGGTGTCGTAGGATTTCTTGCGTCACTCCAAATCTACTGTTAAAATGGGGGACTTCCTTCACGAACTTTTCGATTGTGGACTCGGACGAAATAATCTGGTTTGCGCCTCCTCTTCATTTGCACCGGCTCAATTCTGTTGGAACTTAGGTAAAAGTCCACGGCGACGACGAGGAATATACAACCAAACAAGATCTCCAGTTTGGTAACCACCTGCTGTAGCCTTGATATCGTAGTTTTATTTATTCCTGTCACTAGCAATCTGTGTATGCAGACGAACCGACTCGTGGATATCGTTAAGCTTTCTTCTGAGGTTGGTAACATAATCTTCTCCAGCCAAGTCATCTCCTGGTTTACAGCCGAATTTGAGGTCACAAGGTAGTCGTTACTCCCTTCCAAAAAGGACACCTGCAGGCCAGTCGTTTCGTGGACAGATAAACGGTATGTCTTTAAAAATAAAGGCAAATAGCGGTCCCAGTCCCTTTGGTGATCAGACACTACCTTGGAGAGGTATTTAATCAAGGTCCGGTTCATCCGCTCAACCATGCCGTCCGATTGTGGATGGAGTGCAGTAGTTCGAGTTTTATTTATTCTTAGGAGCTCGCATATTCCACGGAATATAGCCGATTCGAAATTCCTTCCTTGGTCTGAGTGCAACTCCAATGGCACCCCAAAACGACTAATCAACTCTTTCACTAGCTCCTCAACTATGGTTTCCTGGTTCGGAAGAGCATAGGCTTCAACCCACTTGGTAAAATATTCCATAATGACCACGATGTACTTGTTACCTTTCTCGGACTCTGGCAATGGACCCGCCACATCGATTGCGATTCGTTCGAAGGGGCCTGTATTGACGCATTGACGCCCTTGGCCTTTTCTGTGGTTAATTACTCGCGGCACAGCTGGTACACTTCTTACACCAATTCTTGGCACCTTCACTCAATAAAATCGTTCTCGAACTTTCCCAAACGTCTTATTCATTCCAAAATGGTCACCAGATGATCCATTATGAAGATACTGCAACACCTCTCTAACCTTGTTTCGAGGAATAACCAGTTGCTTCCTATCTTCCTCTCCATCTGGACTTTCAACAACACGCTTCAGGATGCCATCCTCCAAAACCATTGAGTCCCACTGAGCCCATAACGATTTTAGTACTTGGGTACAGGAAGAAATAATTGCCAGACGCGGATCA
>NW_020442466.1:3270551-3284439 GCF_000699045.2 Agrilus planipennis
TCTGCAACGGTCTATTTATTTCTACTCTTTCACTTCTACAACAGTCAGTTTATTTCTACTCCACTTCGGCGATCGTCTCTTCCTTTTTATACTCCCTTGCCTCCTTTCGGGAACGTTCTCCAGCCGTCCAGAGAAGTCTCGTTTTCTTTGAACGGTTTAATTGCTTTCCCGGAACGCAGGTACGACACACACGTATGCCCGATCGCACACAATCACGCTCGTGGTCGCTACACTAGGATCGATTTTTTTCAGAGTAGCACTTAACAAAAACAAATCACTTCTGCACTTGCTGATGGTTAATTTAGAAATTCAAAAAAGATTGTTAAAAGTGTACCTTTGGAGCATACGATCAACAAATGGGTTTGATCTTAAAAAATAATTTCGAAGAAGTCAACCTCAATTGTTTTCGGAAAAACTCTAGGAGCCAAAAACTCTTGATGGAATCACGCTACAGAATGATGAGTTTCCATCGCGCATTTCCGGTCACGAAGTGTAGCCACCAGAGATACTTACTCAATCTGTATCGTGGATATTGAAGGTTAGAAATGGAAAAGAGCGAAGGGCAAAGAAGATATTAGAATAGAAGACCTTCTGAAATATGAAGAAAATCCAGAAGCAAAAACAATCAGGAATAGAGGAAAATTTCTGATCACAAAGAATAAGGGATGCAAATTATTTTAGTTTCAGACAAATGCTCAAGACAGGAAAGAAAGGAGATGCGTATCCAACCACTTTTCAGACAAGCAAATTAATATAATATGTAGTTGTGGAGAGACATGATCATCTACAAGCATATTTTTGTTGAACATAGATTCCAAAACGACGATATTTTTGCATAAAACTGTTATGTTGGCGGAGATGGTTCCTTAGTAAACTTCTTTTAAATCAAAGTCTTGAAGAGGGGTATAAACGATTGAAATTAGTTTGGAACAAGTGGAAAATTGGAAGCCTCTAATTCTATTTGACTAATAACACAAGCGCAAAAAAAATTGGGTCAGGGTGTCTGACTATGACTACAGTAAAATCCGCTTATAATGAAATCGAAGAGAAATGACAAACACGTCATAATAAGCGGGCGTCATACTAAGCATAGTCTTAGAAAATAAACAACTTTCCATCTTGGTTAGTTATTTAGTTTAATAGAAAGAAAAACTACAAATTGTATATAATTATTAACAGAAAAAGAAAAAGAACGATGAATTGTAATATCAATATACAAAATAAGGGTCAGAAAAATGAGCGAAAATGTTATTATTAATCATTTGGATCACTATAGCCGGATATGATTTCTTGAGAATCAGTCATAATAAACGATATGTCATTTTAAACGGAGTCATTGATCCAAACTTTCCTATAGAGAATTTAATATGAAAAGCAAACTTAACACTGCAATTACTTCATATTAAGCGGTTGGTCAATATAGGCGGAATCATAATAAACGAATTCCACTGTATATGTTTTCGAGATTGCAGAATCCAAATCCGAGTTCAATTTAACCCCAACACGTCAGGGTTTGGACATGGCCTCAAAACAACACTCCAAAATCCACCCAAAAACTCAATCGACGTTAAGAAGTATACTTAAATCCTATTTTCGAAAGCATCGGCACGATCCCGTAACCTTGAAATGCATTGTATTTGTTCATACAATCCAACCTCCAACCCAATTGCTTTTCCGTTTCCATAAAAGAAATGCAAGTTTTAGTATACTTTTATTAGTACCGATAAATTTTTAAGTATCGTACCGTCAATTCAATTCCAAAGCTGAGGTCATCCAATGGCATTAATTATGGCTGTAATCGTTTTGGAATGTCTGCCGTGACACATAGTATTTTGTAAATAAACAGTGCATGCAAACGGGATTTCTCAAACGGTGTTTTTCTTTCATTTTACCGTATTCAACAAATGACAAAGTCTAATAAAAGTTAAACGACCTGGTCACTATTATAAACGTTACACATTGTAAAATGCGCACATATATGTATGTTTACAATATTTCACCATCGTCTTTCAATCCTGACTATTATCATCATTAGAATTTAATGGACGGCTTATCATCATTATTTAAATTATCTCAACGTAAAGGATTTTTCTTCTTCAGTGATTTTGACCCTGATTCATAACAATAAAATCACATTATTACACCATAAAACAACTATTAATAAAAAGAAATACCTAGTACCTACATTCAATTTAATAAAAACAAAGTTTATTTCGATATGGCAATAAAAGAAACTATTAAGTATGTATAATAATAGACTAGATAACCAAATAAGAAATAAGTAACTTCATTCAGCTGATTTATAAAGAATAAATAATAAAAGTAAAATCAACAATATAAGACACAATCCAAATATGGATCAGGCTTTTCTAAACACCTACCCCTCTTAGACAAATGACATGTCGAACTTCCCGCTCTCTTCGCAAATCATATCCTACATAATATTGAATATCACCAGAGATGTGATTTATTAGATATACTTGCATTTAAAATGAAAATGCAAATAACTATTTCTATTTTGCATTTAAATACTTTTTTGAGAAAAGCACTTTGAATTTTATTTTTCAGGCGTATTTTCTATTTACTATTGTCGCATTATCACCGATAAAACATTCATGAAATTAATGAAAGATGCTTACAAACAGACATTAAAATATGGGTGCCTTATAATACTTGAACTGAAGAAAGCGCTAAAAATTCTAAACTCGTTGAAAACGGAAAATCCAAAATATTATGAATTCCATACTGTTTTTCGAGCTGTTTTGTCGTGGTTCACGAAAAATCGCAATCACAACTCAGCATCCACCAAATCATTTAGCAAGAAATGGCGATACGTTTCGAACAATGGAATTCCATGGAACACAATATCGAATCCTTGTACGCCGGCAGTGGACGCTTGAAAACTACATAATATATATTGTGCTGTGCCATCTGTAGAGATTTATTCGTAGTTGTACGTACGTGCGTGCTGATGAGAACTAACAAGTTCGAAATTACGAATTTAACAACACACAAGAGCTTGCTATTCTGCTAAAATACTACATTTGACCAAAACTCAAATATAATTTTAGTAATTATTTATTCGC
Source organism: Agrilus planipennis (assembly GCF_000699045.2). NCBI lineage: Eukaryota > Metazoa > Arthropoda > Insecta > Coleoptera > Buprestidae > Agrilus > Agrilus planipennis. Next base: position 3,273,638 of record NW_020442466.1, read on the forward strand.
GTTAGTTTAATAATGGAATACCTTCTAAACAATTTTCTTGAATATTCTTAGAAACTTCGTAGTTTTATTAAAATTTCTTTGCGCAACTACTTTAAGATCTGTATCTGAGATTTTTTAAACTTTGTTTACCTCTACAACTAACTACAACATGTCATCATTCTACTTTTGGAACGTACTGAAAGTAAAGATTCCCGCATGTACGTCTACATATTTTGAAAGTGGGTTAGAATTATTGTTCAGTTTCTACCTACTGTTAAGTGTATTATCACGTTCGCATTTATTTTTTCTGTAAACGTGATCCTAGAGACGAATGAACTTTAAAGTATATTGTCGTTCCATTTTCGCTTTCTCTTTGTACCTACCTGCTAAGCTATTCAATTTAGCTCCGTTTAAGTGATTAGAAACGGTGCGAAAATGCATGTGTAATTTAATGTAAAGTACTAGTGCCTAATTCTTGAATGTAAATGACATTTATGTAAAGCAGTAAGTGCTTCGTTTGTTTGCACATTAAAAGAAAGTGACAGTCGAACGTGATCAGCCTCAAAATCAGAATACGACCAATATAAGAATCCTCACTTTTATGTCATGGTCACTAAAATCGATAGCCAAATCTCATTGTTTTGTTTATTCTGATTTCAAAAACGTAAAATCGTATAGTGATGCTGTCCTGGTTCGGGTCTAAAAGATGAGTAGTGAGCTTCTTCAGAGGTTCAACTCCATCAGAACAGCATAAGTCCCACCTACCAGCTACGATTTTTAAAATCGTATATTTTATTGTAATGTTCGTGGGTTTATGAAAATTTAACTTCTAAGACGAAAACTATTTATTTACACTAATTATTATTGAACTGAAAAACACTATTATATTATTACTAAACTTAGGTAATTATTCTATTTATATCACTTCTCACTGTCAATTTATTTCTTGATTCACTTCTGCAACAGTCAATTTATTTCTACTCTTCTCGGCGATCGTCTCTTCCTTTAAATACTCTTTTGTTTCCGTTCGGGAACCTTCTCAAACCGACCGGAAAAGTTTCTTTTTTTTTTTTAACTGTTCAATTGCTTTCCTAGTACACAGGTACGACACACACATTTACAAATACGGCGCACATGAAGAAAGGCGCCCGCGGCTAGTCGGCAAATCGATAAGCCGCTCTCACACACGTATGCCCGATCGCACACAAATACGCTCGTGCTCGCTACATTAAGTTAGACTCAGATGTCGAATTCGTACGGATGCCGAAATAAATTGGCAGGTCACGATTATTTCGGCATAAATTTACGTGAAATTAACAGATCGCCATTTATTTAAATTATAGAATTGCCGAAATTTTTAGCCATGGCACAGTGCGGACACGGAAATACATCCACAACGTGTCTTTCTCAGTTTTTATAATACTTTTTACTGCGTCTATTCGAAATAAAACCTATTTTTCAATGCATTTAGGCATATGGGTCATCATTATCATAAGGTCGTCAGTTCTAACACTGGTTGGACACCCACCTCCACTTTTTCTTATACTGAGCTATCTTCTCATTTCCCTAAAACTATAATAGAACATCCCACATCCTTAACTATTTGTGAACAGTAATCTAATATAGGTCTACCTCTATTACTCTTAACTCCTGTTTCTACTTCTAACTAGCCCTTAATGCTTGAGGTATTCCACCAGCGTATCTCGCCTGTTTCTTATTGACTCCTACAGCGCCCTCTGTTCTCCTATCTTTCTAATACCTCCTCATTTCTAACCTTCTCTATCCTCATCATTCCTCTGTAACACCACATTTCCACCGAGGGGCATAGCCTAAAGATTGAGACCATTGCTTAGCATTCGATTCCCGGTCCATCTGCCTGGTCCAAGTTTTTCTGTGGTTTCTTTGGATCACTTAGGCAAATGTTGGGGCAGTAATGTTCCACAGATAATCTTTCATTATCTTTTGTCATTTTGTCGGTCTCATTTCCTAAAAGGAGGTTGAAGAGAGCCTTCCGCCCTACTTTCCGGCGTTATCCGGAGGGACTGCCCGCCAGTAATGCTGGTGGGAATGAAACACCCAAAAGTTTTTTTCCACATTTCGAACGCTTGTACCATATCCTTATGAATAATTACAGAAAATTGGAGCAGCCTAAAGTAACCATAACCTAACTTTGTTAAGGTCCATAACATTGAGAATTAAAAAGAATTATACACCACTTCAGGATTAGATTGCAGTTAGTTTGGATTATCCTGATTCGACATCTGACATGAAACGATTTAAACACATGGCGATTACTCAATGTTACATCAATAGATGCCGAAATTATCGTTGTGTTCGGCATCTGTTGTGAAGTTAAAAAAAAAGTTTTGTTCTTACCACTACCAAAATTTATTAGTTCTCACCGGCACACCACACCGGTAGTTTCAATTAATTGCCGACCAAACCAAAATAAGATGGTATAATAATAATAATGGTGCAGCTATCAGCGTCAATCTTCATATGAAACTATAGTGGCAGAAACTAGTAAGAAGCAATACCGTTAATTTTCTGAACAACGCGCTGTTGCATAAAAAAATGAAAACATTCTAAAGAACATCAGATAACATTGTTATTATTTTTGTAGTAGTAACAAGTCTTGTAAACAACACGATGTTGTGAAATGCCTTTACTACTGTCTTACACATAATATGTATTACCACTGTTACATCAGTAGCTTTTAGCAACCACCAGTTAAATCCCACTTATTTTATGTTTGCATTATAATTTATAAATGCTAGAAATAACTACAATTGATAATGAACAAAAATAAATTAAAATTAATATGACATACTTAGGGAAGAGGGCGTGAAGAGGAACCTTTTATCCACCATAACCTGGCTTTTGCTAAGCGCTAAGAAGAAAAAGTTACAGTATAGTGGTAAAAGTTCCCCTTCATCCCCCACAAAAAAAAATAAAAATCGACAGACGATTCCTTCACCTATTAAGTAGCCATTAATAATTATTCAATTCAACTCCGCCCTCATCTCAAACTCGTTTTTAGTGTTTTAGAAAGTCATCACTCTCCGACCGTTGGTCAGCTCAGATAATACACAATCTCCATTTACCCCATATTCAATTTTTACTTTCACATCTTCCACCCCCAACTAAAAACACTTGTATGGTTTTCTACAAAATCACCCCCATTCCTGACGCCTTTTCTCTCTCAAACCCGAGCGATGGTCCATGCATGTAGATATTTACCAGGGAGGTAAAAATAGGATTAAAGCTAATATCAAAATTGGAGTTCAAAAACTAGAAAACATTGTCCACTTTTATATCTAGGAAGTCCGATAAGTCTTAAAGGAAAAACCAGTAGAGATTAAAAACAAAGGATAATGCAAGGGTCAAGTGAGTAGCACTTCTTCTTCTTCTTCCTTTTTCCATTCAGGCCTGAGCCTCTTCTTCATCGATGATGTCTATTCAGACGCAAATTATTCTTTCTAGTGTAATGTTCGTGGGTTTAACAGATTAACTTTTAAGACTCAAAACGACAAAAACTATTTATTTACACTAATAATTAAAGAACTTAAAAACACTACTCACTGCACTATTTATTTCACTTCTATCACTGTCAATTTATTTCTGGATTCACTTCTGCAACGGTCAATTTATTTCTTGATTCGCTTCTGCAACGGTCATTTTATTTCTACTTCTTCTCGGCGATCGTCTCTTCCTTTAAGTAGATACACTTTTGTTTCGTTTCTGAAACCTTCCCGATACGTCCGGAAATGTTTCTTTTTCTTTAAACTGATTAATTGCTTTCCCAGAACGCAGGTACGACACACACGTTTACAAATACGGCGCACATGAAGAAAGGCGCCCACGGCTAGTCGGTGAATCGATAAGCCGCTCACACACACGTGTGCCCGATCGCACACAAACACGCTCGTGCTCGCTACAATNTTCTGCACTTGCTGATGGTTAATTTAGAAATTCAAAAAAGATTGTTAAAAGTGTACCTTTGGAGCATACGATCAACAAATGGGTTTGATCTTAAAAAATAATTTCGAAGAAGTCAACCTCAATTGTTTTCGGAAAAACTCTAGGAGCCAAAAACTCTTGATGGAATCACGCTACAGAATGATGAGTTTCCATCGCGCATTTCCGGTCACGAAGTGTAGCCACCAGAGATACTTACTCAATCTGTATCGTGGATATTGAAGGTTAGAAATGGAAAAGAGCGAAGGGCAAAGAAGATATTAGAATAGAAGACCTTCTGAAATATGAAGAAAATCCAGAAGCAAAAACAATCAGGAATAGAGGAAAATTTCTGATCACAAAGAATAAGGGATGCAAATTATTTTAGTTTCAGACAAATGCTCAAGACAGGAAAGAAAGGAGATGCGTATCCAACCACTTTTCAGACTGACGACCCCCAGATGATTATAAAAACATTAAAAGTTTTCAAATCTTTGTCTAATTATTATTATTATCAGTTGATAGGTAATAATTCTGAATAAAACAATTTCATCTATTTATTCCAGGAATCTATTAGAATGCCATTTACAATCAAAGCAGAAGAATAATTAAAATTGATAGCTTCCAATTGAAAAATAAAAAATAATTAAAGATCACTTATCTAGCATAGACATGTACATATAAGTGTGTAGACATTACGTTATCTGCATCCATTAGTGTTTTACAAAATAATTATGCATTAAAATTCACTGACTCGAAAATATCGGTTTGACCCCGTAAAATATGACATAAAACCAAGACATAAGGTTCAGAAATCATGTATTGTATAAAATACACACTTGTTAGATTCAAAAAACGTCTTCCAAACATGACAAAAAGTGTTCACTAGATTGATAAATCTTATCTGTACATGTAATACAACTCTAGGAATATCGTACATTAAAAGTGACAAATTTTTCTTATGATAAGAATTTGGTATTGTTAATGATATTACGTATCTAATATATGTATGTTTAATGATAGTACAGTACCATTATTACCATAAACGTAAGCTTTAAAGTAAGTAGAATTATCCACAGATAGATTTCTACAAGAAAAAAACTGACATATTTTAATACGTATTCCTTCAATAAAACAGGAGAGTAAATACGAAAGGTTTTTGTTAGTTTCATTAATCTATTTTGATTGCAACCCCTTTACCAGAAGTTGTACAGCTTAAAAAAGGCCTGGACGTTATATGCCTATATGATAAAGTTAATTTACAAACTGATAAAATGAGGACCGGATTGTCAAAATGTAAGTGTTATACGCCATCGATAACGGTATTCAACCCTCCACAATTTAACGGGTACAACTAGTCTGGTTAATCATGCTACCTACACATCATATATTATACAATCTAATTTAACTTTTTATACGGCTCATTATTATTAAACAACTGCAGATTGTTGTAAAAAGAAATAATTAGATTCTCATTATTGTCTTTTTCCATTAAAAAAGTTTATTGTTCAATGGTGATTACTTTGTAAATGCTCTTCTTTGGCACATTCTTTAACCACAGCAACAATTGACGGCTAATAATTGTGTGAAAGTTCACATAAACTTTATTGCTGTAATATGAAAATAAGTTTTACTTACTAATCACATAAATTAATTTCTAGCACAGAATAACTCTTCAATAATGCAGTCTGGCAGACGTCGTTCAATTAAAATAATTAAAAACAAATTAGTCACATGTAAGTAGAAAGGAAAGGGTACCTCTTTTAAAATAAAATCCCCTGAAGTTTTTCTATATAGTACCCAGAATAATAATATGTCTGCATTAAAGTCAATATGTTACAAAAAGAAGAAACAAAAAAGTGACTATGTCTGCAGGTAATCCGAGTAATTAAGAAAACCTTACAAGTTACCTAATAAAATTGAAGGAACATGATATATGAATGTGAATGTTTGAGTGTATATGTATAAAGAAGTAAGGACCCCAACACTAGCAATAGACAAAACTAAATACGTACAATACACAGATAGGGATTCGCTTTGTCATTGAAAATCGACTCCTCTAAAGAAATATGTACCGTAATTTCGCTAATTCAGTTGCTCGAATAATTAAAGAACTAAGACTGTAAAGAAATTCATAAGTAGTACAGTGTAAACTCTATATAACGACACTTAAGGGACTGAACATGTTTCGGCGTTATAAAGAGTGGTCGTTAAATGGAGAGAAATAAAAGATATTATTTTACCATTCTATAATAATATGCATTTACCATTATAGTACACAATTTGCACACGAACATTATTATTCATACATTGCGTATAGCCTGTTATCTTCGTCTGATGTTTTTTGCTGCTCCAATATTTTAATTGTATTTTGTTACGTATCTTACTCATATCTTGAGATACTGCTGGATCAATTTGATTATATAAAAAGTATTTTTTTAATAGTTTCGCTGCATCGAGTGCATGTTTAATGCTTGGTGGAGGGACAGGATCGTCTTCTTCAACAACGTACACAGCTGCAGTTCTTATCTATTTCGGCAACTTAGAAAGTACTGCTCAATGATTTATAATGCCGCATTGTTGCCGTTAAATAGAGTGAGCGTGACGCTATATAGAGTGTAATATTGTATAGAAAACAATGTAAACCTACCAAAGTCGAGCAATTTCGACGTTTTAAGGAGTTTGTCGTTAAATCGAGTGACGTTATAAAGAGTTTACACTGTATATCTAACAGTTAAATTTTTTTATTACTTAATTTTCTGAAGTAAAATTACCAAACATGTACTAACATAATAAAATTTGCATATACGAAAAGGTTTCACAGAAGTGAATGTAGTTAATTTTTTTTCATTCTCTAACAAATTTCTTTTCATAAAAAAGTTGCCTGTATTAAATAGGCACTTTAAAACATATCTGCGATTATAAAATAAAATGAAAAAAACACAAATTAATTGAGACAAGCGAAAAAATCCAAACAGCTGCTGTAATAAAATCTAAAATTGTCCAAGAAGCCGACGTCTCTGATTCATGTCTAATTTTGTCAGTACAAATATTGTACGTTTCGTACGTACTTATCGCCGTACTACATCACAGCTAAGATCAAAATTTGGATAACGACGCCAAAAATTCTTCAATTTTTATATACAAAATGTAGATTGTTTAATCGTAAATCTAAAATGTACAATTACGAACTAATTTTATATAGATTAAACAAACTATAAAAGCAACAGTTTCGAGTGCAAATTCTATTCCATAATTTTACTCTCAAGCCGCTTCTAGTAGGTATATGACGCCAAAAGTCCGTGTAAGTAGGTAAATTCATTTGAGGCAAAGTCAGAAAAATTACAATATTCGAAAAAAAAATGGCAGTTATGAGAAGTACAATTGGAAAGCTTCTAAACTCGTCTTGATGAAATTCCCATGACGGATCATGGTGGCGTCGAAAACATTTCGTTTCCTATCACATGGGACATCTTCGAGAACATCTTTCTTGTTGAGATGTTCAGGTGTTTGTATATCTCAAGTGCTTCCTTGATGACCCTAGAGAGATACTGGCTCTCTGTGGCTAGCATCTACAATTGGATGTCGTATCCTATGTCCTGAATATTTTTGTCAAGGCTGATTTGCTGTGGTTGCAATCGAATTCTCATATTCTTTCATCTTTGTTGCGACGGATTTACCTTTCTACAGGAACTTGGTATCCAGTAGACTCCCTCAGATTCTAAGGGAACAACATCCTCCACTCCGGCAAGCCGGTCTCTAAATTTACTGGTCTGGGCGCCTTCCTTCTGGAGAATTCGACTGATTTTGCTAGTGACTCCTTTGATGAATAGCAGATATGCCGTTATACATTGACTCTTCGCCTCCAGTACCCATTAGAGATAACTACGTCAGTGTCAAAACGAAGTTCCTTGACCAAAGATTATGGTTCGAAAACAGCAAAGGCCCTATGAACCAAAAAATTAATCACTGACTGTTTCCGCGACGGATGATGATGAGGGTTGGCATTGAGATATCTGTTGATGTGGGTGGATTTTCGATGAACAGTGTACCTCACGGTGCCATTTAATCGACAGGACACCACACATCTGGGAAGGCCTAGTCTTTCCACTCCATTGTAAACTTGATGCTTGGATGATGTAAGTTGAGAATTGTTGTTCCTATTCCTCAGCACACAACGAAATTGTTGTCCACGTATCTGAATCAACATTTTGATTTCAAATGTGTATTCTCCAGATGTTCTCCAGAGGAGGTCATCGGGATTGAGCTAAAGGTGCTTGATTTGTTCTATGAAATACACGGAGTTCTTGATGTGTTTTCTACGAAGAGGGTCAGGTGTTGAAGCGAAGTTGTGACCCTTTTCCAAAGTCGAAGTGGCCGTAGCTTGTAGATGTGTGTCTGTGGTATTGATAACCGTGATAGTTTGGATTTGGGTTTGTGGCTTGGTTTTTCTTTGTTGGTCTGAGTTTTGGTTGTAAAGTTATGAGTGGTTGCGACGAGATCGAAGGTGATTCGATCCACAAAGTCAAAATATTCTACACTCAGTTGGTTGGTCAAGCAAAGATGTAATTTATAAAACATGGAAAGCTTTCCCTTTTCATGACAAACATTGGCACACATCTTCTGTTTTCGCCATATGGGAATTATTATTCACAACGCTGATTTAAATCCACTGACAATGAGTCATATTGACGTGCCACCACTAAATAAATTTGTGTCATTTAGTGTTATTAAGTAGCACGGTAAATAAGTACGTACATGAACATTTCTTTTAATCTCACGCTCATAAAACTAACGGTTGTTCCTCTGTTCTTCGCGTTATTTCCGTTTCTTCGTTACAAAAACGAGTATAAATAGAATGATAAAAAGTAAACGTCCGTCTATATGCTTAAGTATGCATTATAATTTGTATCCTGCATGCATCGACTCAAAGATGCATTCCAGGAATTCCAGGTGCATTACCAGGCGTTAGGTCTTTCGAATGATGACTATACACTTTATGCCTACAAGGTTGGACGTAACACGTACCTATAAATATGATATATACATTCTAGAAACCTATTAGTACAGTAGTGTTCACTGGAAATCAACAAAAAGTGGTTAACAATTCGTGTAGGATAGATTTCATTTGCCCTTTAAAAAACTATAAACTGGGAAAATACCGTTCTATTCGTTCTATTAGACATATCTTCAAATTGTTGACCCACATATTCCAGATGAACCCACCAACTGTCAATAAGATGTTTCTTAAGAGACATGATCATCATCATAAGGTCATCAGTCCTAAAAGTAGTTAGAGAGGTATCTCCACTCCTTCCTATCCTGAGTAATCTTCGCATTTCCCTAAAACTAGACCATCCCACATCCTTAACTGTTTACGAACAGTAATCTAATCTAGGTCTACTTCTACTCCTCTTAACTTCTGTTTCTGCTTCTAATATGTCTCTGACAGCCCATCTCGCCTATTTCTTATTGACTTCCATAGCGCCCTCTGTTCTCCTACTCTTTCTAATACCTCCTCATTTCTAACCTTCTCTATCCATGATATCCACATCATTCGCCGGTAACACCACATTTCGAAAGCTTCTAACCTCTTCTTTTTCGCCGCGTCCACCGTCCATGTTTCGCACCAGTACAACGTCGCCCTCCAAACATACACCTTTAACAATCTTTTTCGAATTTCTAAATTAACCGTTCGCAAGCATAGAAGTAACTTCTTTTTATTGAAGGCGACTCGACCCGGCACTATCCTCTGCTTTATATCCCTACTACCCCTTCCGTTCTAACTTATCTGACTTCCTAGATACCTAAAATCAGCCACTTCTTCTAATCATTCGTCTCCTATCTTTACATTAGCTCTTTCACTACTTTTTCTTCCCTTGCATACCAGTATTTTTATTTTACTTTTATTTATTTTCATACAATAGTGTTTTGTCAATACCGCTTCCATTTTATTTAAAGGTACCTCTAGAGACATGATATCCACATTGAAACATCACAGGATTTTTATAAATTCGTCCTTAATGGTTTCTTCAAATCATAAAAAAATGACCCAAATTAAACGTTTCAAATTTGTACAAATCTTTTTATACATAATTTCTCATGGTAGAAATAATAGCTTCGTAGGCGAAGGCATCAAAGAAAATTTGTAAATAATAAAAAGATATAATGACCTGATGAACCTGAAACTATTGGGTACTCTTATACAAATTAAAAAATTGCTTGCCTTGGCCTATACTTGTTGAAAATATATATTATATACGTTAATAAAAAAACAACTTAATTTTTTTCACTATAAGTTCTATTGCAGTACTGTATTCCTTTCAGTTGTGTCCCTTCTTACTTAGAAATTTCGGATACTTTACTCAGTAACCGGCCCGATAATTGTACAATTTATTTGTGATTTTTGAATTTACGTTGATAAATTAACTTTCCCGTTCAATTTCGATTTACACCACAGTACCTATACATTTATGAATGTGAAAATAAATTTAGGAGTAATGCATTTCAAGCATCAGCTATTTTTGGCTTTAGACGTCCACCTACGTCTTTCCCAAGTACATGCACGTAGCATAGTCATTATATTATAAATAGGTACATACCGAGCTCAATAACCAAACCAAAATGTACTCATCATAATAACTATTATTATATCGTGGATCTTCTTCAATCGATGCACCCTACGTACTACTCCTCTATGATAATTATTGATCTCGTATTGCACGATTGAGACAACTTTATTACAAATTTTATTATTATATTATGTAATAACAGGGTGCGATGGCATTCAATATAGGTATTTGATTTTTCAGGAACTACAGGCCCATCTTGAATAGCAAATATTTTCAAAAACTTGATGCTTGGAT
>NW_020442466.1:3286793-3299208 GCF_000699045.2 Agrilus planipennis
CAATATTAATTTGAAATCATTTTTTCGATTTTTTATTTACCCACAACAGCAACAATTTTTCCCTCATTAATTTGAGGTAGTTTGTAGTGGGTAAATATAAAAAAACGAAAAAATGATTTCAAATTAATATTGCATATTAATCCACTATTAACTAACTACCAATGTCATAGGATTTCATATATTTAACTGTCATTTGGATTTAAATATTAAAGTGTTTGATCTCTTTGTGGGTATTTATCCCAAACATAGGTACTTTAGCCGTAGGTGCCAATTAATATGCCGCACATACATTAATAATATAAAAAACAGCTTTTCACAGCACTCAACGTTTAATAGTATCACTGCATTTTTATGCGGACTAACTTAATAATAAATAATTACATGGAGTTTGTCAGAATGCATGTAAAACTTTTAGGTGACGACTTCGTGTGGGTCGAAGGCAACACAAGCAGCAGTAGAAGACCAAATTGTAGTCCCAGTTATAATTCCCGATAATTTATTTAAACGGGCTGTATTACTGGTTTTCTGATGATGGACTTAAATTTTTTAACAACCGGTTCCGTGATGATTACGGACAAACGACCAACAAAAGTTCGAGAACATTACAGTTATAAAACTATACCGCGCAAATGAAATAAAATTATCACTACGCAAATTTGCTGGCGATCCCAATTTCAAATATCCATCACATCAATAATAATTAATCAATGAGATGAAATATTCTCTCATAAACTATATTTCCTGTCAAATTGATGAAATTAACCTCATAAAATAAGCACATTTCCATAATGTTAAAATAAAAAAAGAGCATCAACCAACAATCGAATCAGTACCACACTGGACCACCATGAACTTTTCGTTCTCTTTGGTTACGTGCCTATCATATAGGTTAGCTACGCTCTGGATTCAGCTCGATATCCTCCCTCATGGGCCTGATTGAACTTTTTTAAATTCCATCAAATGTAGCAAAACTAGATGGCGTTTACCACGGTATTTATAGCATTTCATCAACCAACACAAATTACAATCAACCTTCAAATAAAAATCTAATGTTCAAAGGAATTACTTAGGGTAGTAGAACATAATTTACATAGACAAACCAAATTTGAACTGAAATACTGCGTTTAAGATCTTGATTTATTTGTAACCCCAAAGACAATAATCTAAAGACGTCAAATCATACAATTATGGTGACCAATTACCTAGAATTTTTGGAAAATTATTCCACCACCAAACTTTATTGTAATATCTTAACGAAATTAGAGTTTTCATTCACATTCAATTCAACCAGAGGGTATTCACAGTGAATGCAGTAACTTTTTGTGGTTGATCGTGAATAACATGCAGATTTTTTAAAACCACGTAAAATGACATATTCCATATTCCAAACACTAAAGGGCTTTTTTAAAGAGCCATCATTTTCGTAATAAGTTTGGATAACTGAAATGTGGCGTTGAGTCGTTAGCAAATCCATAACTATTAACTCTATTAACAGCATACGTACTGTACTATTGACTTTTCATAAATAAATAAAAATAGAAGAAAATAAGTACAAAACATCGCAAAAATGGNGTCCCATTGTTCCTATTAAATAAGATTTAAAAAACATTCTAGAGTTATCGTTATCAACCCGACTGTATTACCAATGGCGTAGAGTAGTCATCTACTTAAGGGATACAATTAAATAATTAAGTATGACCAGCAGTATTTGTAACTTTTTCTAGACAAGAATTTATTTGTAATTGTACTGAATAATGCATCTAACAGTTTATTTTAATTTTATTATTTATTTAACTATCAACCACAATAACATTGAAATAAGCATACCTGCTTACAGTGAAAACATATTATAGTAAGACAGTTACATATTTTTAGTGTGAGAGTTTACAGTTTATCACAAAATATACGCATACAGTTAAAACGAGTGACACAGTAATGCAAATGGAATTGATCTAAAAAGCATCATCACTAATAACTAAATGATAGAACACGTAACGGTCCACTGCGCGATGAGCGTCTGCGCATCACGTTCGCCATTTTAAGTTGTCTAGCACAACCTCCGTTCAAATCGGATGCGTATTGCCTTACAGCACATCAGACCTTGTTACGTGAAAAAAAAAATGTGAATCTTTAATTTCTAAACGCAATAAAATATTCTTCTGTCTTATTCTTAGGTTTTTTGTCGCTTATCTGCTTTCGTAGAGCAAGATTTGCATGTGCTTTGTGGCGATCAAACAATATTTCTGCTGACTTGTGTTTTATACTGTGAATCTTCTTTTTATTTTTTGGATACACTTCTTGCACAGGAGCTTCAATCATTTTAAATATATAATAAACACATTCTATAATACTGACAACTGATCCACCAAGACATAAGCCAAATATTCCACCAATTGACGCTAAAATTAAATCTCGGTTCCCAATGATATACATACTAAAAAAGTTAAGTTCAATACCTAAAAGGGAATCCCACGTCAAATATACCGTTCTTTCCAACTTAGTACATTCTATATTTTTAAAATATATATAGTATACCGTACCTTTTACACTTTTTTTTGAGAAATAGGTAATCATTTATTAACGAATTATCCCTTATTTTTTTTTTGTTCACCTTGCTTTCAATTTTATAGAGCTAATAGACAAAAAGTTACATAATAAACATTTTTAAATGATATACCTTGGTACATGATACTCAGCCCGTGTTTTCGAGACCGACTTTTCTCTGCAACTAATTTTCTCGTTATTTTTAAATAATTATTTAAAGTTTTTACATGTTGTGCATCATTTTGTTTACGAAAAATGCAATAAAACAGTAAGAAACCCGATTTTCCAATGAATGTTATATAGACGCCTATGGAACATGCAGATCCATGTTTGGTCATGGGCGTCGGGAAATTCGACGCCACGTTCTCTCTCTCCATTCCACCCACGAAAATACCATCTTCTATCTTTCGTACTGAACGTTGCTTGCAAGCGTGGTTGCCGCTTGAACGCAACAGACTAGCAGCTCCCGACAAAATTAAATTTAAAATTGACCGCATACTTCGGCATTTTTAAGCTCGGCTATATTTTACCGAGTTGTTGTTGCAATAAAAATCGCAAATTCTTCTTTGCTCATAATAAAATTTAGGAGTTGACTGTTGCCAAATTTTGATATTTCAGGCTAATATTAGATGCAAAAATTAGGGCAGCGATACGGCACGTCTGGATATTGGGTCACTCTTAAATAGTTACTCGCATAAATTTAGTAACGATAGACTTGTAAAAATTAATTAAAAATTTTAGAATAAATTACATTGCTTATTATATCACACACCTACGGCAGCAGCGCACCTATATGTATACCAATAATAATTGATATTCTCAAAATGAAAGCCGGCATCAATATAAAATAGATTTATAAAAGCCTGGCTAGTCTTACCTAATTTCAATAAAATTAATTCAACGTTTACTCTACAATCTATATATCTATATTGAAAGCTCTTCTTTTCTAAGAAATTCAAAATTGGTCACCAAATAGGTATTTCATGGTGAGGTTATGTAGAAAACAAACTTCACACTTACATTTAACAAATAGTACAAATTTAAATTTACGCCTTTGGACTCAGTTTTGATAAATTTTAATTCATAAAATTTTAAAGTTCTGCAGTCAACGTCTACCTTTTATTTTATCTTTATGAACCGTACCTAGTTTCGTTAGTATCTACATTTACAGATGAACTCTCTACAAGAAATAGAGTTTTTAAAAAAGTATTCGTTTGTTTTGATGTTTGTAATGTGATGTTCAATCGTGACAGCTGTCTCTACGTAGCAGGTGTGAAATTTAAGGGTTGTTTTCCTACCTTTTTTTGTTGTTTTTCCCAAGCCGGATCGAGAAGTCCTTCTCGTTCCCATTCTTCCTCCTGTTCCATGTATCCGTCACCATAATGGTCAATGTTATTATACCCGTCCATAGCTATCATTTTGAGAATGCACTGTTGCTCAAGGATTCGTTATTTTTGTTCGTTCGTGAATGGAATTTCAGCGTCGTGCACTGGCACACGACTATACGCGCACCTTTCCCCGTCAGCCCGAGCCCAACTGGCGAGTGTTGCTTACACTAATCATCGCTTGGCCGTGAAACACCAAAATATTATTATGCGCAGACTCGAACTATCTTTTTAAAACATCAAAACAACCAATAGAAAATACAGCTAACATACATAGACGCACATTTTGAAATTATTTCTTTAATGTTGTTATAAAATACTTTCATTTCAATAAATAACCACCCAATAAACAACCTTATAAATAATTTGATACCTACTATTTACTAACGGCCCTGAAAAATTCTAGCTATTTCGTAACTGGTAGAATTTTTGTTTATAAGAACGAATATAATTTTAGGTCTTTAAAAAGCAAATTAAAATTAAATATTTAAGCATGGACCCTTTATATAAAGCATACGTCTTTAAAGACAACTGTAAATGAAGAAGTAGAAACCCTTGCTAACCACTATATTTTTTTATTGTTACTGCTACTTCTTTTTTATAGTTCACATCACAATGGCCTTATATACTTGCGTTACATTTTTCAGGATAAAATATACCAAAACCCATATAAAAAAGAAAAATTAAGTGAGGTCCCACCGAGATTTGAACNTTTGTTATAATTTGTTGTTACACTTTCGGATCGTTTGTAAAAAATCCCATGAGCTCGACAAATAAATCACTGTTGCCAATTAATGCAATTTAACCAATAAAGAATTGATGAACCGCATTAAGAATGTCCTTGGAAGTACAATCTGGCGTCATGCAAAATTAATATTTTAAGTTAACGAAAACGTAAAGCTTACAACAAACAACTTTTTGTTCAAAAGGGAAATTAACTTTTTTTATTTAGTTTAGGGGTAGTATCTATTAATTAACATTATCTAAAAGAAATAAAAAAGTCCACAGTTGTACAACATTCCAATTCCACTAGTGACGAAAAGATAGTATATGGATATTTAACGATAAGATATTTTTAGAAATTGTAAGACTATAATTTAAATGAACTAATTAAATGCATCCATATAAAATTTGATGCTACATTGATATGCGGTCAACCGACGTCTGCTTCAATATGCGGTCTACCGTCATGCGCCTACTTTATATACTCCTTTCCCATATTCCTTTTAACAAAAGAAAGAACATGGTCATGACAACACTTACTTTGAATTCTCGAACATTTATTGTTTTTGAGAATAAATTATTCCATTCACTAAACTGCACAATTTCCTAAGGTAGACGGCATATTAGCGTACAGAAAAGTACAGGTAGATCACACGCCAGAGGTAGACCGCATATTAGAGTACAGGTAAGTACAGGTAGATCGCACACCAGAATTAAACCAGATATTAGCGTACAGATAAGTACATGTAGATCACACGATAATGGTAGACCGCACATTAGCGTACAGGTAAATCACACGCCAGAGGTAGACCGCTTATTAACAGGTAAACCACGTATTGAGAGGTAGACCGCATACTAATTTTAAAGTAGTACCTAAAATTTTGTATGGCAAAAAAACTACTGTCAAATGTTATGCAGTTTTATTTAGATAGGTAGAAACACCGTCAAGAATACAAATTAGATCCACATATAATAAATATATTATTACTATACTGACTATTCTTTTGTCTTCTAAAAAAACCCTTCGTATAGTTACCTAATTAATTTTTTATTCTCTGCACATGTGGTTTCGTCGACTTCAAAGAGATTTCAATTAACAACAACCACATGTGCAGCTTTTTAATATTACTTAACCTGCTGTAAGCCCCCAGGACTGTTGTAGTGTCAAGTAACTAAACAAAAGCAGTATTCACAATCTTTCTTCCCTTTAGAAACTACGCTATAAATAGTTTGTTTACAAAAAAAAAAAATAAGACAACGATAGCAGATAAAACAGTAGAAAAACCGTGCATGGGGGATTTCCGAAAATGAATTGACATACATATAGGTAAATAATTATTAGATACTCATGAATGTATGATGAAAACTAATGACACAAAACAAGTTAAACAATATCATACTTAATATGTGGTCTCGTTAACATGTAAATTAAAACCGTAGTGAAGGACGTTCTTAGCATCTACTTCGTAAGCATTCAGTACACGTCATATTGATGTAAGTGGAATAATAATTGGTAATTGTAAAATAGATAATAACACAATAGGCTCATTTGTTCATAAAAAAAATCGCGTATTTATTAAACATAGGGCAAGTTTTGAGGGGGTTTTTCCAATAATACCTTGTCCTTTAATTTTTTTTTTAACTTGGGTTAGAATTGTGGTTGATCGACTTATTAGACCACACTATAAACAACTGTCATTTGCAATATTAATTTCAAATCCCCGCCGGGAATCGAACCCCGGACCTTTGGCATTACGCACCAATGTTTTACCACTAAACTACGAGAGGTGACAACAGCAACCACGACCAACCGACCTACAAGGTTAACGATCCGTCGATTTTTTATTAACTTAATTATATATACCATAAATATATGAAATCCTATGACATTGTTAGTTACTTAATAGTGGATTAATATACAATATTAATTTGAAATCATTTTTTCGATTTTTTATTTACCCACAACAGCAACAATTTTTCCCTCATTAATTTGAGGTAGTTTGTAGTGGGTAAATATAAAAAAACGAAAAAATGATTTCAAATTAATATTGCATATTAATCCACTATTAACTAACTACCAATGTCATAGGATTTCATATATTTAACTGTCATTTGGATTTAAATATTAAAGTGTTTGATCTCTTTGTGGGTATTTATCCCAAACATAGGTACTTTAGCCGTAGGTGCCAATTAATATGCCGCACATACATTAATAATATAAAAAACAGCTTTTCACAGCACTCAACGTTTAATAGTATCACTGCATTTTTATGCGGACTAACTTAATAATAAATAATTACATGGAGTTTGTCAGAATGCATGTAAAACTTTTAGGTGACGACTTCGTGTGGGTCGAAGGCAACACAAGCAGCAGTAGAAGACCAAATTGTAGTCCCAGTTATAATTCCCGATAATTTATTTAAACGGGCTGTATTACTGGTTTTCTGATGATGGACTTAAATTTTTTAACAACCGGTTCCGTGATGATTACGGACAAACGACCAACAAAAGTTCGAGAACATTACAGTTATAAAACTATACCGCGCAAATGAAATAAAATTATCACTACGCAAATTTGCTGGCGATCCCAATTTCAAATATCCATCACATCAATAATAATTAATCAATGAGATGAAATATTCTCTCATAAACTATATTTCCTGTCAAATTGATGAAATTAACCTCATAAAATAAGCACATTTCCATAATGTTAAAATAAAAAAAGAGCATCAACCAACAATCGAATCAGTACCACACTGGACCACCATGAACTTTTCGTTCTCTTTGGTTACGTGCCTATCATATAGGTTAGCTACGCTCTGGATTCAGCTCGATATCCTCCCTCATGGGCCTGATTGAACTTTTTTAAATTCCATCAAATGTAGCAAAACTAGATGGCGTTTACCACGGTATTTATAGCATTTCATCAACCAACACAAATTACAATCAACCTTCAAATAAAAATCTAATGTTCAAAGGAATTACTTAGGGTAGTAGAACATAATTTACATAGACAAACCAAATTTGAACTGAAATACTGCGTTTAAGATCTTGATTTATTTGTAACCCCAAAGACAATAATCTAAAGACGTCAAATCATACAATTATGGTGACCAATTACCTAGAATTTTTGGAAAATTATTCCACCACCAAACTTTATTGTAATATCTTAACGAAATTAGAGTTTTCATTCACATTCAATTCAACCAGAGGGTATTCACAGTGAATGCAGTAACTTTTTGTGGTTGATCGTGAATAACATGCAGATTTTTTAAAACCACGTAAAATGACATATTCCATATTCCAAACACTAAAGGGCTTTTTTAAAGAGCCATCATTTTCGTAATAAGTTTGGATAACTGAAATGTGGCGTTGAGTCGTTAGCAAATCCATAACTATTAACTCTATTAACAGCATACGTACTGTACTATTGACTTTTCATAAATAAATAAAAATAGAAGAAAATAAGTACAAAACATCGCAAAAATGGCTTGCCCCAGGTACTACATTTTAGTAGTATAAAAATCTAGAAGAAAAGCTACCTCAATATCGGCCTTTCGTAAATGCGTAAGTACTGTTCTGAACCGGATCTCTATATGGACTTTTTGGGCTGCACCCCAGACTCCAATTATAGATAAAAAAAGACCCCCGGCTCCCATTGGAGACAATAAATAATACTGAGAATTTAGAAGAAAAAATAATAACCCAAATTTCTAAATGTTTTATAATTTATATAACAGAACTACAAACAATTGCACTAATTTTCTATCCTATCATTAAAGAAAATAGTTTTTTGACAAAATAGAAATTAGTTTGATTAATCAAGTAATACCCCAAGTTGTGTTAACCCAGGGTCCCACACATTCATGGCCCTCCCCTAGTATCATTCATAATTTCTTAGAAAATACTGCATTAATAAATTCATTTATACATACACAATATGGCAGTTATGCTTATAAAATTCAGCACAATAGAAATAACCATAAATTTCCAATATTGATACGTAAGAATTTTAAGTATTTGCAATAAGTATCTTGACTCTGTCTACTGCTACTTCGTTTTACAGCTGTTATATTTTTTCGTTATAAACACGAGAAACCGCTACTTTTGCGAATTAAATATTATAAGTACTTATCGTGATAATAACGCCTATGTATCCACATGGGCTATATACTGGCAGTATAGTGTGTATTTATTAAGGATTCTTTAGTAGTCTCCCTAATCATCTACAAACATCTGGTATTGTAGCAAAAATTAATCCTAACTGTTACTTACTGAATGTAGGTACCAAAACTCATGTCAGATAAAAAAGTAATTCTTACTAATTTATCCATAAAAGGAAAGTGAATAATAACGGCAGATTTATAACTAGATATGTACTTAAATCTTTATAAAAAACAAAACATCACTAGGTACTAGTAGGAATAAAAGTATCGAAAAAGTATTTAAATATTATATTAAACAATCAGGTTTGTTGTACTGCAATTTTTTTATAAAGAATATAGTATACCGTACCTTTTACACTTTTTTTTGAGAAATAGGTAATCATTTATTAACGAATTATCCCTTATTTTTTTTTTGTTCACCTTGCTTTCAATTTTATAGAGCTAATAGACAAAAAGTTACATAATAAACATTTTTAAATGATATACCTTGGTACATGATACTCAGCCCGTGTTTTCGAGACCGACTTTTCTCTGCAACTAATTTTCTCGTTATTTTTAAATAATTATTTAAAGTTTTTACATGTTGTGCATCATTTTGTTTACGAAAAATGCAATAAAACAGTAAGAAACCCGATTTTCCAATGAATGTTATATAGACGCCTATGGAACATGCAGATCCATGTTTGGTCATGGGCGTCGGGAAATTCGACGCCACGTTCTCTCTCTCCATTCCACCCACGAAAATACCATCTTCTATCTTTCGTACTGAACGTTGCTTGCAAGCGTGGTTGCCGCTTGAACGCAACAGACTAGCAGCTCCCGACAAAATTAAATTTAAAATTGACCGCATACTTCGGCATTTTTAAGCTCGGCTATATTTTACCGAGTTGTTGTTGCAATAAAAATCGCAAATTCTTCTTTGCTCATAATAAAATTTAGGAGTTGACTGTTGCNGGAAGAAATGAGATGGTAAAACTGCCACCTGCAAACACAGTACAACCTTACTTACTACAATTTACCAATTGTTACTGTTTCTTATATTTTGTTATATTATTATACATATGCGTTGGGCTCAAAGAACGAAAATTTGTGTTATAACTTATAAAAACGCCCATAACTCGTTGTGATAAACACAAAGGGGCCATTAGTGTCATGGCAATGAAAAGTTCTGAGCCATAGTTGAGCATATACCATAACTAAACGAATAATCTCAGTCATAATCACAAGGATCCTATTATTTTAATAACGCAATCTTTATCTTACCCAAAAACTTTTGATTGTATTTGATAATGACAAATACGTGCAGTTGTTTTCAATTTTAGCAGAAGAAAGGGTTATAAGGACATTTTCTATCTGGTGCTTGCAGTTTTAACATTATTATTTTAAGACAAAAGAATATATTAATACTAAAAAATTTCAGGACTTGTTAAACCCATATTAAAAATCACTTTTTGTTGTATTCTATCATGGTTTCTAATTAGCTGACGTTCTAAACACGATATGGGTTTTCTTCATAGGATGATATGGTCTTTTTTCGTTTGCCACAACGCATTATAGCCATTTTTAAAAGTTCCTTAATACGAATTTCGCGATGTGAATGTTTCTCAGTGACCATAACGTTCTGTGGGTTTTCTCGTTTTCGTTCTTTTAAAAGAACGTTTATTAAGTTCATGTTTTATGGATGAACAATGGATTTAAAAATAAAGTAAAGAACAGCTTTCGATTATTCGTATTAAATAACAATTTTTCAATTTAAATTTAAATCCATTAATTCACCCGCAAAAACAGGAACTTTCTATTAGTTTACATATTTTGTAATGGGACTAAACATTTAAAAGATCTTACACAAAATCCAATTACAGATTTAAGAGGGGATAAATATTCTTCTTCTTCTGCATCTAATATAAGACGTAACCCGAAAGCTGGACCAGCACCCATGGCATATTCGTGAACTTTTGACGAAACAGTCGTGCTAATGAGATTAAGACAGTTGTAAAAATTACTAACCCTTTTGTAAAAAATAAAACAAAACACCACTTACTCCCCCTCTTCATCTTGAAAACCTTTTTGATTAAAACCGCAACAATACCCATAAGTAGTCCTTACGACCTTGAAAAGATTCAAACACGGTACTTCCTTGGTTTTCCAATAGCATTTTTTAAACATTTTATCGCAAGGTGGTGCCAACTAAATTATGAAAATGATAAAGTGGGATATTGGAAAAGAATTTTCAATCGAACCTGTTTCATAAGAGTATCCATATTGTAGCCAAATCTATCTAAAGTTTTGTATACGCCACTGTAATTTACCATTTCTACTACATCATCAAGATTTATTAACGAAGACAAGTTCATAAAGAAATCATTCAGTATAGAGTTAGAAATTCCATTAAATTTACTGAAAGTATTTAATACGTATTTTAATATCCGTCAAAAACTAACTTTAACCAATAGAGTGATCAGACACATTATAACAAATATTTCAAATAAAGCATAATTATCTAATTAATTTATGTAAGTTGTATTGGAAATTTTGAAAAAATAAAGACTCACAATGATTTCACTATTTTTTCGACATTGCTTTTGTAAACCAAATTATTGTTGCAAATAATAACACTTGGAAACGGTACTTCCCAGACAGGATGCGCAGTAGACGTTAAACTAGTGGTTACAATATTATTTTCATATCTTTGCAATTGTAACCAAATAAGGTACACGCAAAATATTATTGATAAACCACAAATAAATGAAAAGCATATCCTTTTTAGATAAGAGGATCCTTCGTCTATAATATGATGAAATCCGTGCAGACTTGTATCTGCGCCATAATGCTTCAATTTTTCAAGAAAAACTGTTAACCACGATTTTTCAATTTTACCTTAAAAATATAATTACAAGAATAACAATAAATTGTCGATACTAGTTATAGTACTTCCCTTCAACAAATTTTGTAAAATTGTAAAATTACGATCTTTCTCTCTCCATTTTGTCTTTATTAAATCTTTTTTTTATATCAAAGTATCAATGAATCTATTTTCTTGTTTATTTTCATTTTAAGAAACTACTGTTTAACACTCACCTGCACGTTTTCCTTGATTTCTATGATAACCATCCATAGCTGAAAAATATCGTTTTCTAAACCTAAAGTTCTTTATAAAGCAAAATAAAAGACATATACAATTCTACAATCATTAATCAAACAAACAAATCAAAAACAAACTTTTTAATTAAATCGTTTCTCACAATATCATGTACTGTATTAATGTCTAGTACACTTAATTACTTAATCAATATTCAAAGGTGTCATTATCATCAAAATTGAAAATTAGTTAGTAGTTTGTTCTAATGTATCAGTATCCATTACGCTTTCTTCTGGAACTAATTGAATCAAATTTCTTGACTCAAACCTATGTCTCACTAAAAAGAAAAATTAAATAACCATTAATAATAATTAGAAATAACGCGTGGTCGATAATTCGACCAATGTATTTTACAATTCTATCTAACACAAAAAATACTAAAGAAACATACCTGAAGTTTTGATATTCATGTAATAATATTTAATATATTTATTTTTATTTAGGAACTGTTGGCTGAA
>NW_020442466.1:3299349-3306633 GCF_000699045.2 Agrilus planipennis
TTTTTTTATTTTTTAAGTAATATTTTCAGTAATTAACCGTTTTTTTAATTTGAATTAAAGAAATAGGACAACTAAGTGTCTTGAGGCCATTTGGTAGATTACTGAAAAGTTGAATAGCTTTAATAAAACTACCTTTGCTACGTACTTTTTTACCTATCTGTGGTAGTAATATATTTTTCTTTCTAGTGATTTATTGTTGGAGTTGCTTACAAGATTTCAAATTTCCAGATTAAGAGATAAAAAGTAGAGGAAGTGAAAAAGTGCTTTAAATGATTCATTTCAAACCAGGCAGGTGTATCTAAATTAATTGCTTTTAATTCTTACCTGGGTCAACATTTCGTAAATCATAAACTAAGAAATTTTTACTTTTGTTATCTCCACCAGCAGCAATAACAAAAGGTAAATCGGGGCAAAGTTCAACACAGTGCACAACACCCAAATCGAATTCTTTATTGACCGCCATAACTGGTTCAGATTCTTCATTCATATCCCACACCTTTAGGGAGCCATCAGCAGAAGCAGTTATTAATAATCCAGGACACTGTGCACTTATTGTTAAGCCTGTGACTTCCTTTTCATGTGCTTCTATACTCCAAATCTGTCCTGTTACATTATCAAAAAGGTAAAATAAAAAGAAAAAAACTATATTTTTTTAGAAATACCTTTTCTGCAATCAAAATATTGCACCTTCCCTACACTGGTTGATGCAAAAAAAGAAAACGGCTGCAGAGGATTCCAACAAACTCTTTCAACTTCACCATCTACTTGCCAGGATTGATTTGTTTCAGGATTACGACAGTCAAATATCTTAACTGTTTGATCAGCACTCCCTTTAAAAAATGTAATGTTTTACATGAAACCTATTAAAATCTTCCCTATTTATTAGAATATAATATTTGTACATCT
Organism: Agrilus planipennis; assembly: GCF_000699045.2. NCBI lineage: Eukaryota > Metazoa > Arthropoda > Insecta > Coleoptera > Buprestidae > Agrilus > Agrilus planipennis. The sequence goes on from NW_020442466.1 coordinate 3,300,256, forward strand.
ACAAATAAAAAAAAAAATATTTCATGAAAAAACAATAAATGAAAAGTTAGTTTACTAAAATAATTTTTTTACTTAATGTTTTAGATTTGAATAAGTAATGATGTAGGAATAGTAAATTCTACAAAAAATATGAACCTTCAGGAGAAATTAGTTTTAATATTACCTGCTAAAAGAGTTTGAGCCTCAAGTCTATGCCACTCTAAACATTGAACTTTATCAGAAAATGCATTTAATGTTGTTGCAGGTTCACCTACATCCAAATCCCATAAATGTATTGTTTTGTCTGCAGAGCCACTTGCCAGAATGTGATCGTAATTTTTATTCCAAGAAAGATCTAAAACTGCATCCTTATGACCTACAGTTGTAGTCCCTCTTTTCCTGCTCCCTTTTCTTCCTAGTTTATAAGCTGGTTCCAAGCAATTTACAACATCTAAATCCCACACCTGAATAATAGGTCCCATTGTTCCTATTAAATAAGATTTAAAAAAATTATTATTTCAAATGAATTGAAAATATTATTCCCTTACCAACTGCACAGTAACTTCCTGGAGGATGGCCAGTTTCTTTATCCAACCATTCAAGACATAATGGAAAAGATGGAAGAAGTATATCATGATGTACATACAAAGATTCTTCCTCCTCATTATACACTACAAGCCTTACAATAAAATTAAAACTATAATTGAATGATAATGATAATGTGATATACCATATACTTCTAAAATACTAGCATCTCCTTCTACATGTCCAACCAGTATTAAACTATCTTTTGGTTTTATAAAGTCATCTTCCTTTTCTGATTCATCAGTATCAGAATAATTTTCATCTGCCTCAGGAACTTCTGCTAAAGAATTTAAACCAAGAGGATTTTCCTCGTCTTCATCTAGAAATCAAACAACGTCAAATAAAGTAACTTCATGGTTGCTTTATTACAACACACCTTCGTCATTATCGTAATTTTGTAAGCCAAATTCATCACTAGGGTTTGTAGAGGGTTGTCCTTCATTACCTTCTTCCGGTTTTTCTGAAACTCTGTGTAAAAACAAAGATTAAGCAAATTAACTAAGACATTAACTAATTACCGTAAATTCCTTCTGGTCTCTTGTATCATTCTTGCTAATTCTACTTTTGTTAATTGAACCTATAAAAAAATTACAACAAAAAACTCCTTAATTTTCAGATATTTGTTCATTTACATACCTTGTCGGGATTAAATTTCGCTATGCCCTTTTTTACCCATTTAACGCAAGATACAAAATTTACGTTAGGCTTATTTTCAATTTCCATTGTAATTTCTTAATAAATGTGTTGTATTTTGCTTTGCATACAAATTGTATGAAATGTAAGGTTATTTTCTCATTTCATTTCTCACGTGTTCGTTGACACAAGAACTAAGGATGAACAAAAATGTGGAACAGGGGTGTAACGAATTTTATATTAAACAAAAATAATTCTGTAAAAGAACAAAACATAAATCCAAAAAAAGGGATTTGTTTTTATATCTCTTAAAGGAATTAACCATAAAAAAAGCTCTCAATTCCAATTCATACAAAATTATATCACCGAAAAAGAATATAAAAAACAAACACCTGTGGATCAGCTGCATAATGTCAACTAGAAAGAGACAACGATATATAAACCGTTAAATATCCATTAGTTCATGATCGCGGGAAAACAATGCAAAGGAAGTATTTTTGCGCGCCCGGGAAAACAATTTTTCTCTGTTATATATGTGGAAATACAACCGCCACAGTTGCCGCAGATAATGTGCTTGTGAAAATTTCATATAAGTATACCAATTAAAAGGTAAGTTTAATTTAAAAGTCCCTTTAAATTCAAGGTTTCACCAGGGTTACTATTTCAACCCTTTAGTTAATATTGGTTATATACTTATTCCTCATGGATCTTCCGGATGAAAATGAGGAAAATATTCCCCGAAGATCTTCAAGGCGTTCTGCTCTTACCGAAATACCCCCCGAGCAGGTCGTTTCTACTACCCCTAATATACTAGACTCATCAGAAACACCTGTGCCTTCCCCTGATGAGCTTGTAATTGTACAAAGGGGCCGCAGGCGTAAACCAGTAATGTGGTCACCCATTGACTACAACAAGACTGATCTTTTGGGGCCATCAAGAGATAGAACTCCAGAGAAAATACCACAAAGGTCTGAAATGAGCTCAAAATTACGAAGACGTCTTGTATTAAGTCCTGACCAAGATACTTCTAAACAGTTGGAGCGTGTTCTAAACATGAAATTAAGGTCATTACCTCGTTATAAAGGTAGAGAGACTATTTAGTCATTTAAGTTTATGTATTTCTTCATTATTTAAGTTAAAAACATTAGATTTGTTCATGTTATAAGTTGATGTTTAAATAATTTACACTTTAAAAATGTTTTTATTAGTGTAAGCCCAAGACTGATCAAAATTTTTAGTGGATACATTAAACCCAGTGGATTTTACTGAACAAAAAAGTATTTTTGTAAATCATCTCTCACTTATTGTTAGTGTTTATAAACAATGCAAAACAAAGTTAACTCAAGCAATNTCTAGTTGAAGCTATTACTGCCAAGCTATTATAATTATCTAAAATAAAAGCACTAATTAATACAAAGCTTTCAATTAGCACAATTCATTCATGTTAAGGAAATAAATTTATACTATATGATAGATCACACATTAATTGTCTGTCATTTTAGCAATTAACAAATTATTTCATAAAAAATTGCATAAAACAAGGCAATGATTCCATAGCAAACTGAGATCTACGCATGTTGTCTTAATTTAAAAAACTGTTTTTAATTTTTGAATAATCATTGGATAATTTGAAATTGGTTAATCGTATTTTATTCAGCAAACTCTTTTACTTAATACCAATATCAAGGAGGTGATGAAGAAAAAATAATCCGCCATCTTGAAGCGTTCGCCATATTAAATTAGCCGCAGATACTTTTCAAAGCTTTAACGTACCAAAAAATTAATGGTTAAAATAGTCAACCATCAGCAAAAAAAAAATATTTGTAAAAGTGGTTAATTATTTTAATCATTTAATTTATTAATTAGGAATAAAAAAGAATTATTCTTTTCCTGGGACATTTTAAATATTTACGGTTATTTATATGAGAAGTATCGAGGGATCAATTTACAATCCACAGCATATGGGTTGTCAGATCGATAAATTGCTCCCCCTACTAACTCCACAAACCACAAATGTCTGCAACATTGAATATCTATTACTAACTGTACCCACTCACGTATTTTTTATAAAAATGTGTGCTATTTCTTACGAATTCAAGTTTACTTACATTCTTTTTGTCTCAAGCATAAAATATTTTCGTAAGTACAAATGGAACTGTTGGCTGAAATGAAAGAATAATAATTAGGTAGATATTTGATAATTTTAATTAACATAAAATTATTATTCACCCCCATGCGGTAAGAAATAAGGAATACAACTGCACAACTCCTGGATAGCTCTCGCTTTACACTCCAGCAAGCAAACCTGGAAGGAATATTTGCTATTCCAGCGCAGGTTTCCCTAAAACACGCAACAACTTTTTTCCATTTTGCTTTTTAATTTATACCGTCTATTTCATACTTCTCTTTCGCGAAAGCAATCTCTTGTTTTATAATTCAATCGTTTTACTTCCGGAGTGCTACTTATCACAGTTGGTTTTAGATACATCGTCATTTCATCTGCTTGCAGGAGTGTGTTACCATAAGATTCCATTTGAGGGAAGAAATGAGATGGTAAAACTGCCACCTGCAAACACAGTACAACCTTACTTACTACAATTTACCAATTGTTACTGTTTCTTATATTTTGTTATATTATTATACATATGCGTTGGGCTCAAAGAACGAAAATTTGTGTTATAACTTATAAAAACGCCCATAACTCGTTGTGATAAACACAAAGGGGCCATTAGTGTCATGGCAATGAAAAGTTCTGAGCCATAGTTGAGCATATACCATAACTAAACGAATAATCTCAGTCATAATCACAAGGATCCTATTATTTTAATAACGCAATCTTTATCTTACCCAAAAACTTTTGATTGTATTTGATAATGACAAATACGTGCAGTTGTTTTCAATTTTAGCAGAAGAAAGGGTTATAAGGACATTTTCTATCTGGTGCTTGCAGTTTTAACATTATTATTTTAAGACAAAAGAATATATTAATACTAAAAAATTTCAGGACTTGTTAAACCCATATTAAAAATCACTTTTTGTTGTATTCTATCATGGTTTCTAATTAGCTGACGTTCTAAACACGATATGGGTTTTCTTCATAGGATGATATGGTCTTTTTTCGTTTGCCACAACGCATTATAGCCATTTTTAAAAGTTCCTTAATACGAATTTCGCGATGTGAATGTTTCTCAGTGACCATAACGTTCTGTGGGTTTTCTCGTTTTCGTTCTTTTAAAAGAACGTTTATTAAGTTCATGTTTTATGGATGAACAATGGATTTAAAAATAAAGTAAAGAACAGCTTTCGATTATTCGTATTAAATAACAATTTTTCAATTTAAATTTAAATCCATTAATTCACCCGCAAAAACAGGAACTTTCTATTAGTTTACATATTTTGTAATGGGACTAAACATTTAAAAGATCTTACACAAAATCCAATTACAGATTTAAGAGGGGATAAATATTCTTCTTCTTCTGCATCTAATATAAGACGTAACCCGAAAGCTGGACCAGCACCCATGGCATATTCGTGAACTTTTGACGAAACAGTCGTGCTAATGAGATTAAGACAGTTGTAAAAATTACTAACCCTTTTGTAAAAAATAAAACAAAACACCACTTACTCCCCCTCTTCATCTTGAAAACCTTTTTGATTAAAACCGCAACAATACCCATAAGTAGTCCTTACGACCTTGAAAAGATTCAAACACGGTACTTCCTTGGTTTTCCAATAGCATTTTTTAAACATTTTATCGCAAGGTGGTGCCAACTAAATTATGAAAATGATAAAGTGGGATATTGGAAAAGAATTTTCAATCGAACCTGTTTCATAAGAGTATCCATATTGTAGCCAAATCTATCTAAAGTTTTGTATACGCCACTGTAATTTACCATTTCTACTACATCATCAAGATTTATTAACGAAGACAAGTTCATAAAGAAATCATTCAGTATAGAGTTAGAAATTCCATTAAATTTACTGAAAGTATTTAATACGTATTTTAATATCCGTCAAAAACTAACTTTAACCAATAGAGTGATCAGACACATTATAACAAATATTTCAAATAAAGCATAATTATCTAATTAATTTATGTAAGTTGTATTGGAAATTTTGAAAAAATAAAGACTCACAATGATTTCACTATTTTTTCGACATTGCTTTTGTAAACCAAATTATTGTTGCAAATAATAACACTTGGAAACGGTACTTCCCAGACAGGATGCGCAGTAGACGTTAAACTAGTGGTTACAATATTATTTTCATATCTTTGCAATTGTAACCAAATAAGGTACACGCAAAATATTATTGATAAACCACAAATAAATGAAAAGCATATCCTTTTTAGATAAGAGGATCCTTCGTCTATAATATGATGAAATCCGTGCAGACTTGTATCTGCGCCATAATGCTTCAATTTTTCAAGAAAAACTGTTAACCACGATTTTTCAATTTTACCTTAAAAATATAATTACAAGAATAACAATAAATTGTCGATACTAGTTATAGTACTTCCCTTCAACAAATTTTGTAAAATTGTAAAATTACGATCTTTCTCTCTCCATTTTGTCTTTATTAAATCTTTTTTTTATATCAAAGTATCAATGAATCTATTTTCTTGTTTATTTTCATTTTAAGAAACTACTGTTTAACACTCACCTGCACGTTTTCCTTGATTTCTATGATAACCATCCATAGCTGAAAAATATCGTTTTCTAAACCTAAAGTTCTTTATAAAGCAAAATAAAAGACATATACAATTCTACAATCATTAATCAAACAAACAAATCAAAAACAAACTTTTTAATTAAATCGTTTCTCACAATATCATGTACTGTATTAATGTCTAGTACACTTAATTACTTAATCAATATTCAAAGGTGTCATTATCATCAAAATTGAAAATTAGTTAGTAGTTTGTTCTAATGTATCAGTATCCATTACGCTTTCTTCTGGAACTAATTGAATCAAATTTCTTGACTCAAACCTATGTCTCACTAAAAAGAAAAATTAAATAACCATTAATAATAATTAGAAATAACGCGTGGTCGATAATTCGACCAATGTATTTTACAATTCTATCTAACACAAAAAATACTAAAGAAACATACCTGAAGTTTTGATATTCATGTAATAATATTTAATATATTTATTTTTATTTAGGAACTGTTGGCTGAA
>NW_020442466.1:3310521-3331612 GCF_000699045.2 Agrilus planipennis
ATAGGAACCATTCCTAGCATTAAACGGAAAATTTTATATAAAAGCAAAATTTATATTATTTTACTAAATGATATTCCTGTTATTTAATGCCCTACACATGAAACAAATATACAAAAGAAACATTAACATTCCCCCATATTGCACTTTCAATATTCTACAAATATATTAGAGCAATAAACTTCTTTTTGTATGTACATTTCTGTGTACACTACGCACATCCCATTGTATCAATAGAAAAAAAATTCATTGGTCATTTTATGTTGTGACTTTACCAGAACATACTTTCTGGAATACTCACAATCCTTACTGACTGTAATAAACCCTGTAATACAATGTTTTCGATCTCCAGAGAGAATACGAATTATCGAACTTGAGTAAATAGACTCCTTCGGCGGGGTACTGATGAGATCCGGCATAAACTTCATTTTGACAATCCCTCCTATACACAGGGACGACTTCAGTTAGAAGAGGCTTTGCTAAAGCACTTATGGGCAACGAACCGGCTTCTAGATCTTGGGCTGTTAAACCATCTTCATCATCCAAATCATCTAGATCTTCGCCGTCCTCATCATCGCTTTCTGACACATGTACCGATACCTCGCTTGATGTTGGAGTGCCAAATTCGAAATATACACCAAAACCTATTATAAATAGATAATATATATCTAAAAAGATGTATAGAATTGACTAAATAAACAAATAAATTAAGTGAACACTAATAAAGCAACATTTTCTTCTTACAAAAACAAACGGCCGTTCTTGTATAAATACAAGTGTTTTGTTATTTATTAGCAAAAGCATTTTGGATAAGCTTGGTTCTTCTTCTATATAAAACAATAAAAAATTTACTAACCAATATCATAATGATCGGTTGCAAATTCCCAAAAAATTCTTGATCCATCTTTGTGTGTAGGCACCCTAACCGTTACAGTCTCACCATGACCAACTCTTACTACCCCATCACCCTCAGCCTGTGACACAGCCTGTTTAAATGCCTGAATATCTGATCGTGTCCACATATTCGCCGGTACAAGTGTTTCAGAAAGAGATGAGAGTGCAGGAGGAGAACCATTATTTAGATCATCAGAAGATTGTTCTGTTGTCTGAGTTTTCTCCTCATTTGCATTCACCTCATTATCTGTCCCCTTTAGTATTATTTCTTCATCCCTATGAACTGCCTGCAATTGCTGCATATACTGAATGTAATGCTGCTCTTGTAATTGTTTAATTAGCGTGCCCTGTTTCTCAGGATCCCCTGAAAAGTAATAATAACAATTTTTGATGAAATTAAAGTAATGCTGGAGGCACTCAACATAAAAATTATTCACACGTAAAACACCTTACCTGGAAATTGTTGCTCAGCATAATTCCTAAATTGTTCATAAGTTTGCTGATTAAGAGCTTGTTTTATTTGCTGTTTAATTAATTCTTCTTTTTCTAACTGTTCTCGTTTCAATTTTTCTTCAGCTTCTAGTTTTTTTCTTTCTTCTTCTTCCAATAACCTACGTTTTCTCTCTTCTTCTCTGCAAAAAACATAAAATATATGTATGAAAATGTAAACCACATTATAACTTACATTAGTCTTTCTTGTTCTTCTTTTTCACATCTATGAGCTTCCGTATAAGCATTGAATAAAGGACAACGCCTATAAAGTAGTTCGACAAAACCTCTTCTTGCTTGGTCTGCATCTAAATTTCCTAATTTTTGCCACGCTAATCGTCTGTCACGACCCACAACGTCTAAGGCTCCTAAAGGGGGTAACTTTGATACTGCTTCTGATAAAGGACCGTGTGAAACTTGTTGCGAAAAGGCAACTAACTGCAATTTATCTTCATAACTTAAATGAACAGCTTTACCTTCTTTTTCTGAAACGAACAATAATGTTATTTACTATTACTTAACCTACAGAACCGGTAAAGTGCATACCTTTATAAAAGTTTAATGCAAGTTTATATACTTCTTGCAAAGGTAAACTATTGTTTGATAAGATATTTATTTGATCATTTTCAGCAGCTCCAAAGCCCGTTTTGTTTTCGATAGATAAATGTTTAAACTTTTCTGCGACTGATGAGGTGTTGTCACCTACAGCAGCCATTTTTGTGGTACAGTCCATAGATAATAGATATACAAAGGCTTTGGCCCATAGACAAGGTACAGTGCGTGACATCTATTGTCCATGGTACCATCATGGTACTGTCTGGCCCATAGATAAGGTCTAATGTATTGCCTATGGTTTATAACTAAGTGATCCACTTATCCATTATCCATAATTATTATTAAATATTACACCTCATTTTATAGCAGATATATTAAAATATTTTGTTTAATTTAGCTTATTTCGAATTATTTGTTATATCTCTTTTGCTACAATACTTCTATAAAACAAAACAACACAATGAGAACTCTTGAAAGATTATAATCTATTTATTGAAATAAAAATAATCATATTTACACCAAAAAAATATTTAACTAATTACTTGATCTAATTCTTCTAATTCGTCATCTTCACCACCAATTGCTTTCCAAAATGCTGTTACCATTTGCTCTGCACATTGTTTACGTTGATTCATTGGCATTCCTTTAATGCTTTCTTTCATCATCTGAAGGTGTGAAAATAGTTCACTAAAATCGTCCATATCATCTGGTCCAATTATATTACATACAGATGGAGAATCTTCTTGCTTTGTTACATTTGCTATATTACAACTGCCTTGTAACTTCTCACTTTTCATAATTAAATTAGGCCAAACGTATGTTTGCAGAGATTCTATAATTCTATCAACACCTACTTTTTCTTTGAATATATCACCACCCAAATCTGTGCACTCACTATTATTAGGATACAATTCAATTAATTCAAAACTATTTTTCAAACACCATCCTAATGCTTTAGTTTTTGGAACCTGACTTTCTTCAGTTATATAATTACATACCAATAATTTTACTTCAGGATTACATTCATTAAACAAATCTTCCAATTTTTTTAAATCTTCAAGTCCACACTCCTTATTACTGTCCATATGAACAATGACAGCATGAATGGTGTTATTGAATTCGTCTGTTCTTAAAAACTTTTCGGTTATTCCAAAAATATTGATATCAGCCGTATAATATTTAGTATCTACATGCCAAATACAATGAATTCTGTCAGGAACACTTTCATCTACTGCCGCTGTCTTTCCTACTAATAATTTCATAATTGATTTCGGTTTTGTTCTGCTGCAACTAACTATTAAAATACCGGGTCTGCAATCCATATTGAACTATTTACAGTGCAATGTAAACGTTATCAAATGAAATTGGAACAGTTAATTAATTTTCCTGTTAATTGCACATTTTTATCATATAATAGCTCATTTTAAACATTTTTTGACAATGTTGACAATTAATGGTAAACTAGGGTTAAGGTTATGTCGTGATATGCCATAGATAATAAATGTCTATTATCGGTTGCGTGCTGATCTGCTGAATTTTTGCTGAATGAAATGGATTTATATCGTTGACATCATAAAATTTGTGAACAGTGGAAATTATTTATTTAATTATTTGTGATTAAATAAATAGCATTTCGCTAATTGAAGATCTGAAATGGAAAATTTTTGAAAATTAAATTATCTGTGGACTGTAGAAAACTGAAACAAATTTCATCCATCCAGTTGGGGTTATGTTCTGTTCAGTTCTGCTGGTTCGTTGACTAGTATTGTATTTGTTTTTGAGTAAAATCGGTGAAGAAATAGTATAATAAATTTTATTATCAATAGTTAAAGCTGCAACTCCTAGTTAAGTTCTAAATTGCTGTATTTTAAAAATTGATAATGGTAAGTAAGAATGAAAAATATTCATTTCATAATGTAAATTGATTTATGCTTCAGGGTAAACATAAAGATCATAAACGTAAAAAACATAAAAAGGGCAAGAAGCATAAGAAAGAAATAAAGTACAGTAGTAGTTCTTCCAGTAATTCTGAAGATGAATGGGTAGAGAAAGAACTAATTAAAAATGATGAACAAGCTCTTGAAAGAGAAAGTTGGATGTCATTGTCAACCACTTTTAATTCTTATTCCAGTACTGATAAGAGACAAGATCGTGAAGAGCAAAGAAAACTTGAAAAACAAAAATCTGTTTATAATCCTTGCGAAAGTGTCAGGGAATTAAATCCTTATTGGAAGGGGGGTGGTGATGGTATGCCTTCTATAAAATTTAAAAGGCCACTTGATGATGGTGACAGTTTTCAAAATCCTGGCAATCATCCCATACAAAAAGACTCTGGTAGAGTTCAACCACAAAGTTCATCTAATTGGCGAAAAAAGACTGTTCCAGACCATACAACTAACAGTGCAGATACATCTCACAATTCAAATGATGATAGTAATAAACTTTTAAGTGAAAATGAAATGAATGCTCTTGCTGCTAAATTAGTAAAAGCTGAAATAATGGGAAATATACCTGTAATTTATGAACTTAGACAAAAACTTGAAGATGCAAGGAAAGCAAAAGAAAAAATTGCAATGGAAAATCATTCTATACTACTGACAGAAACCGACTCTAAAGGTTTTTCTCGCCCATTTAAGATGGAATCAACATATGGGGAATACTCAGGAAGTTCTCATAAAAAACAAAAAGTTGAAACTCACAAAGACAGAGAAAGGGTAAGGTATTTCCCAGATGATGATAAGTACTCCCTCAAACAAATGTTTGAAAATGAAAAATTCAACTCAGTTGAAGATGAAGCTAGAGACTTTGTACGCCTCACAGGTCAAGTTGGAAAAAATGATGATCTTGATGATCTATTTACTGATAACATTAGAAGAAAAAAATCAGATGAGAGAATTGATAAAAGAAATAGAGATAAGGCAATAAGGGAACATGAACAGACTATACAAACTATAGAAAATTGCACAAAATGCATACAATCTGCAAATATGCAGAAGCATTTAATGGTTTCACTTGGAGAAACGATTTATCTTTGTCTTCCACATCATGAACCACTTACAGATGGACATTGTATGATCATTCCAACTCGGCATGTCTCTTGTTGTACTAACTTAGAAGAAAATGAATGGAGTGAACTGCTAAATTATAGAAGAGCACTAGTCCAAATGTTTGCTAACAGAAATGAAGATGTCATTTTTATTGAAACAGCAATGTTTCTAAGTAGACATCCACATATGTCTATTCAGTGTGTACCCCTCCCAAAAGAACAGGGAGATCTAGCACCCATATATTTCAGAAAGGCAATTGATGAATCTGAAACCGAATGGTCTTCCAATAAGAAATTAGTGTCATTAGCTGGAAGAGATGTGAGAAAAGCTATTCCAAAAGGGTTACCGTATTTTAGTGTCTCCTTTGGGATGCAAGAAGGATTTGCTCATGTAATTGAAGATCAGAGGCTATTCCCTGTCAATTTTGGACAAGAAATAATAGGTGGAATGTTGGACTTGCATCACAGTAAATGGAAGAAACCAAAAAAACAAAGCTTTACAGAACAAAAAGATCGTGTTTTAAAATTTTCACAAGAGTGGAATAAATATGAATGTGCAACTGGATAAAAAAAAATACACTTTTTTTATTAACACTGTCCACATTTTTCAGAATTTCCTAGCGAAGCGCATGAGGCGATCAAAAATCGAGCCCCGCAACATATTTAACCCTTAATTTTCAGGATAAATGTGTCCTAAATAAATGTTGAAAAATAGAAAATAATTTTCTCTCAGGGCAAGTTGTTTAAACCAGAAGTTTATTACATTCTGGCTTAACATAAAAACAGCAACAATCTGATATCAAGATAAATTAATTGAATGTACAAAACTTCCCCATAAATTTAAAATTAAATATTTTATTTAACTTTTAATACTTTTAAAATTATGAAATGCTGTAAAATCACTAAATGTTTTGGAATGTAATTTGTACTCCCAACAAAATGATTCCTCCACTTATTGTTAGTATAATTTTGTTTTATAAAAATTAAATTTTTATGAAAATAAAAATGTATTATTTCAATTAGGCCTCTTATTTAACCTTTTTCTGTATTTCAATTTCTAGGTAAGTTAAATTACTCATAAATTTAAAAAAAATCATATACAAGTAAATCGCTATAATATTTTAAAATAAGTTAGCAAAAGTAAAATTTAGACAATCATTTCAAGTTCTCTAGCATAGGAAATGGCTTGCTCAGCAAATTCTCGGGCAGGTAGTGGTTCATTAATTTTTGTAACTTCTGGTACAAAGTGATAAAAGTTATCCTTTTCCAATTTCCATTTTTTCTAAATAAGTAGAAATATAATTACCAAGCATTTTACAAAAGAGTAAATGACTTACTTTAGATGCCAGTTCTTTTGTTGCCACTTCATTAGGTAGATACAGCATTCGAGTCGCATCCTTCAATGAAATCTTTTCAAATGCACTTTCCAAACATGAAGCAATTTCTCCTCTGATTGTGTCAAGTAAAATGTCCATAAAGAAGTTATAATTTTTGGCAGGAACATTTCCTTTGGCTAAAAATATCTGAAAACAAAAAAATTTAGTTAATACATACATTTGAAGTTACCCTGGTAATTAAACAAGTTAAAATATACCTTATTATAACTTCCTTCCATCAAATACTGTTCAATTGACAATGGATGTCTGATATAAACATTATTTTGTAATTGATCAGCAGGAAGTAGTTCCAATTCAGTATGAAACTCTGCTACTCGGTTTTGTGAAAGCAGAAACAATAAGTTTAACCCTAGAAGTTGGTATTTGAAAGCAGACTCTGGCAATTGATTCTTGTAATCAAAATAGTAACATTTCAATTGTGCCATGTATCTCTCAAAGGCAGGTATATCATTAGCTGCAATACTCCACTGAGCTCCAATTTCTAAAATATCTCTAGCAAGAAGTAATTCCTGCTGAGAAGCCAAACTATGTGAAGTTGGAAGAAATATTGTCGTGGTCAGCAGTATCTAAAACAAAAAAAATGCAAATTCATTTAACCTCAAAATAAAGAGTATCAAAGGGTTACCTTCAAGTCTGCTAAAAGTTGTTCACATTTACTCAAATTAGGATTTGTGTGACCCCATTCGCTTTTCAGTTGTTTGTATAAAGTAGTTATTTCACTAACTTTCGAAATATTCGACATATTAACTAATTATTTTACTCACAATAGCACGAAAACAACTTTCAACAACTGGTGTTTTGAACTTGTCTATAGATTTGAAGTTTTGATTTTCTATTTGATTACCATAGATAGTATCAGATGAAAATCATAGATAAATTGTGATGGATGCTACTTTTATGAAAGTTTACGACCATTTTAAGTTTTTTATCACGAAAAGGAAACTAGTGCCATCCAAACTAGGTAAATGCAGTAAACTACATGGATAATTACATTAAATGGTGGTGACATTTTGCAAGGCATTAGGAGATAGCATTACAGTATACAGTCTGTAAAATCGATTTTCTGTTCTACGTTTCAAACATAATGGGTGTGTATTTTTAGTTCTCCCCTCCATAAAAGGAACCAATTGTGTACAACTACTACGTGCACGTTCGTGCATGTCGCAGCGTAGATATAAACATTACGGTAGTCCTTGTTGCTGTTATTAGAAGTTGTGCTGCTGAGTAGTGCAAGTGTTTTGTCAGTTACTGACCGATACTTCTCGTTATATTTTCAAGCTACTTCCGAACGTGAAGTAGATAAATAAAGTAATTAAAAAGTTACACAGAATTACCGAAAATGGCTTTTATGATGCCTGTTGTAAAGAACGACTGGGATATTTACAAGTGCAATCCTAGGTCACGGAAGTTATCCGAGTGTTCCAACACTCAGTCATGCAGGTCTAGGAAGGTGTCTGAATGTCGCTCAGAAGGTCCTAGTTTGTCAACATCACCAGGATCCGATTTTATAGCGGGTTCACCGGGCCATAGAAGTATGCCAAACAACATGTCCCGACAGTTCTCGAGGAATAGTTCTAGAACGTCCCACAGTAGCCTGCAAAGCCCGTGTAAAAGTGCTGGATCTTCGCCACCGAAAACCGGCTCTCAAAACAGCCTAAACAAATTCCATAACCGGCTATTGGACAAACTGAAGAAATCCTTTAGGATCAAAGACACAGAATCAACACACACCACATGAGAAGAGAAGAAAAACACTAATTCTAAGAGTCGAAAGTCTTAGTGAATTTGTGTATAATATTTATTCGGTTTTATTCTTAATAAAAACCCTTATCATTATGGATTCGAAATTTTGTTAAGGAAGTGCTCTGTGATGTTTGTTTAGGTTATTGTAGTATTAAAAGGTAAGATTTATCTATAATTACTTAAAATATTCTAGTTTAAGTACTTAAATACCTACAATGTTTTTACAATATAAGACTGCAGCGTATTAGCTTAATGTTTAATCTAAATTCTATTAAATGTTAAATATAGAATGCGCTATTTGATGTTAGGAATTTGTTTGTACCTAGCATTGCTATTTGTTATGTTGGAGCGCATGGTACTACAAAAAACATTTTTGTTTACTTTGTCATTTGAAAGCGTGTCCGTATGATGCAATGTGAATTAAAAAATTGCTAATTGTAAAACGAAGTGCGATTGTGATTTGATTTAGTGATTACACATATTAACGATTTTGTTAGTTATCTGCCAAAAATGAGGCAAATTCCTAACTTTAAATGAACCATTAACATCTTTTTATATTCAATATAGCAAAATTCTGCTTTAATGTTTAGTGTTAACATTTTTATTGTTACAAATTTTGATGTAAAAGAGGTGGTAGGTAATTGGGCTTTTGATTTTTTGTAAACTTTCACCTATACTGTGTTTAACCAAATATACAACATTCCAGTTTGATCAAAAACGCTAGATAAAGAAAATGTTGTATTATTGTTACTTAAATGAAATGATGGTACCTACCTGTTAGTTATCTGTCTAAATTTTATTAAATGCCTAACACTTATTTAGATTTGTATATATACTTATAAAATCCCATCATGTATTGTAATGTGTCGATGATGAAAAGTAACAACGAAGGGATTTAACCCAGGATATTTGTAAGCACAGTATATAACAATACAGTCGACACTCTTAATTGTTTGATAAAGGTTCCTGTAATACCACAACGCCGTTTTATGATAAATGTGTTCTATGTTTAACGAAACTATCTATAAATATATGTTATACATATTTATTGAAATATATTTGTGACAGACTGTAAAAGAGTTTGTATAAAATTCTTTCATAATAAAGTTTACGAATTATTGTTATTAACATGATTTTTAATTATAAAAGTCCTGCCTTACTTATCAATCCTTTAGTAATTATCCAAAAGTGTAAGATATGATTAAATGGCAGGTAAGAGAAGAAGAAACATTCTTCTGGATGTGGATACCTAGCTACCTTTACAGATAAAAAAATACAATACGTTCCACCAGGGATTCAATATTGTTTAATTAAAAGTAATTGAAGTTGCACTTATTCATTATTGATTTTATAATAATTGAAAGTAAGGAACAGTAGGTACTGTTCACAATCAGCAACTTACGTAATAGCAATGTCGATGTCCCACCCATTGAAGTGGAAAATTACCGAGAGAAGTTTGCACGATTCCGCTTGCATGTGTTTATTCACATCAGTATTTTTATGCTGAATATATCACAAATCTTCATATACATTGTACAATGTATTGAAGAACAGGTTTTCTATATTTAGTAACCGAATATATTATGTTTATAAATGCTTTTCTGTCTAATACCTGAATGCTAAGTAGATTTAACATAAAATTCAAATTCTTTTCTAACAGGTTTCGTATTTTTTCATTCAAAAAAATTAAAAATTAATCTCAACAAAACTTAATCCAATAAAANATCAGTTTTACGATCCGTTGTTAAGTTTCTAGAGCAATGTGTGCTCCAAGGATTTCTTTAAGAAATTTGCTGATGATATTTATTTTTAATGAATTAATTGTGAAGGTTTAATAGGATTTGCCTTAGTTTTTTTTCTTTCTTATAGATGCAGAATTTACAAGTAGTCTATAATTACAATCTTTGTTGGTATAGATTATAAAAGATTCATTTAGAAATGTTTGCTTGTCTAGAGGTAGAAAAAAGATTATTGATTACTGACCAATTTAGTCCTTTATAATTAAAGTGCCATATTATTAAGTGTCTGGGGCTGAAGATATTGATTAAAGCAGAATACCGTCTGCTATACAATTAATAAGAATACTAGCCAATAATAATAATCAATATCGCTGTTCAGGTACTGATGAAAATCGTGTTGCTGCAGTCCCTTATTAAATAGAAATGTTTACAGGAAAAGATTAGCCTGTAATTGAAATGGGATACGTCCAATATACCCATAAAAACGTTAATCAAAAGTAGAAATTACAGATTTTTTTGTCAGTATTTTTCTTTTTATGTCGGACGAACGAAAATGCGTTTGATGGACGTGTGGAATATGTTTTATCAACCACGTACGTATATTTGAAAGCTTCTGCATATCTGAAAACTGTCCTAAACTGGCTGAGCTGTCAAATCTTTTGAACAAAGCGTAACACCCCTTAAAGGTTTTAAATTGCATTTACTCGACCTATATTACGTTATTAGTTATATAAAAAGATCTCTGAAAGTATTTGTACGCATTTCGCTATACTGCGTCATACTTTTTCAAAACACACAACCCTTAAAATCCACAAATAATGCTTCTCTCGGACATTCGAGAACATTACACCTGAGGACCATCTTAGAAACATTCAAAAACATTTTAGTACTCTCTCACTTACTCAGGAAGGGTGTATTGTTGACCAGTAGTCCACTCGCAGGCCCACACATTCACAAGACTAGAAAAATTTCAAACATAATAGGAGATTTCGGACATTTTTTAGAATACCATAATCAAAATATAATAGAATGTCCTAATACAGTGTCAGAAGTCATCTTCACCACTCACACACTATGGTCCTTGAAAATTCCACAAACATTCGAGAACATTATAAGCTTAGGAGCACCCTGGATACATTCCAGAACATTCTGATACATTCTTACATGCTAAACAGGTGTTTGGTGACCGGTGGTTGGCTTGCAGGCCAAAGCATTCTTTAAACTGTAATAATTTCAAGCGTATTAGGAAATTTCGAACAGTTTTTACAATACCTTGGTCAAAATATAATAGAATGCCCTAATACAGTGTCAAAAGTCATCTTCACCACTCACACACAATGGTCCTTGAAAATTCCATAAACATTCGAGAACATTATAAGCTGAAGATCATCTTAAAGATATGCAAAAACATTTTTGTACATTCTCACATTTTAAACGAGTGTTTGGTAGCCGTAGTTGATTCGCAGATCCACACACTCACCAGATTAGAGAAATCTCGATCATTATAAGAGTTTGATTATTTTACTTTAATTAAATTATCGCTTAATCTGTCTGCTGAAAACTGCATAAAAAACTGTCTGAATAGTTTTAGGTACTCATGTACCGTCTAATTTTCGAGTTTTCTGCACTTCAGTGTGTACTATGTACCAATGTACCCCAGAGAGTTAAATAAAATAAAACGCTTTGTAACTAAAATACGTGCATTTGACATAGCGCATGATAGGACATTCTCGAATTCTAGATGACTCTTCGGAATGGGGGTGGGTGATATCGAAAGAGGAGGTCTCCCCCACCACTGTACCATAAAAAATTAGGGAGGTTAGATAATGGCCCCTTCGGGATGGGGGTAAGGGGTTTCGAAAGAGGGTGGTCACCTGAGTAAAACCCCATAAAAAATTTGCGGCGGTCTTACCCTCATAAAAAGTTATGTGGGTTGAAAGTTGATTATTTTGACAATTTTCATACACTATAATTCAAATAAAATTCAATAAAAGAATTATTTTCAAGCGGGTGGAGGTGGGGGATCGAAAGAGGGNTTTTGGATAAGCTTGGTTCTTCTTCTATATAAAACAATAAAAAATTTACTAACCAATATCATAATGATCGGTTGCAAATTCCCAAAAAATTCTTGATCCATCTTTGTGTGTAGGCACCCTAACCGTTACAGTCTCACCATGACCAACTCTTACTACCCCATCACCCTCAGCCTGTGACACAGCCTGTTTAAATGCCTGAATATCTGATCGTGTCCACATATTCGCCGGTACAAGTGTTTCAGAAAGAGATGAGAGTGCAGGAGGAGAACCATTATTTAGATCATCAGAAGATTGTTCTGTTGTCTGAGTTTTCTCCTCATTTGCATTCACCTCATTATCTGTCCCCTTTAGTATTATTTCTTCATCCCTATGAACTGCCTGCAATTGCTGCATATACTGAATGTAATGCTGCTCTTGTAATTGTTTAATTAGCGTGCCCTGTTTCTCAGGATCCCCTGAAAAGTAATAATAACAATTTTTGATGAAATTAAAGTAATGCTGGAGGCACTCAACATAAAAATTATTCACACGTAAAACACCTTACCTGGAAATTGTTGCTCAGCATAATTCCTAAATTGTTCATAAGTTTGCTGATTAAGAGCTTGTTTTATTTGCTGTTTAATTAATTCTTCTTTTTCTAACTGTTCTCGTTTCAATTTTTCTTCAGCTTCTAGTTTTTTTCTTTCTTCTTCTTCCAATAACCTACGTTTTCTCTCTTCTTCTCTGCAAAAAACATAAAATATATGTATGAAAATGTAAACCACATTATAACTTACATTAGTCTTTCTTGTTCTTCTTTTTCACATCTATGAGCTTCCGTATAAGCATTGAATAAAGGACAACGCCTATAAAGTAGTTCGACAAAACCTCTTCTTGCTTGGTCTGCATCTAAATTTCCTAATTTTTGCCACGCTAATCGTCTGTCACGACCCACAACGTCTAAGGCTCCTAAAGGGGGTAACTTTGATACTGCTTCTGATAAAGGACCGTGTGAAACTTGTTGCGAAAAGGCAACTAACTGCAATTTATCTTCATAACTTAAATGAACAGCTTTACCTTCTTTTTCTGAAACGAACAATAATGTTATTTACTATTACTTAACCTACAGAACCGGTAAAGTGCATACCTTTATAAAAGTTTAATGCAAGTTTATATACTTCTTGCAAAGGTAAACTATTGTTTGATAAGATATTTATTTGATCATTTTCAGCAGCTCCAAAGCCCGTTTTGTTTTCGATAGATAAATGTTTAAACTTTTCTGCGACTGATGAGGTGTTGTCACCTACAGCAGCCATTTTTGTGGTACAGTCCATAGATAATAGATATACAAAGGCTTTGGCCCATAGACAAGGTACAGTGCGTGACATCTATTGTCCATGGTACCATCATGGTACTGTCTGGCCCATAGATAAGGTCTAATGTATTGCCTATGGTTTATAACTAAGTGATCCACTTATCCATTATCCATAATTATTATTAAATATTACACCTCATTTTATAGCAGATATATTAAAATATTTTGTTTAATTTAGCTTATTTCGAATTATTTGTTATATCTCTTTTGCTACAATACTTCTATAAAACAAAACAACACAATGAGAACTCTTGAAAGATTATAATCTATTTATTGAAATAAAAATAATCATATTTACACCAAAAAAATATTTAACTAATTACTTGATCTAATTCTTCTAATTCGTCATCTTCACCACCAATTGCTTTCCAAAATGCTGTTACCATTTGCTCTGCACATTGTTTACGTTGATTCATTGGCATTCCTTTAATGCTTTCTTTCATCATCTGAAGGTGTGAAAATAGTTCACTAAAATCGTCCATATCATCTGGTCCAATTATATTACATACAGATGGAGAATCTTCTTGCTTTGTTACATTTGCTATATTACAACTGCCTTGTAACTTCTCACTTTTCATAATTAAATTAGGCCAAACGTATGTTTGCAGAGATTCTATAATTCTATCAACACCTACTTTTTCTTTGAATATATCACCACCCAAATCTGTGCACTCACTATTATTAGGATACAATTCAATTAATTCAAAACTATTTTTCAAACACCATCCTAATGCTTTAGTTTTTGGAACCTGACTTTCTTCAGTTATATAATTACATACCAATAATTTTACTTCAGGATTACATTCATTAAACAAATCTTCCAATTTTTTTAAATCTTCAAGTCCACACTCCTTATTACTGTCCATATGAACAATGACAGCATGAATGGTGTTATTGAATTCGTCTGTTCTTAAAAACTTTTCGGTTATTCCAAAAATATTGATATCAGCCGTATAATATTTAGTATCTACATGCCAAATACAATGAATTCTGTCAGGAACACTTTCATCTACTGCCGCTGTCTTTCCTACTAATAATTTCATAATTGATTTCGGTTTTGTTCTGCTGCAACTAACTATTAAAATACCGGGTCTGCAATCCATATTGAACTATTTACAGTGCAATGTAAACGTTATCAAATGAAATTGGAACAGTTAATTAATTTTCCTGTTAATTGCACATTTTTATCATATAATAGCTCATTTTAAACATTTTTTGACAATGTTGACAATTAATGGTAAACTAGGGTTAAGGTTATGTCGTGATATGCCATAGATAATAAATGTCTATTATCGGTTGCGTGCTGATCTGCTGAATTTTTGCTGAATGAAATGGATTTATATCGTTGACATCATAAAATTTGTGAACAGTGGAAATTATTTATTTAATTATTTGTGATTAAATAAATAGCATTTCGCTAATTGAAGATCTGAAATGGAAAATTTTTGAAAATTAAATTATCTGTGGACTGTAGAAAACTGAAACAAATTTCATCCATCCAGTTGGGGTTATGTTCTGTTCAGTTCTGCTGGTTCGTTGACTAGTATTGTATTTGTTTTTGAGTAAAATCGGTGAAGAAATAGTATAATAAATTTTATTATCAATAGTTAAAGCTGCAACTCCTAGTTAAGTTCTAAATTGCTGTATTTTAAAAATTGATAATGGTAAGTAAGAATGAAAAATATTCATTTCATAATGTAAATTGATTTATGCTTCAGGGTAAACATAAAGATCATAAACGTAAAAAACATAAAAAGGGCAAGAAGCATAAGAAAGAAATAAAGTACAGTAGTAGTTCTTCCAGTAATTCTGAAGATGAATGGGTAGAGAAAGAACTAATTAAAAATGATGAACAAGCTCTTGAAAGAGAAAGTTGGATGTCATTGTCAACCACTTTTAATTCTTATTCCAGTACTGATAAGAGACAAGATCGTGAAGAGCAAAGAAAACTTGAAAAACAAAAATCTGTTTATAATCCTTGCGAAAGTGTCAGGGAATTAAATCCTTATTGGAAGGGGGGTGGTGATGGTATGCCTTCTATAAAATTTAAAAGGCCACTTGATGATGGTGACAGTTTTCAAAATCCTGGCAATCATCCCATACAAAAAGACTCTGGTAGAGTTCAACCACAAAGTTCATCTAATTGGCGAAAAAAGACTGTTCCAGACCATACAACTAACAGTGCAGATACATCTCACAATTCAAATGATGATAGTAATAAACTTTTAAGTGAAAATGAAATGAATGCTCTTGCTGCTAAATTAGTAAAAGCTGAAATAATGGGAAATATACCTGTAATTTATGAACTTAGACAAAAACTTGAAGATGCAAGGAAAGCAAAAGAAAAAATTGCAATGGAAAATCATTCTATACTACTGACAGAAACCGACTCTAAAGGTTTTTCTCGCCCATTTAAGATGGAATCAACATATGGGGAATACTCAGGAAGTTCTCATAAAAAACAAAAAGTTGAAACTCACAAAGACAGAGAAAGGGTAAGGTATTTCCCAGATGATGATAAGTACTCCCTCAAACAAATGTTTGAAAATGAAAAATTCAACTCAGTTGAAGATGAAGCTAGAGACTTTGTACGCCTCACAGGTCAAGTTGGAAAAAATGATGATCTTGATGATCTATTTACTGATAACATTAGAAGAAAAAAATCAGATGAGAGAATTGATAAAAGAAATAGAGATAAGGCAATAAGGGAACATGAACAGACTATACAAACTATAGAAAATTGCACAAAATGCATACAATCTGCAAATATGCAGAAGCATTTAATGGTTTCACTTGGAGAAACGATTTATCTTTGTCTTCCACATCATGAACCACTTACAGATGGACNATTCGAAATTTTGTTAAGGAAGTGCTCTGTGATGTTTGTTTAGGTTATTGTAGTATTAAAAGGTAAGATTTATCTATAATTACTTAAAATATTCTAGTTTAAGTACTTAAATACCTACAATGTTTTTACAATATAAGACTGCAGCGTATTAGCTTAATGTTTAATCTAAATTCTATTAAATGTTAAATATAGAATGCGCTATTTGATGTTAGGAATTTGTTTGTACCTAGCATTGCTATTTGTTATGTTGGAGCGCATGGTACTACAAAAAACATTTTTGTTTACTTTGTCATTTGAAAGCGTGTCCGTATGATGCAATGTGAATTAAAAAATTGCTAATTGTAAAACGAAGTGCGATTGTGATTTGATTTAGTGATTACACATATTAACGATTTTGTTAGTTATCTGCCAAAAATGAGGCAAATTCCTAACTTTAAATGAACCATTAACATCTTTTTATATTCAATATAGCAAAATTCTGCTTTAATGTTTAGTGTTAACATTTTTATTGTTACAAATTTTGATGTAAAAGAGGTGGTAGGTAATTGGGCTTTTGATTTTTTGTAAACTTTCACCTATACTGTGTTTAACCAAATATACAACATTCCAGTTTGATCAAAAACGCTAGATAAAGAAAATGTTGTATTATTGTTACTTAAATGAAATGATGGTACCTACCTGTTAGTTATCTGTCTAAATTTTATTAAATGCCTAACACTTATTTAGATTTGTATATATACTTATAAAATCCCATCATGTATTGTAATGTGTCGATGATGAAAAGTAACAACGAAGGGATTTAACCCAGGATATTTGTAAGCACAGTATATAACAATACAGTCGACACTCTTAATTGTTTGATAAAGGTTCCTGTAATACCACAACGCCGTTTTATGATAAATGTGTTCTATGTTTAACGAAACTATCTATAAATATATGTTATACATATTTATTGAAATATATTTGTGACAGACTGTAAAAGAGTTTGTATAAAATTCTTTCATAATAAAGTTTACGAATTATTGTTATTAACATGATTTTTAATTATAAAAGTCCTGCCTTACTTATCAATCCTTTAGTAATTATCCAAAAGTGTAAGATATGATTAAATGGCAGGTAAGAGAAGAAGAAACATTCTTCTGGATGTGGATACCTAGCTACCTTTACAGATAAAAAAATACAATACGTTCCACCAGGGATTCAATATTGTTTAATTAAAAGTAATTGAAGTTGCACTTATTCATTATTGATTTTATAATAATTGAAAGTAAGGAACAGTAGGTACTGTTCACAATCAGCAACTTACGTAATAGCAATGTCGATGTCCCACCCATTGAAGTGGAAAATTACCGAGAGAAGTTTGCACGATTCCGCTTGCATGTGTTTATTCACATCAGTATTTTTATGCTGAATATATCACAAATCTTCATATACATTGTACAATGTATTGAAGAACAGGTTTTCTATATTTAGTAACCGAATATATTATGTTTATAAATGCTTTTCTGTCTAATACCTGAATGCTAAGTAGATTTAACATAAAATTCAAATTCTTTTCTAACAGGTTTCGTATTTTTTCATTCAAAAAAATTAAAAATTAATCTCAACAAAACTTAATCCAATAAAAAAAAGTTTAGGTCTGCTGTAGGCATAAAAATAAACCAAATGATTTTTACATTTTTACGTAATTACAACCGAAATTTGATGCAACGAAGTACAACCTCCAACAGCATCGTGAGTGACTAACGTTAAGAATGCATGTTTACTTGTTTTAATACGATTCGATGCTTCTGATTGGCTAATACGTTGACGGCTATTTTGTTGCTCAGTTAAAAACTAGGTCACATTTGGTGTTTGTCCTTGATTTGTTCTAAAGAATGCGGAAGTAAACAGTGTTTAGTCCCAAACATATGAATGAATGTAAAGAAATATAAAAAAGAGCTAACTCAGTCACTCTTTAACTGATTCAGATGCAGGTTTCATCCAAATTTAAGGAATTTAACGTTAATTGATAAAATGGTAATAATTATTAAAACAACTCAGCGATACAATCAAATTAGCTTGTAGTGGTGGGAATATAATTACATACCAATAATTTTACTTCAGGATTACATTCATTAAACAAATCTTCCAATTTTTTTAAATCTTCAAGTCCACACTCCTTATTACTGTCCATATGAACAATGACAGCATGAATGGTGTTATTGAATTCGTCTGTTCTTAAAAACTTTTCGGTTATTCCAAAAATATTGATATCAGCCGTATAATATTTAGTATCTACATGCCAAATACAATGAATTCTGTCAGGAACACTTTCATCTACTGCCGCTGTCTTTCCTACTAATAATTTCATAATTGATTTCGGTTTTGTTCTGCTGCAACTAACTATTAAAATACCGGGTCTGCAATCCATATTGAACTATTTACAGTGCAATGTAAACGTTATCAAATGAAATTGGAACAGTTAATTAATTTTCCTGTTAATTGCACATTTTTATNGTGGTGGGAAAAGTACCAAATATTTTTTTAGTAAATTAGTAAAGAATTTTATTTTAATGTACACTATAGTTGTAATGTATGTCATCATAAGTAACAATTAATTTTAAAATAATTGATTTAATATAATAGTATACATAGTAGGAGTATTACTCCTAAAAATATGTTTTCTATAAATATTTTTATCTAAGTGTATACATATTTAAGATTTTAATTTTGTCATTGGTATCATGGCAAAATTCCTAATCTCTCTTAATTAAATAAACTCAGCCATGTTAAAACCTATGAATATTTTTTTGGTTTGTTTTTAAAACAATATGAACTAAAAGGAATATGTAACAATTAAAAATGAATCAGTTTTACGATCCGTTGTTAAGTTTCTAGAGCAATGTGTGCTCCAAGGATTTCTTTAAGAAATTTGCTGATGATATTTATTTTTAATGAATTAATTGTGAAGGTTTAATAGGATTTGCCTTAGTTTTTTTTCTTTCTTATAGATGCAGAATTTACAAGTAGTCTATAATTACAATCTTTGTTGGTATAGATTATAAAAGATTCATTTAGAAATGTTTGCTTGTCTAGAGGTAGAAAAAAGATTATTGATTACTGACCAATTTAGTCCTTTATAATTAAAGTGCCATATTATTAAGTGTCTGGGGCTGAAGATATTGATTAAAGCAGAATACCGTCTGCTATACAATTAATAAGAATACTAGCCAATAATAATAATCAATATCGCTGTTCAGGTACTGATGAAAATCGTGTTGCTGCAGTCCCTTATTAAATAGAAATGTTTACAGGAAAAGATTAGCCTGTAATTGAAATGGGATACGTCCAATATACCCATAAAAACGTTAATCAAAAGTAGAAATTACAGATTTTTTTGTCAGTATTTTTCTTTTTATGTCGGACGAACGAAAATGCGTTTGATGGACGTGTGGAATATGTTTTATCAACCACGTACGTATATTTGAAAGCTTCTGCATATCTGAAAACTGTCCTAAACTGGCTGAGCTGTCAAATCTTTTGAACAAAGCGTAACACCCCTTAAAGGTTTTAAATTGCATTTACTCGACCTATATTACGTTATTAGTTATATAAAAAGATCTCTGAAAGTATTTGTACGCATTTCGCTATACTGCGTCATACTTTTTCAAAACACACAACCCTTAAAATCCACAAATAATGCTTCTCTCGGACATTCGAGAACATTACACCTGAGGACCATCTTAGAAACATTCAAAAACATTTTAGTACTCTCTCACTTACTCAGGAAGGGTGTATTGTTGACCAGTAGTCCACTCGCAGGCCCACACATTCACAAGACTAGAAAAATTTCAAACATAATAGGAGATTTCGGACATTTTTTAGAATACCATAATCAAAATATAATAGAATGTCCTAATACAGTGTCAGAAGTCATCTTCACCACTCACACACTATGGTCCTTGAAAATTCCACAAACATTCGAGAACATTATAAGCTTAGGAGCACCCTGGATACATTCCAGAACATTCTGATACATTCTTACATGCTAAACAGGTGTTTGGTGACCGGTGGTTGGCTTGCAGGCCAAAGCATTCTTTAAACTGTAATAATTTCAAGCGTATTAGGAAATTTCGAACAGTTTTTACAATACCTTGGTCAAAATATAATAGAATGCCCTAATACAGTGTCAAAAGTCATCTTCACCACTCACACACAATGGTCCTTGAAAATTCCATAAACATTCGAGAACATTATAAGCTGAAGATCATCTTAAAGATATGCAAAAACATTTTTGTACATTCTCACATTTTAAACGAGTGTTTGGTAGCCGTAGTTGATTCGCAGATCCACACACTCACCAGATTAGAGAAATCTCGATCATTATAAGAGTTTGATTATTTTACTTTAATTAAATTATCGCTTAATCTGTCTGCTGAAAACTGCATAAAAAACTGTCTGAATAGTTTTAGGTACTCATGTACCGTCTAATTTTCGAGTTTTCTGCACTTCAGTGTGTACTATGTACCAATGTACCCCAGAGAGTTAAATAAAATAAAACGCTTTGTAACTAAAATACGTGCATTTGACATAGCGCATGATAGGACATTCTCGAATTCTAGATGACTCTTCGGAATGGGGGTGGGTGATATCGAAAGAGGAGGTCTCCCCCACCACTGTACCATAAAAAATTAGGGAGGTTAGATAATGGCCCCTTCGGGATGGGGGTAAGGGGTTTCGAAAGAGGGTGGTCACCTGAGTAAAACCCCATAAAAAATTTGCGGCGGTCTTACCCTCATAAAAAGTTATGTGGGTTGAAAGTTGATTATTTTGACAATTTTCATACACTATAATTCAAATAAAATTCAATAAAAGAATTATTTTCAAGCGGGTGGAGGTGGGGAATCGAAAGAGGGTGGTCACTTAAACAAAACCCGATAACCTAACCTAATCTATCTATTGATAGTGATATTTAAATAATGTTTTATATAACTTTCTCAATATTTTTATT
>NW_020442466.1:3337409-3381298 GCF_000699045.2 Agrilus planipennis
TCTCTTCTGTCTTCATTTCGTCCGTCTCATCTTTCTCACCCGAACCACCACCCACCCATTCCCACGATTCCTGAAAGCAGGCTGAAGAGGGCCTTCCGCCCTACCTTCCGACATAGTCCGGAGGGACTGCCCGCCCACCAGCATTACTGGCTGGTGGGAATGAAACACCCAAAAGTTTTTTTTTTAGTTCAGGTAGGTATTGCAGCGGACACTAGGTAATAAAGAAAAAGGAATAATCTCAATTTTTACCCACTACACATTACCTCAAATTAATGAGCACAAATTGTTGCTGTTGTCATACCCCCGCCGGGAATCGAACCCGGGCTCTTTGGCTTTACGCGCCAATGCTCTGACCACTAAGCTACGAGAGAGAGAAGAGCCCGGGTTCGATTCCCGGCGGGGGTGTGACAACAGCAACAATTTTTCCTCATTAATTTGAGGTAATGTGTAGCGGTAAAAATTGAGAATATTTCATATTAAAACAAACTCACTTCGGGAAGATTTCTACATTGTATGTATATTTATAAAAAGAAATAACATTACACCAACTAATGTGTAAGAGAAAGAGATGCAGGCAATAACAATTTGAGCAAGTTGCCAACATCGGACTTTAAAGAAAGTTCAACATTCTCAAGAATTTAGGAAAGTAAAGACGCTTGTTCAAAGATATAATTTCAACCAGACAGTTATAAAGCCGACCCTGATCTTTTGCGTACCTAATCAACCTTTAACCGCTGCACCTCTTCCTCTTATTCGGTTATCTCTTTTCACTTTGTCTGTACTACTCATGAAGCATTTCCTAACTTAACAAAGACGTGTTCAAAACTAAGCAAATGACTACAGTCCCAAGTGGAAACACGAAAGAAGATAGGTACGTGTATTTTTCCCATATAATTTATTACAGACTGCCAATTTTGATCGTCGTAACTATAGCTCGACTGTGATGTTCAATACTCCCTGATGCTACTCCTCAGAGAACGATAAACAGCTGGACGAAATTAGAAATGTAACACTATTTTTAAAATGCTGCTTGTTTTTTAACAATAGATAGAAATATGGCATATAAATAATTTTCACGGTTGTGTTTATAGATTCCTGTGTACATACCACCCACTTTTTGCAAGTTGTTTAGTGCAAAGTTTTATTAAAAAATGACTCACGATTAGTGTACATATGTAATAAGATGTAAAGGGAAGAACAGATTAATGTAGGCAGTTAAGAAAGTAAACATTTTCCGGATGAAAAATAAATCAACTGTATAAATTATTTATAGTTTTATACCATACATTAAAATCGCAATAATGGTAAAATTCAACAACAAAAAGCATTTACGCATTTAGATCATCTACTCTTACGCTTACGCACATCTGACGAAGACCGGAAAAAGACAGAGTTGGAGGAAGTTTGGAAGTTTTTCTAGTAATTCATTAAACGATGCCTAAAAGTAACAGACGTAAAACAAAAATATTGGTATGCAAGGGAAGAAAAAGGCGGAAAAGAGCGAATATAAAGATAGGAGACGAAAGATTAGAAGAAGTGGCTGGAGAATAGGAGAACAGAGGACTCTATAGAAGTTAATAAGAAATAGGCGAGATAGGTTAGCAGGACACCTTCTCAAGCAAGAACGTCTAGTCATAGACATATTAGAGGCAAAAACAGGAGTTAGGAGGGGTAGAGGTAGACTTAGATTAGATTATTGTTCGCAAATAGTTAAGGATGTAGAATGTTCTAGTTTTAGGGAAATGCGAAGATTAGCTCAGGATATGAAGGATTGGAGGTGCTTGTCCAACCAGTCTTAGGACTGACGACCTTTTTCGAAATTTGACGGTTTTCACAGACTACTGACCTTTTTGCAGGTAATATAAGTGTGTAGGACAATTTTTGTACTAATATTTATATAAATTGACAGTACTGCCTTATCTTCAAAGCCGAAATAGCATTTAAAAAAAAATGGGCGTCAATCTCTTTTGCCTATACCCGAAAATTAATGTTGTAAATTTCTAGGGAAAATCATATGTTCGGTCGAGACTAGATACCATTTCCGCACGTGTGTAGTCGTCCTTTGGTGCAACCGGACGACGCGTCGTCGTGTCATCACGCATTGATATTGATTTAGATTCTACGCTTGAACCAAGTTTACCCTCAAATCACGCCAAGAGATGTTTCGCATCAAAATGCTGTTTCTCTAA
Source organism: Agrilus planipennis (assembly GCF_000699045.2). Lineage (NCBI taxonomy): Eukaryota > Metazoa > Arthropoda > Insecta > Coleoptera > Buprestidae > Agrilus > Agrilus planipennis. The sequence goes on from NW_020442466.1 coordinate 3,339,599, forward strand.
AAATAGCTTGGCTCATTGTCAAAACATCGTACGGATGTGCGGGCTGCATTCCATCTGCGGTTAAAAGTTAAAATGCAAATGCAAATATAACTTTACGGATTGTGCAACATGATAACAAACCAGATACTAGATGCTTATCGTGTATCCACTGTTATTGCAAAAGTTTCTGTTTCAACTATCTGTGTAGCTTTGTTTATTTTTATATGTGTTGGTGGATAATCTCATTAGACTTGTTTTCAATTTTCGCACAAACAGCGTATAAAAATTTCAAAAACGAACGGCGATGACTTTGGTCACGTACAATTCGATACTTCGCTGCAATCTATTATTATACACATAAGTATTTTTGTAATTACCTTGTTCTGGTTGTTAAGATAAATAATATTTGCTTTGCGTTTAAACAGTTAATTTTCTATACGGTCTTACACTTGGGTCTATGCTCAAACCAGGTTTTTAGGATTTCGTTTTGCTGGTAAAAAATGGTAAAATATTGTGGTGAGACTTCCATATGTCACAGTTGATTGTTTTGAAAACTAAACAAATACTATACTTACTAATAAAAGTATCGACGTCAAGGACAACAGCTTGTGAAAACTATTTGTCATCTGGCCGTAATGATATTGAAATCGCAATCCGTGCCTGGTGGATTAGGTAAGGTTAGGTTAGATTAGATACCTGCATTTCTGATCAACAACTTAATATACGTAAACGTCTCTATTTGAAAAAAAAATGTCTGTCAAAGACACACAGCGACATGATATAAATATTGGGGGACTCAGCTCATCATATTCCATAGTTGCACGCTGGGTCAAAGAGTTTAAGCTGAACATAAGAACATCCACTGAAGACTGACGCCCATCCACGTCCTTCATTGAAGGTAACGTGAAAAAACTCGAAAATGTAGTGTTGGCATATCGTGGACTGCCCATCAGGTATGTAGCTGAGGTCTCAGGGATCTCCTGAGGAAGAATTCAAAGAATTCTTGCGAACGAATTGCATATGCAGAAAGTCTTTGCGCGTCGGGTACCGAGAATGTTAACTGACGGCCAAAAGAAAAAAAGGATCGACATTTTGAGGATGAATCTCCAAAAGTTTCAAGCAGATTAATAAAGTTTTGGTAAAGGTCCCTTCTGGGGTGGGGGTGGGGGGGGTCGAAAGAGGAGGTCTCCCCCAACACTGTACCATAAAAAGTTCGTGGCGGTCTCATCCTCATAAAAAGTTATGGGGGTTCAAAATTAATAAATATGCCAATTTTTATACATTTCTAGGCATGTAAATATTTATATAGTCATTCATAAACAATATTCAAAGGTAAAACTAATGAAAAATACATAAAAATATTGAGAAAGTTATATAAAACATTATTTAAATAACTTTATCAATAGGGTAGGTTAGGTTAGGTTAGGTTAGGTTATCGGGTTTTGTTCAAGTGACCACCCTCTTTCGATCCCCCACCTCCACCCGCTTGAAAATATTTTTTTTATTGAATTTTATTTGAATTATAGTGGATGAAAATTGTCAAAATAATCAACTTTCAACCCCCGTAACTTTTTATGGGGGTGAGACCGCCGCAAATGTTTTATGGGGTTTTACTAAGATGACCACCTTCTTTCGATCCCCCGTACCCTCTTTCGACCCCCCTCCCATCTAACCCCCATAACATTTTAAGGGGGTGAGACCGCCACGAACTTTTTATGGTACAGTGGTGGGGGAGACCTCCTCTTTCGATCCCACCCACCCCCACCTCCGAAGGGGGTGGGAGCCATCATCTAGACATTTACCAAAGTTTTTTGTCCTTGATACGTGACCACTTCTGGTGGCGGCGACATTTTATTGCACTTATCCCCATTACCTAATAGAATATTTGATAAGAAATGGAAGAGGTAAATTCACAGTCCGAAATTTTATTGCATTCATAATAAAAATGGAACGTAACTTGATTCATCGAATACAGGAAGCGTAATTAGTAAATACCTTCCAATATTAGTAAATGCGAAGTTCGAGTCAATTGAGTGACTTCTAAAAGCGAAACGTCTAGAATTATCTTTACGTATGTCAAATACTATAACAAAATGTTGCAGCAACATCAAAATTTACATGCAGATACCTTTAAATGGTGATGTTTTTAAGAATAAACGGGTATACTATTTAGCAACGAAAACATCAATAATATGAGCAAAATATTTTGTAAAATTAATAAATTAATACTGTCATCAAATGGTCCAAATATTGTTCTCATTCATCATCAACATTTTGAAAATATTATATAATTGTCCCCCGTGTGCTCTGATGGATGTTTAATGTTCATAAACAAATAACATGTTGATATTAAGCAAAACTGTATTTTAATTATTTTTTTTTGATAACATCCAAAAGTAAAAATAAACCGAAGAACTAAAAATAAACCGTAAATAAAGGTTCAGAATATCAACAAAATAAAAATACTTGTGCATGATGTGAATGAAGGCCGCTGTAATCTATCTATTTACTGATTCACGCTTGTTTGCTCAAAATTTACTACTTGCGTAAGGACGAAAGCAGATTGTTAGTCTCGAAGCAACGCGTTTAAATGTTTAGTGAAAAACCGAATTTTTTTTATAATTCTAAACCTGTGACTTGACAGAGCGTAGGTGGTTTTTCGTTGATTTGAATTTCTGAATATGAATTGTTGGATTTGAATTAATTTCCTGTTATTTAGCAGTAAAAGAGACTAATTAAGATTATATTGGGATAAGTCGTTTGTCCTAATCTGTATTATTTTAGATTACTTTTCTAAATTATTTGTTTGTCGTCAGAGCGAACTCATGAACCAATAACCGTATCGCATAGCGTGTTTCGCGGTTATCTGGTACCCGGCAATGTCACTATCTGGTACATATCTACTAACAACTTCTTTAATTGATGCACGAAGAACCGAGAATTGTCATAAGAATTAGAAGGAATATGGACCTCGGGAAGGAGTTTGTTGCCGTCGCCTTTGGTTCGGGTGGTTATTCTCATCCAGGAAGGAATGCAGTATCTTCTTCCTTTGTTGCATAATACTACTATTTTTCTTAATTGTCACTTTTTCGGTATTGACAAAACAAAATTATATGAAAATAAACAAAAGTAAAACAAAAATACTGGTATGTAAGGGAAGAAAAGGTAGGGAAAGAGCGAATATAAAGATAGGAGACGAAAAATTAGAAGAACTGACCGATTTTAGGTATCTAGGAAGTCAAATAAGTCAGTACGGAAGGAGTAGTAGGGATATAAAGCAGACGGTCGAGTCGCCTTCAATAAAAAGAAGTCACTTCTATGCTCGCGAACGATTAATTTAGAAATAATCAAAAAGTATTGTTAATGGTGTATGCGCGAAAGCTGTACGGGTGCGAAACATGGACGGTGGGCGCGGCGGAAAAGAAAAGGTCAAAAGCGTTCGAAATGTGGTGTTACCGACGAATGATGAGGATACCGTGGCTAGAGAAGGTTAGAAATGAAGAAATATTAGAAAGATTAGGAGAACAGAGGACTATGGATGTCAAAAAGAAATAGGCGAGATAGGTTGGTAGGACACCTTCTCAGGCATGAAGGTCTAGCCAGGGACATATTAGAGCCAGAAGCAGGAGTTATTAGGGGTAGAGATAGACCTAGTTTAGACAACTGTTCGCAAATAGTTAAGGATGTGGGTTGTTCTAGTTTTAGGGAAATGCGTAGATTAGCTCAGGATAAGAAAGAGTGGAGGTGCGTGTCCAAAAAGTCATAGGACTGACGACCTTGTGTTGATGATAACCACCATTTTCACATAATTTACTGAAATATTTTGTTATTTAGGTTATCATTCGTCGAGTGAAGAAGTCATTTCTTCAATATTGTCATCTTACGTCTTCTATTTTTATTTATTCGCATCTGTCCTAATAATTAATGCAGAAAACATCAAATAAGGAGGTGATGGTTTAATCGCCAAGAAAGTCAGGAAGTGCCCTTTCACTCTCTTGCAATGTTTGTATCATGCAAATAATAACTTTTTGTTGAGTAACGAGGCTTTAATTAATCGTAAAGGCGTTTGCACAGTTGCAGTTTCACCTTCATTTAATGATGCAAATTAATTATTTTTTCTGTCTGTATTATATCGTCCTTGACGCCTTATTATTAATTTTATCTGGAATTGTGTTTACTCTTAAAAGTTTAATTTATTACTGCGCAGTCCCTGACCTGGTTAATACAGCAGTAAAATGAACGAAGTTCAAACAGCAGGTAAGTGAACTTAATTCTTTGGCCAATGGCCGGGGTTACATCAACTGCATCTTTTTTGGATCGATGAGACCGTAAAGCCTGACGAACCAGGCCAAGGTTCTCGAAACGTCAAAAATCAATGATTTATATGGATCGCAGATATCTATTTGCGTTATTAAAATTACACACTATATTGGTCAAACAGGTAGTACTCTAAAGAATGGAATTTCAGAACATACTGACAGTAAACAACAATTAATTCAAGTAATGTCAACCTCTTAATAAAATAATTCAGTGTAAATGCAAGAGTCTAAGCATTTTATCTCGTTTTAGAATTTTCGTTTCGAAGTATAAAAAAACAAAAATTTCAGAAATTCAACGTCTTTAAAAAGCGATTATGTAATGAAACAATAGTCGTGGTGTAAATGTTTTGCGAAAAATTTATTTGTACTTACCTTTATTTAATTAACTCATAATTCACGATAACTTTTTATACAATTTCTAATTAGTTGAATTGAAGTAATTACTATCAATTTCAGTAGAACAAAAACGTGACATATGGTTACCCACTGATTAGATATACATAATCAACCAATTTGTTCTTTATGTAGCAAAGATAGCATGCTTTGATTATTTATTAATTAATATATGTTTCATTTTTTATGTCACTACTGTATCACTACAATTGTACTAAAGTTCATTACTCTGATAACCAAATCTTACAAGTTCTTATAAGACAATATGAGTTTAGTACCTATATTAGCATTAACTCACGAAGACAAAGCAATTTTTAACTACAAAAAATTTAATCAAATCGATTTATCTTAAACTACAATTTTTTTTATATACTAATGTTTAAATAAACACGAATACGCCATTGTTTCCGATACAATTAGCAGACATATCAATTAGTTTTTCGTTTACATTACATATAGTTTTAATTTCATTTTCTCGAGATAAAGAACAAATAAAAAAATATTTTATTAGATTAATAACACGCTAATCTCTTTAGCATCTCCAATTTCGACGGATTTATACCTTAAATAATGCAGGGATGAGCGAGCCGCAGCCCGCCAAACTTTCTTTACTTTACACATTGACTTTTAAAAATTATAACACAATTGTCACCATTCTATTGCAAGCCGTGAGCGAAGTAAAACGTTTGCTCGGTGGCTAGGGATTCTATAACATTGAAGATACTCGAAATGCAGCTTTTCCTACCTTCAATGTATGCTAAGGGCTGAACGGATCAATGATCCTTGCCCTACCGTGAAAACGTAATATGGTGACCTTTACACCCTACTGCCGCTTATCGTTAGTTTGTTTTGTTTAAAAAGTCTAAAAGAAGTGAAATATACCTACAGTACAAGCGAATTAAGGAACGAACATATAGATATTTTATTACATATAATCAACAAAGGGCGTAACATCTTTTGAAAAATATGATGTGTATAGCAAAACTCGCATAAATGGATAGGTACCTTCAGCCATCTAATCATATAAAAATCTTTCCCAAAATGCAATTTACACCTTTTGAGAGGTGTTACATTTTCTTGAAAAGATTTTGACAATTCAGTTAGTTTAGGGTAATTTCTAGAGAAGCAAGAGAAATTTTCAGAGGGACTTGATTGAAAAAACATATTCGACACTTTCCCTAAATTATTTATTTTCACTCGTGCGACTTAAAAAAATGCCGACAAAGTAATTCAAAGCTATTTTGGTATATTTTAAGTACCTATACAGACATATATAACTCTACACCGTTTTATATTATTGTTCAGTAAAATTTCCTTTCGTTGTTCTGATACTTTTATTAGAACAATAAGGAACCAAGCACGGCTGCCTTTTCTTACGGAATTTTCCACTGATCAATACACGAACGATACGACCCACCAACTGATAAGTTAACAACGGTGCGACAGAGAACATAATTGGTATTATTACTTACGGTTATTAGAGACATGCCCGTTCAACTGTTGCATTATTAAAAGCAATCAATTTTCCACGAAAAGTGAAAAACGAGAACGAGAACGTGATGGAAATAAGTGGAATACGTTTATTTTATAATTTCGTATATATATAGTATATACCTATGCACATAATATTTATGTTGAAGCTAATCCGTAAAATTAACCTTTTTGGAAAATTGTTAATGATAACAGTGGCGGCCTGAAAGGGAGGAAACAAAATCAAAGAAGCGCAGGGTTTAAGAGACGTTTACTTACAATGGCATAATTAATACTTTGTTACAATACTTATAAGGTTTTTTTAAAGGGCGCTTACTTATATAGAACGCCTAATGATCGGCACCGACTAACAACTCAGAAAGCAATGGTTTTTCGTTAACAATTGATAAAACTTGATTTCCGCTATCATCTAGACGACGGCAGGCAGCCGTCCGATAGATGTCCGTCAAAATATTCAGTGTAACAAGCACGGTCAAAAACCGGCACTGCACCGTGTACGTTACGTAGTCGGCGTTTAATACATGATAATCAGCGTTATTAAGGGAAGTCATTAAATTGATAGGTAAAGGTCTAGTTGATGGCCCTCTCACCCGAAGGGGGTGGGGGTGGGTGGGATCGAAAGAGGAGGTCTCCCCCACCACTGTACCATAAAACGTTCGTGGCGGTCTCACCCCCATAAAAAGTTATGGAGGTTCAAAGTTAATAAATATGCCAATTTTTATACATTTCTAGGCATGTAAATATTTATATAGTCATTCTTAAACAATATTAAAAGGTAAAACTAATGAAAAATACATAAAAATATTGAGAAAGTTATATAAAACATTATTTAAATATCTTTATCAATAGGGTAGGTTAGGTTAGGTTAGGTTATCGGGTTTTGTTCAAGTGACCACCCTCTTTCGATCCCCCACCTCCACCCGCTTGATAATATTTTTTTTAATGAATTTTATTTGAATTATAGTGTATGAAAATTGTCAAAATAATCAACTTTCAACCCCCATAACTTTTTATGGGGGTGAGACCGCCGCAAATTTTTTATGGGGTTTTACTTAGATGACCACCCTCTTTCGATCCCCCCTATCATCTAACCCCCATAGCTTTTTATGAGGGTGAGACCGCCACGAACTTTTTATGGTACAGTGGTGGGGTAGACTTCCTCTTTCGATCCCACCCACCCCACCCCTTTCGGGGATGAGGGCCATCATCTAGACCTTTATCAATTGATATTTAGACTGAAGAAACGTTACTTCATTATCTAACAAGCAGTTTATGCGACGTAAAAAATTTTCCTTCAGTTTTTCTGTCCAATAAAACTTTTGCGTACCCATTTTTTTGATTTTCCTGCTCTTTTTGTTTTCCCTTTCTTCTCCAACTCTTGCATCTTCTCCTTCAAGTGAAAGAGCAACAATTGCTAAATCAATAAGCGAATAATATTTTAAACATCGTGCTAACCGTTCAAAATTTGCCAAAAGGCCGACGGTCATTTGTTGTATAATGTATATACAACATAAAATTGACGGACATCCGACAAACGGTTGGCTGACGGTGTCTAGACGGACAGTGGGAATCAGCCTTTACGTGGTCCCATTTATTTCATCAACGTCACCACGCTCCTGATAATGACGTTCGCTACGGAATTTATTTGTTCTTACCGATTATTGTCTTTCTTAGTTTTGGAATTTTTTTAAATGACTCATTGTACACCATTCTGCCAATTCATCAATGGAAAGTTTTACGTCCGTCTGCCTATCGCATACATATGTATTTCGACATTACAGGCGCATATCTATGTATGCAGGTATGAGAAATAATATAAATATGGTATCTTTTTACCTCGAACACGACGATCTACCTACACACATGTGTAAAATGCAGTAATAATCCAGAGTATCGTCTAGATACCGTCATGTGGCTTTTTCCGTATGACTGAACCGTCTTTTTTTCTTTTGAATGTGTAATTTGCATTAAGTTTATATTAATATCCCCCACACAGATAGGCAAAATACACCTGTTTTACAAGTACATAAACAAATGAGTTAAACGTGTTATAGCAATGAGTAGGCGAAATTAAAATCTGTATGGCAAAAAACATTATCGTTTGTATGTATTCAATTAATACACATATGTACATAGACAGATAATAATTCAAATGTGATTCACACCAACTTGTAACAATTACAATTATGTACCTGCTTTAAATGATGGAAAACTACTAACATTAATTATCACTTGTTTTGAGTAACTGCTAATAATAAGATTAATAGAATTTTTTTTGATGGAAATTCATTGAAAAATTAAAAATGAAACAGTTATGTTATCAACCTGACATACTCATCTGAAGTAGACACAATTTGGCGAAACATATGTCAAGTTGACAATAAAATTGTGAAGAATGCGAAAAACTGTTTTAATAATAATCAAGTAACGTTAATTTTACTTCTTCTTTCGTTTGAGACGACCACGTTTATCCGACTTCATCTATTTGTGCTTGTGTGATCCTCGCCTAATGCCTTCTGCCTTCATTCTTCCTCTATGCGTTTTCTTTCTTTCCTTCATCTATGATGTTGAAGTTCGAGGCCTAATTGTTTTTAGAAACTTCTAATATCATCCTCTGTCACTGTTTTGAGTTTCTTGTATTCTCATTTCCTCAAGTCTATTTTTACTTTCTAGTGCCAATGTACTTTTGACTTTTGGCCTCAAGGAACTTCTTTATCTGGCTGTATTATGTGGACATATTGTACGAAAATGACAATTATTTTACGGACGATGCCTGAGATTGCTTCAAACTTTTTGACCATTCCTACGATTGACAAGGTAGAGAGTCTTTCAAATCTACTTCTTATTTCAACTGTTTCTGGTCAGTTTTTCTCAATTTCCCATTTTCTTTTTTTAAAATTCTATGCATAATGTAGGAAAAATGTTTACTATTGAAATGTGGAGTATTTTTTTGTTTCAGAGAAGAAATTTTGGATATAAGATTAGCTCAAATAAAATCTAGGTTTTAGTTAGTCTTAGTTTTTCACCTTAAAATGTTTCGTTGCTTTCACTGCTCTCTAAGGACGTCGAACAATCTGAAAAGTTGCTTTACGAATATCCCTCTTGCTAATGACTTAAAACTCATTAAAAGGGCATGATGCGGTAGTATGATTTCTTTATTTGGATTCAACCTGTCAGAGATCTCAACTTGTAGTACATCAACACGTTAATGACAAATTGCGGGTTCGAAGTCCATTGTCTCATAAACAGCATTTTCGTCATTATTCATGTTTTTGGCACGTGAAAATCGACACCGTGTGATTTGTTTTGGTAAAACGATTATTCGGACTAGGATTATAATGTTGATGTTACATTGCCCCACAGGACTGCAATAAACTACACTTCGCGTGGGTGTTCTTTGACGGCAAGTTTCCAAAATCTATCGGACACTCCCATGCTCCCACGTATGGGTTAAAATTAAATTCGACGATTCCGGTTTAATGAACGTAAATCAGATGAAAAAATCAATATGCGATTTTATTTTTTCATTCCTAATAAAGAGATAAAACGTTAAACTTTATTTTTTCTCCCAATTCGTAATTGAATTACCTAATATAGATATTAAAAATTGCTAAACAATAAACTTTTCATCATCATGATAAGGTCGTCAGTCCTAAGATTGGTTTGACACCCACCTCCACCCAATCTTCGTATTTCCCTAAAACTAGAACATCCCACATTCTTAACTATTGTGAACAATAATCTAATCTAGTTCCACCCCTCCTTCTCTTAACTTCTGTTTCTGCTTCTAATATGTCTTTGAGTAGCCCTTCATGCCTGAAAAGGTGTCCCACCAACCTATCTCGCCTATTTTTTATTGACTTTCAAAGAGTCCTCTGTTCTTGTATTCATTCTAATTCCTCTTCATTTCTAACCTTCTCTATCCATTGTATCCTCATCATAATATCAATAAAATCTTATCATTCATATTATTGATTCAAAAAATCGATTAATCAATAAATTTTATTGTCCAGTTGTAAGGAGAATCGAATTTGCGGATATTCTATTCGGTTAGTTTAGGATAGTTTTTAGAGAAGCAGGCAAAATTTACAGATAGACACGATTGAAAAAACATTCGACATGTTCATCGAATGACATAAAAAGAAAAAAAACCCGACAAAGAAATGTGTAATTTCTATGTTAGGTAAACATTTCGCCTTATCTGTGTATATGGACTCGATTACCAAGTTGTTTTCACTACGGACTCATGTAAATAATTCCTTATGTGAATGCTTCCAAAAAGTTAGGTAATGTTCTACAAATAAATATCTCATTGGTCATTTGACGCAAAAATTCCCAAAATATACATTTTATTATTTCATTAAAATTCTCAGTTATAATAATTCCAACGAGCTTAGTCAACTTTATTGTTGTAGCCTTCTCCTTCCTGCACAGAAAATAGTATTTTATTACAGTAGTTTGAAATTGACTTTATATTTAGAACAGAGGCAAATAGAAACATTTCCTGAAAAGATGACTTAAAATTGAAGCTAATTAAGAAAGTCCGTCGGAGTAGTGATTAACAAAACAAGACTGTCCCAGTCTTGGTAATGGTCTTCGTCTTGCTCAAATACTTTTAGTCTTGATTTTGGTTTTGGTCTTACTGATACAGTCTCGATCTTCGTCTTGCTAGTATAAAGACAAGACAGTCTTTTTCTTGATCTTGGTCTTGCATTTTCGCAACGCCAAGACGAATTTTGCACATCACTACGCCAGAGCTTCATTACAATCCATGTTCATTCCTGACCACTAAAACTGCTTACTTAGACTATCCCTATTTATAGTTTTCTTGAAAGGAAAAGAAAACTACTAATGTTTGCCCCTGCCTATCTCCGAATGTGATGGAATAAAATAAAATTGTAGATTTATTTTAATTCAGTCGATAAAGGAAATTATTATAAGTTTCAAAATTGTTATACTTAACAATACTATATTTGATAAGATGATAAGATACACAACCCTCGGTACGAAACTCGCACTTGTCCAGTATTTATTTGAAATTGACGTAGGTACCTATAATAATAACTAAAGAAATGGGATGTTAAAACTGATTATGCAAGTATGTAAAATAGGTCTACTTATCAGTACTGTACAAAAGTTGTAGTTTTACATATTTTAAGTAACGGTGTTGTGTATTATACATATATTACGTAAACAATCATTGTAATTAACAATTACTATTTTGAAAATTGCTAGAGGTATTTAGTTGTTAGCAGTATATTAGCAAACATTGCATTTTTAATTGGCGTGAAGTATTACAACATATAATGCGCTATTATTTGTAGGCACAAGGAGCACCTAAATAATATTACGATAAAAAACTTTTGATCGTGAATGTTTTATTCCTACCACACTACAGCCTCTTTTTAGGAATCGTGAGAATGGGTGGGTGATGATTGAAGTATGAAAAATAAGGCAGACGAAATAAAGACAGAAGAGAACGAAGAATTTTACCTGTGGAATACTATGACCCTATTATTTACGTATGCGATCCACGGAAACCACAGAAAAACAGATCAGAACAGTTGGACACGGAATCGAACCGGTGTCTTCCCGAATGTTAAGCAATCAATGAAATGATTGATTCAAAATTCGTTGAGATAAAAAACAATATTTATTTTTAATAAACCAATTTGTCTATGGATTATGGACTAATTGAAAATAAAGATGGAGACTTACAAGCAATTTTCCTTGCAATTGTAAACTAATATAAACTCGAAGTATTAGTAATCCCATAATCTATGGGCGAAAGATTGGTTTATTGGAAATTAATATTGTTTTTTACTTGAATGAGTCCAAAATAAGTTATTTCATGATTTCATAAGATACAAAAAAACAAAGTTACTTAAAAGATAAATATTGTAAAATTATTAAGATGATAGAAAAAATATATAAACAGATGCCATAAAATGAAAATTTGGTTTATTAAAATCGGCGTTCAAACAAAATTTTGAATATTTTAAATCTTATTGTTGTATTTGAAAAATTTCAAGAAATCTCATTATACAAATAAATCTTTCAGGAGTTAGGAGGGGTAGAGGTAGACCTAGGTTAGATTACTGTTCACAAATAGTTAAGGATGTGGGTTGTTCTAGTTTTTGAAAAATGCGAAGTTTAGCTCAGGATAGAAAAATGCGGAGGTGCGTGTTAAATCAATCATCGCACTGATGATGATGATGATGTTCTGATTTCACTTTCTTCCATTTACAAAACAGTACCAATTATAAGATATTTTGTTGTTTTATTTTTAGACATCAAAGAATGAATTTGAAATAATTTCTTGTTTTACTTTCCAAACGAGTTGAAAATTTTACTAATTCACTGCTTAAAAAAATTGATATGGAGTAATAAACAATTTGAAATAAGTGGAGTTTATCCCTTTGCTGCTTTATTAATTCGCCACTAGTACAGAGCATGTTTACACTTGCTTTTTTTAACGATTACTATTTTATACAGTCGCGAGTACATCTTCGTGTCCTTGCAAAATAAATTTAGTTTAGCTCAGGATAGGAAAGAGTGGAGGTACGTGTCCAACCAGGACTGACGACCCTATGATGATGATGATGATGTTTTCAAAAAACCGTAAATATTAAGTACCTATTTTCCTATCCATGTAACCTAATGCGAAAATTTATAGGCCCATGAACTTAAATGCCAATAAAAGAAAAACAAATGCAATTTCTATTTTTACACTCAAAGATTAGCGAAAAATCGATTCAATGTTAAAGCTACTAAAAATCAGTGGCGATTTTGCGATTATAATAAAGTTCGTTGATAATCATACAAAGTAATTCAGGAAATAATTTCAGCCTATCTTATCAAAATCTATAGCTACAGTGTACAAGATCGAAGTCCGTCATCGACCACCATACATTTTCGCTCCTGCGACATAAACAGAAAAAGTACCGACAAACAAACGAGTAAATGAAGGAAATTTTGAATCAATCAATCAATTGTTTATTTTTCCATAACTATTGTCAATAAGTATAAAATTAAGACAAGAAAGAATTAAAAATAAAACNAAATATGACGATAATGATACTGTTCATTACGAAAAATGCATTCTGTTATATGAATATATTTCTAAAAAATGGGTAAAAATATTATGTTATGAAAAACAAAAATACTCGTATGCAAAGGAAAAAAAAATAAGGAAAGAGCGAATATAAAGATAGGAGACGAAAAAGATTAGAAGAAGTGGCTGATTGTAGGTATCTAGGAAGTCAGATAAATCAGAACGGAAGGAGTAGAAAGGATATAAAGCAGAGGATAGCGCAGGGTCGAGTCACCAGTCATATGACTGGTTGGACATGCACTTACACTCTTTCCTATCCTGAGCTAATCTTCGCATTTCCCTAAAACTAGAACAACCCATATGCTTAACTATTTGCGAACAGTAATCTAATTTAGGTTTATCTCTACCCCTCCTAACTCCCACTTCTGCTTCTAATATGTCTCACTGGACCTTCAAACTTGAGAAGGTGTCCTACCAACCTATCTCGTCTATTTCTTATTGACTTCTATAGAGTCCTCTGTTCTCTTATTCTTTCTAATTTCTCTTCATTTCTAACCTTCTCTATCCACGGTATACTCATCATTCGCCGGTAACACCACATTTGTTTTCCGCCGCACCCACCGTCCATGTTTCTCACTCGTACAGTGTCGCGCTCCAAACATACACCTTTAACAACTTTTTTCGAATTTCTAAATTAACCGTTCGCGAGCATAGAAGTGACTTCTTTTTATTGAAAGCGACTCGACCCTGCGCTATTCTCTGCTTTATATCCCTGCTACTCCTTTCATCCTGACTTCCTAGAAACCTAAAATCAGTCACTTCTTCTAATTTTTGTCTCCTATCTTTATATTCGCTCTTTCCCTACTTTTTCTTCCCTTGCATACCAGTATTTTTGTTTTACTTTTGTTCATTTTCATAGAATACTGTTTTGTCAATACTGCTTCCATTTTATTTAAAGCTATCTGTAACTCCTCCTTGCTAGGTACAGAATAGATTATTATTAATTATTTATTAGCCTAGAGAAAACCCCCAACATATTGGCATCCATGACCATTTTTGAGTTTTCCCTAATGTATAAGTGGATACCTCCCCTATTTATTTGGTCAATAAATCTTTCAGTACATCGAATTGGCATTTGTCATCCTTAACTTTTGGATTAATTAGAGGAAGTTCAAATTAGAGAATACTACTGTACTATATATTTGTTTGTTGAAACGCAAATACTGTAATTGAATTTTTTTCTTCAGTTAACTCAGATTATCTTTAGAATGTTATTGTTCATGAAAACCATAAACTCTGTCTCATATAAAAGTCGTTTTTTATGATGTTTTTGAGAGATAACAATAATATTAACTTTTTAGGTCAAAAAACAAGTTTCATGTTGTTCATCTGTTACATCATTTGTTTCATTGTATGAAAAAGTTTTAGCATAAAAAACCAAAAATTCATTATAATATCCAAAGATAAAACATTTTATATAATTTCGTTTTATAATACCTGTATCATTTAAAGTTTATGGGTAGTTTACGCCCCTGCGTAATAGGTGGCTTTCAAGACACCAAAACTTATGTACACAAAATGAAACAATTTTCAAACATGTGTTGGATATCGCCACAACTATATGTATATAGAATAAATCAGTTGTACCTAATGGAATGAAATTATTTTTTACCAAAAATAATTAAATCACCAAGTAAGTACCTATATAATTTAAAATTTTTGAGGGATGATAACACTTTATTTAAAAGATTTTGGGGGTTTGGTTAGTTTAGGACAGTTTTCAGAGAAGATGGTAGTATTTTCAGATAGACGTGTCTGAAAAAATGTATTCAACATCACGTTCACCAAATTATGCATTATACATATATATCTACATGCATTATTTTGAAATCATGCGTCAAGGTTATAAATGCAAAACATGTATGTCTCTGTTAAAAGAAATAACACAATTAGAAACAATGAAAAGATGTTTTTGTAACTGTCTACGAAGCCTTTCATTTTCAGGACGGCGCCAACAATAGTCCACCAGCTATTGTTGGATAATACAAATGTGAAAAACAGGAATTAATTGTTTTTACTGATTTGACCTTCTAGGACCTTGGATATAAACTGTTAGTCAGTAAAAATATTATGTCATTAAATTGGGTTCTGACATATTCACTTCTAATAGCGAATATGTAGATTGTTACAAATATGGAAAATATTTAGCTGCTACGAAAGCGCATGCAAACACAAGCCAAATAAAGTTCATTGAAGGAAATAAAATTATATAACCTGGACGTATTGTTAAGTGTGGAATAAATAATATAATGAATCCAAAAACAGTAATTTTAATGTCGCATCGTTTTGATCACGAGCATCCAAACTAAATGGTTTACCTCACCAAATTGATATAATAATTAATTAAAATAATAAGTCATATCTGCTATTATTGATTCCGTCTCTATTGAAATATTAATTAAAATGTATCTGATTAGAGATAGCCTTAAATAAAATGGAAGCGGTATTGGCAAAAAGGTATTGTGTGTAAATAAATGGAAGTGAAACAAAAATACTGGTATTCAAGGGAAGAAAAAGGGGTTAGGAATGGGGAGATGGGGAGGCATTTGAAAGAATAGGAGAAAAGAGATCACTATAGAAGTTATTTATAAATAGGCGAAATAGATTGGCATGAATGGTTATTTAGACATACTAGAAGCAGAAACAGGAGTTAAAAGGAGTAGAGGTAGACCTAGATTAGATTACTTTTCACAGATACCCGAGTAAAAATTCTTCTTTTCAATTTCACTCTACCGAATTACGACCAAACTAGCTCCATAAATTTCTCTAAAATATTACCGGAAAAGGTCCGCTTGCAGGACTAAACCGCCAATTGTGTACGAATGGAATACTGAAACAGTACCGTATTTAGTACGAAAAGAACACACAGCACCGATTGATTGGAATATTACTGCCTCAGCATTTGCCTAAGTGATCCAAGGAAACCACAGAAAAGCTTGGACCAAGGCAGACGGACCCGGAATCGAACCAGCGTCCTCCCGAATGCTAAGCAATGGTCTAGACCTCTAGGCCATGCCGCTTGGTGAAATACCACCGAAAGAGCGACGTATTTATACTAAAAAAAACGCCGAAACAGCACTAAAGGGATACTAAAATTTTTAAAACTGTATGTGACGCTGTTTTGGTGCTCTTATATTAGGTTTTTTTTTTTTGGCGAGGCGCTGAGGGTTCTTTCGTATCTTTTTTAATGTGGTGCTAGTTTGAAGTTGAAGTTTGAAGGTCATTTCAGATATTTGTAAGAGATTCGGTGATGTTATAATTCTTACTCGGGTAGTTAAGAATGTGGGATGTTCTAGTTTTTGGAAAATGCGAAGTTTAGCTCAGGATAGAAAAATGCGGAGGTGCGTGTTAAATCAATCATCGGACTGATGATGATGATGATGAAGTTCTGATTTCACTTCCTTCCATTTACAGAACAGTACCAATTATAAGATATTTTGTTGTTTTATTTTTAGACATCAAAGAAAGAATTTGGAGTAATTTCTTGTTTTACTTTCTAAACAAGTTGAAAAATTTACTATTTCATTGCTTAAAAAAATCGATATGGACTAATAAACAATTTCAAATAAGTGGAGTTTATCCCTTTGCTGCTTTATTAATTCGCCACTAGCGTATAACACGTTTACACTTGCTTTTCTTAACGATTAATATTTAATACAGTCGCGAGTACATCTTCGTGTCCTTGCAAAATAAATTTAAAAATTCGCAATAAATATTTATGTTCAGCGAATTTTTTTTAATTCGTTGTTAGTATACTTGCTTTTGAAATGTATTCGATCAACAAGTGAAAATGTATTTAAAATTTTAGATTGACTCTAAAATAACAACAACCAGTAGCGTATCATAAGTATTTTGTAGTGGATGATACCATAGTATAAAGAAATTTACGCGAAATTTCAATAACTCGCCAATTTGAACTATGCGTTGATCGATACGTCAAAGTTTGAATACCCTTTTCGTCCCTTTAGGGGATGAATTTTAAGAAATCCTTTCTTAGTGCTCGCGTATATTATATAACGAATGTCTATACAAATTTTTAAGTATCTAGAGATCTAGGGGTTTGATATATTAGTCACTATATCCTATCATAGATAAGTAAACTACCTTTAATAGTAGTCGTTTCCTTTTTGTTTGAAACGCATTTTGTTTTCATTCAATTGTTTCTTTTTGTTGTGTAAAAAAAAACAACTCTGACCTTGGTGTTTCTCTATTCTTAGTAATCCATCTGATAATTTAGTTTTTTTGTCGTAAAAACCCAATAAAGTAAGGTCATTTTTCTGTGAACTGATTCTTTAACGGTTCTTTCGTTATTAACGAGTAGTAGTTAATTCTCGCTTTTAATGACAAAAAAGTCCCGATATAAACAGAAAAAATGTATAATAATTAACGTTGAAATTGTGAACTTTGATATTTCTTTCTTTCAAAATTAATTTTTCTTCTTTTTTTCGTAAATCATGACGAAGTATTACAACAATATATTATTTGTTGTGTATAAAATAGATATTAGCTACACATACAAAAAAGAAACACGTCTTTATAGGTACTTACAAGAAGACAAAATACTTCAAAATTTACTTTACAATAAATAAGTACCGTATTTTTATTAAAATGAGTATGTAAATTGGTACATATTTATGTTATGTAAAAATGTTTTTCACCGACAATGTTATTCATTTTCAGTTACAAAACTATCGCTTTTACATCACTTTTTGACTTGCTGCACTCTAAAGATGGGCCCAAAATAGAAAGCTGAAACATAAGCTTTCTTTTTTTAAAGCTACATACGAATAGAATTTATAACTGGTTTTAGATCACCAATAAGATAGACAAAGGTTCCTTTTAAGGTCATATTACGCCAGGTAAAAGAAAAAGATTTGAGAGCAAACTTAAAGTTATATTTAAACATAATCATTGAAGGGTAAAAACCAGCAAACTTAAATCAATTGAATTCATTTGCCTGTAGTAATGATCGCGTTTGGAAATGATATTATTTTGTAAATTATCAAGAAATAATGTAACTTATTAATTAACTGATTAACATTTATGCAATAACTGCAAAATCCAACTACTAACTCATGAACTCGTATTTTCTATAAAATGATTCCACGATTTAGGCTCACTATTATTATAATTTGTAAATTTTATTTCGGCTAGGCTCATTAATGTAGCTTAAGATTAGGTAATCGTAAGTATTAGTTAAGTAGTTTGATAGTAATCGTAAGACACCTTTCTCATTACTACTAATTTATTTAGGTACCCAATTAGTCTTTAATTAACGCTACCATTATTACTATATGGCACTCTGTTCTTCAGTTCTTTACTTATAAATTACTATATACAAATTTACTTTTGTAGTTTAAATGTTTTTGAACATTTTCGACAACAATGTTAAGTTAGTTCTCGGGTTAGTTCTCCGTACGTCCGAATGAACAACGGAACCCTTATACCCTTATAGGATCACTCAAACGGCCCAAATTTTATGGGTATAGGTATGCAAATTCACACAAATAAATCTATTTTGCGAAGTGCTAAATATAAAACATTTTCAAGGAATACTTTCTCTGTAAGTATATTAGTATTACTGTTATTGTGCCGATCCGAACTGTCCCAGTTTTTTCTTAACCTGATTATAAAAATAGTATCTCTTGAGATTCAATGTTAAAGGTCAGAGATGAAAATATTCAGTATGCTTTAAAATATAGGACAACATTTTTGTATTTTTCTTTAGAGAAAAAAAATACGTAATTCTTTTTATAAAAGAGCTTTTAAGTAATCCTGTTTTTTTTTTCAATCTTAATAATAGAATCTCCAGCAGGATAGAAACGGCTCAGTTGAGAAAATTTTTGAATCCTTTATAGCGAGGAAGCGTTGTATGTTGAATATATAAATTTATTATTACAAAGTTAGCAAAGTAATTCATTCGTATTTTATATTGTCATATGTATATATTCAACCCAACATACATAGTGGCAAAGAAGACCAGGTTTCTAGAAGGTATATACTGGATCATTCTAGAAACACGGCTAGCCTTTATAAATAGTTGTCGCTAGATCGAGCGTAGTAAGTACGAGAGACGAGTTCGAGGCGATACAAAGCGAAGAAGAAGAAACGAAGTGATAAAGTGTTCATATAGTGGCGAATTGATAAATAATTAATAGTAGAAGTATTAATTAGACAGCCAATTGTTAAATAAAAGTAGTAATAGTGCGAGGAAGGTATTAAATTACGTGGCACTATAAATAGATAATATAACGATAAAAAATAGAATTTTACGCATTTTAACGAGTAATTTGTTAACACGAGCATAACAATGATGTTATGATAGATTCTTAAATAAGAAAAATACTAAGGAACCAATAGGGTGGGTGAAGATGGTCACACGTTTCGCCACCCTTACTTCTAAATCCCTTCTAGTAAGTGATTGATTGATTTATCTTAAATAAACCTTAATTCCGACTCTTTATGTGATCGCCTATTAACGTAATAGAAGGTGTTAGCTCATAATTTTTACATTTAATTTAAACGTATGTACTAATATATTGTACTGTTTATCTAAATAGGAATTTACAGATGTTATGTAACAGTAAAATTTGCGTTATTGATATAAACTAGCAACTAACAATAAAGCTGAAACATGGCAAGACGCCAGCGACTTGAAGTGTTTTTGTAAAAAATAGAACACAAACATGAGAATCAAAATATGATACACATAAGTACAAAACCATTTGATTACTAGAAATGATAGGTTAAGTAGGTAACTATAACTTCTACTACAACCTTCTTAAAACCTTCAAATATGCTTCACTATTTTAAATATAAAATCTGTACACGTGCTTCTAAAACTAAATAAAATCGTACAAAGGTCTGGTAGCGTTTTTAGACATTAAATTTATTAGTCCATTACAAAAAAAACATAAATTGTCGACAGCTGAAGTGCCCTTTGAAATGATTGTAAATTATTTAGACCGCCGTGTATTTTACTGCTTAATAAATTTATCAAAAATTATTGCTTTTTTTATTTGTTATGTTTCCTTTAGTTAGGTAATANTTGTTTTATTTTTAGACATCAAAGAATGAATTTGAAATAATTTCTTGTTTTACTTTCCAAACGAGTTGAAAATTTTACTAATTCACTGCTTAAAAAAATTGATATGGAGTAATAAACAATTTGAAATAAGTGGAGTTTATCCCTTTGCTGCTTTATTAATTCGCCACTAGTACAGAGCATGTTTACACTTGCTTTTTTTAACGATTACTATTTTATACAGTCGCGAGTACATCTTCGTGTCCTTGCAAAATAAATTTAGTTTAGCTCAGGATAGGAAAGAGTGGAGGTACGTGTCCAACCAGGACTGACGACCCTATGATGATGATGATGATGTTTTCAAAAAACCGTAAATATTAAGTACCTATTTTCCTATCCATGTAACCTAATGCGAAAATTTATAGGCCCATGAACTTAAATGCCAATAAAAGAAAAACAAATGCAATTTCTATTTTTACACTCAAAGATTAGCGAAAAATCGATTCAATGTTAAAGCTACTAAAAATCAGTGGCGATTTTGCGATTATAATAAAGTTCGTTGATAATCATACAAAGTAATTCAGGAAATAATTTCAGCCTATCTTATCAAAATCTATAGCTACAGTGTACAAGATCGAAGTCCGTCATCGACCACCATACATTTTCGCTCCTGCGACATAAACAGAAAAAGTACCGACAAACAAACGAGTAAATGAAGGAAATTTTGAATCAATCAATCAATTGTTTATTTTTCCATAACTATTGTCAATAAGTATAAAATTAAGACAAGAAAGAATTAAAAATAAAACTTTTATTAAGGAAACATGATATTTGGTATTAAAATAAACTTCCCATCATTTAAACAAACTTGAAATGTCGTTAATAAAAGTAAATATAAAATTAAAACAAGAGAGAATAATAATAAATGTGAAGAAAACATGATACTTGGTTTTTAAATAGATTTCCACCGCGATATTGCAGACGCCGTGTATCATTCTGACAAACGTGGAATTTAAAATTTTATTTTATCTGCAGATGCAATCTCCATACTCAATGCCACTACGTTTATTTATTTTAAGAATTTTAAACTCAGATTCATGCTTTAAGCAAATAGAAAAATGACTCATATCAAAATAAACTTCTTTTTCTTAAAAAAAAAGGACTCCCATTTTCGCATTGAATTAGAATATAGACATTAGTATTAACAAGTAATGATCTTATTTATTGATAATTTTGATCCAAGTCTTAAGGTTTTTATTAATGTTGTTAATCGCTTCTGGTTGAAATTTGACCAATTTGCTTTCAAATCATATGGCCAGAGCCGGCTTTAAGGAGGGGTAAAAAAGGCCTAGACATGGGCCTCAAATCCGATCCCCTCTTCCCAAGTTACTAACTGACATAGAAATCTACACCAACACAACTTTGAAAGAAGGGCCTGAGCGTAGGAGTTTTTCACTGAACTTGCATGTTCTTTTCTTGAAGGAGAGAAAAACGGCTTTAGAAGTACAATAAGGAGATAGTTATGAGATTATAAAAGAGCTCAGGTCTAAAACACCTAGGAACTATGACGAAAATACAATTTTTATGTTTTTCGTAAACCGAAAAATATTTTTAGACAAGTAATTCGTACTAATTGTCATTGCATTTTTGAGTTTTTGAGTAACAAATAACAGGAACTACATAGGATATTATCTGTAATTTGTAGATAAATGTTAAAAGAGACTTTACTATTTTGTAAGTTTTGTTTGGGTCACTTTGTTATAGAAGGTTTTGAGGAGGACTTAGAAAACGAATAATTAAAACTAGACAACAACAACATATATTTACAACTTAACAACAACTGGCGTAACGAAAGGAGAAGAGACTTGTTCTGCTGAAGGTGTAAGACGAACTGATTTGGTATTTTATGAAAAATGAAAAACTGTTCTACAAGGAAGGAATAGAGAGGGTAGTAGATACGAGTAGGGAAGTATTAAAATATGGAAACATTAAGATTAGAAATACCAAGAAATTGATGGCCGGTCAACCACCGAAGAAACCGATTGTAAAAATGTAATTAGGAAGGAATGAAAGGTACAGACGTCATGCGGTTAGTACACGAAAGGTGAAATGTTACAGGGATTATAGGAAAGTACAGTAATAGAGTTATTTAAATAGATAAGCAAGATTACAATCGATTATTTAGAAAAGGAAGAAATTTCTATAGACCCTAATCGAAAATAGAAAAGAAATATTTTAGAAAGATATTTACAATATGTACACAAAATGAAACAATTTTCAAACATGTGGTGGATATCGCCACAATTATTATTGCAAATCAAGATAACAATTACGTAATCATTTGAAGGTACGTAACTAAAAAGTCACCTAGCCGCTTCACAAAATGGGGTGATGTAACAGAATATCAAAGACTATATGGCTAAGGATCTGTCTCGCCTATCGGTGTCCGACAAATCCTTGTAAATAGTGACTTCGTCGGTTTGACTTGAGTCGATTTAAGATTACGAAGTGCAAGGCGGTGAGACGGCTAACTCCCTTCAGTTACCCTGTGCTAGTTCCTTGCCATTTCTATCTTCCCCAATTATCTATTATACTATTGGGTTATTAATTAATTATAGTTAAATTTTCGACAAGTTAGTCTAAATTGTGTAATTCACTTTCAATATTAGATTGAAGTAGTTATATCCCATTTCTAAATATATAAATTCTCTTCTTTATGACATGGTGGAGGCGCTAAATAAATATATAAAATTCGCTTCTTTTTGATAATAAACATTATAGATTTCGTTTCAATGGTTGCAACTCAACCCTCTCTCGTTGAAAATCCGCCAGCCAACAACTAAAATTTCATTAGTTTGGTGTTTACACGACTTTTTAAACGGGACTTAAAGTATAAAATAATTCGAAGTGGACTGTATTCTGTCGAAACTGCCAGACGCGGATCGCGATTTCGATCTCTTTGGATCTCATCAGCGCGTCGCAGGCAGTTTCGACAAAACACAGACCAACTTTTACCTGCTGTCTTAACAGTGCGTTTTAGAAAATAGTACAAATGGCGCAGTAAACGCCATCTGTAGCACGATGCTACATTTTAGGATTACGTATGCTCCAACAAGGTCCACTTGTGTGGATATCTACTTGCTGAAAACGAATCCCGGCGTAGCCAACCTCAACGTGATAGGCACGTTAGCTTAATCGAATAAAATAATTCGAAGTGGTNAAGAATAGGAGAAAAGAGATCACTATAGAAGTTATTTATAAATAGGCGAAATAGATTGGCATGAATGGTTATTTAGACATACTAGAAGCAGAAACAGGAGTTAAAAGGAGTAGAGGTAGACCTAGATTAGATTACTTTTCACAGATACCCGAGTAAAAATTCTTCTTTTCAATTTCACTCTACCGAATTACGACCAAACTAGCTCCATAAATTTCTCTAAAATATTACCGGAAAAGGTCCGCTTGCAGGACTAAACCGCCAATTGTGTACGAATGGAATACTGAAACAGTACCGTATTTAGTACGAAAAGAACACACAGCACCGATTGATTGGAATATTACTGCCTCAGCATTTGCCTAAGTGATCCAAGGAAACCACAGAAAAGCTTGGACCAAGGCAGACGGACCCGGAATCGAACCAGCGTCCTCCCGAATGCTAAGCAATGGTCTAGACCTCTAGGCCATGCCGCTTGGTGAAATACCACCGAAAGAGCGACGTATTTATACTAAAAAAAACGCCGAAACAGCACTAAAGGGATACTAAAATTTTTAAAACTGTATGTGACGCTGTTTTGGTGCTCTTATATTAGGTTTTTTTTTTTTGGCGAGGCGCTGAGGGTTCTTTCGTATCTTTTTTAATGTGGTGCTAGTTTGAAGTTGAAGTTTGAAGGTCATTTCAGATATTTGTAAGAGATTCGGTGATGTTATAATTCTTACTCGGGTAGTTAAGAATGTGGGATGTTCTAGTTTTTGGAAAATGCGAAGTTTAGCTCAGGATAGAAAAATGCGGAGGTGCGTGTTAAATCAATCATCGGACTGATGATGATGATGATGAAGTTCTGATTTCACTTCCTTCCATTTACAGAACAGTACCAATTATAAGATATTTTGTTGTTTTATTTTTAGACATCAAAGAAAGAATTTGGAGTAATTTCTTGTTTTACTTTCTAAACAAGTTGAAAAATTTACTATTTCATTGCTTAAAAAAATCGATATGGACTAATAAACAATTTCAAATAAGTGGAGTTTATCCCTTTGCTGCTTTATTAATTCGCCACTAGCGTATAACACGTTTACACTTGCTTTTCTTAACGATTAATATTTAATACAGTCGCGAGTACATCTTCGTGTCCTTGCAAAATAAATTTAAAAATTCGCAATAAATATTTATGTTCAGCGAATTTTTTTTAATTCGTTGTTAGTATACTTGCTTTTGAAATGTATTCGATCAACAAGTGAAAATGTATTTAAAATTTTAGATTGACTCTAAAATAACAACAACCAGTAGCGTATCATAAGTATTTTGTAGTGGATGATACCATAGTATAAAGAAATTTACGCGAAATTTCAATAACTCGCCAATTTGAACTATGCGTTGATCGATACGTCAAAGTTTGAATACCCTTTTCGTCCCTTTAGGGGATGAATTTTAAGAAATCCTTTCTTAGTGCTCGCGTATATTATATAACGAATGTCTATACAAATTTTTAAGTATCTAGAGATCTAGGGGTTTGATATATTAGTCACTATATCCTATCATAGATAAGTAAACTACCTTTAATAGTAGTCGTTTCCTTTTTGTTTGAAACGCATTTTGTTTTCATTCAATTGTTTCTTTTTGTTGTGTAAAAAAAAACAACTCTGACCTTGGTGTTTCTCTATTCTTAGTAATCCATCTGATAATTTAGTTTTTTTGTCGTAAAAACCCAATAAAGTAAGGTCATTTTTCTGTGAACTGATTCTTTAACGGTTCTTTCGTTATTAACGAGTAGTAGTTAATTCTCGCTTTTAATGACAAAAAAGTCCCGATATAAACAGAAAAAATGTATAATAATTAACGTTGAAATTGTGAACTTTGATATTTCTTTCTTTCAAAATTAATTTTTCTTCTTTTTTTCGTAAATCATGACGAAGTATTACAACAATATATTATTTGTTGTGTATAAAATAGATATTAGCTACACATACAAAAAAGAAACACGTCTTTATAGGTACTTACAAGAAGACAAAATACTTCAAAATTTACTTTACAATAAATAAGTACCGTATTTTTATTAAAATGAGTATGTAAATTGGTACATATTTATGTTATGTAAAAATGTTTTTCACCGACAATGTTATTCATTTTCAGTTACAAAACTATCGCTTTTACATCACTTTTTGACTTGCTGCACTCTAAAGATGGGCCCAAAATAGAAAGCTGAAACATAAGCTTTCTTTTTTTAAAGCTACATACGAATAGAATTTATAACTGGTTTTAGATCACCAATAAGATAGACAAAGGTTCCTTTTAAGGTCATATTACGCCAGGTAAAAGAAAAAGATTTGAGAGCAAACTTAAAGTTATATTTAAACATAATCATTGAAGGGTAAAAACCAGCAAACTTAAATCAATTGAATTCATTTGCCTGTAGTAATGATCGCGTTTGGAAATGATATTATTTTGTAAATTATCAAGAAATAATGTAACTTATTAATTAACTGATTAACATTTATGCAATAACTGCAAAATCCAACTACTAACTCATGAACTCGTATTTTCTATAAAATGATTCCACGATTTAGGCTCACTATTATTATAATTTGTAAATTTTATTTCGGCTAGGCTCATTAATGTAGCTTAAGATTAGGTAATCGTAAGTATTAGTTAAGTAGTTTGATAGTAATCGTAAGACACCTTTCTCATTACTACTAATTTATTTAGGTACCCAATTAGTCTTTAATTAACGCTACCATTATTACTATATGGCACTCTGTTCTTCAGTTCTTTACTTATAAATTACTATATACAAATTTACTTTTGTAGTTTAAATGTTTTTGAACATTTTCGACAACAATGTTAAGTTAGTTCTCGGGTTAGTTCTCCGTACGTCCGAATGAACAACGGAACCCTTATACCCTTATAGGATCACTCAAACGGCCCAAATTTTATGGGTATAGGTATGCAAATTCACACAAATAAATCTATTTTGCGAAGTGCTAAATATAAAACATTTTCAAGGAATACTTTCTCTGTAAGTATATTAGTATTACTGTTATTGTGCCGATCCGAACTGTCCCAGTTTTTTCTTAACCTGATTATAAAAATAGTATCTCTTGAGATTCAATGTTAAAGGTCAGAGATGAAAATATTCAGTATGCTTTAAAATATAGGACAACATTTTTGTATTTTTCTTTAGAGAAAAAAAATACGTAATTCTTTTTATAAAAGAGCTTTTAAGTAATCCTGTTTTTTTTTTCAATCTTAATAATAGAATCTCCAGCAGGATAGAAACGGCTCAGTTGAGAAAATTTTTGAATCCTTTATAGCGAGGAAGCGTTGTATGTTGAATATATAAATTTATTATTACAAAGTTAGCAAAGTAATTCATTCGTATTTTATATTGTCATATGTATATATTCAACCCAACATACATAGTGGCAAAGAAGACCAGGTTTCTAGAAGGTATATACTGGATCATTCTAGAAACACGGCTAGCCTTTATAAATAGTTGTCGCTAGATCGAGCGTAGTAAGTACGAGAGACGAGTTCGAGGCGATACAAAGCGAAGAAGAAGAAACGAAGTGATAAAGTGTTCATATAGTGGCGAATTGATAAATAATTAATAGTAGAAGTATTAATTAGACAGCCAATTGTTAAATAAAAGTAGTAATAGTGCGAGGAAGGTATTAAATTACGTGGCACTATAAATAGATAATATAACGATAAAAAATAGAATTTTACGCATTTTAACGAGTAATTTGTTAACACGAGCATAACAATGATGTTATGATAGATTCTTAAATAAGAAAAATACTAAGGAACCAATAGGGTGGGTGAAGATGGTCACACGTTTCGCCACCCTTACTTCTAAATCCCTTCTAGTAAGTGATTGATTGATTTATCTTAAATAAACCTTAATTCCGACTCTTTATGTGATCGCCTATTAACGTAATAGAAGGTGTTAGCTCATAATTTTTACATTTAATTTAAACGTATGTACTAATATATTGTACTGTTTATCTAAATAGGAATTTACAGATGTTATGTAACAGTAAAATTTGCGTTATTGATATAAACTAGCAACTAACAATAAAGCTGAAACATGGCAAGACGCCAGCGACTTGAAGTGTTTTTGTAAAAAATAGAACACAAACATGAGAATCAAAATATGATACACATAAGTACAAAACCATTTGATTACTAGAAATGATAGGTTAAGTAGGTAACTATAACTTCTACTACAACCTTCTTAAAACCTTCAAATATGCTTCACTATTTTAAATATAAAATCTGTACACGTGCTTCTAAAACTAAATAAAATCGTACAAAGGTCTGGTAGCGTTTTTAGACATTAAATTTATTAGTCCATTACAAAAAAAACATAAATTGTCGACAGCTGAAGTGCCCTTTGAAATGATTGTAAATTATTTAGACCGCCGTGTATTTTACTGCTTAATAAATTTATCAAAAATTATTGCTTTTTTTATTTGTTATGTTTCCTTTAGTTAGGTAATATTATCTATTGCTTTAAGCGATCTATTTAATTCAAAATTGAAAGGAAAAGCTTTTCTGTGCAATTTTGAACAATGATTTTCTTTGTTTCTATTTTCATTGTTTCAAAAAAGTGCTTTGGAAAATATATCGACTTTCCTTTAAAGGCAAATATTTCTGATAAGGAGTAGTTGAAAGAAAAGAGAACTTATTATTAAATACAGTACGTCACGATTTATAGTTAGGCCATTGTAGCTTTACGGGTAACAATTGAGAAAACGATAAAAAAAGGAAAGTGTACATACATAGGATTTGTAGATCTAGAAAAGGCTTGTGACAATGTTAAATGTAGGGATGAGATATAAGAGTGATACTTAGTCTGTATAAAGAGCAACAAGCAGTTACAGACTTGGGGCTGCAACGTAGAGAAGTAAATATTAGGAAGGGAGTCAGACAGGGATGCACCCTATACCGCTACTTTTTATCTATACATCGAACACACGATCAACATCACTAAAGACAGTACAACTGTAGGGATGGATATACAGGGGCAAAAGATTAGTATGCTTAGATATGCAGATGATATAGCAGTATTAGCATCTAGCAAAGAGGAGTTAGAGATAGCTTTAAATAAAATGGTAGCGGTATTAACAAAACAGTATTGCATGAAAATAAATAAATGTAAAACGAAAATATTGGTATGCAAGAAAAAGTAGAGAAAGAGCGAATGTAAAGATAGGAGACGAAAAATTAGAAGAAGTGGCTGATTTTAGGTATCTAGGAAGTCAGATAAGTCAGGGTGGAAGGAATAGTAGGGATATAAAGTAGAGGGAAGTGCAGGGTCGAGTCGCCTTCAATGAAAAGAAGTCACTTCTATGTTCGCGAACGATTAATTGAGAAATTCGAAAAAGATTGTTAAAGATGTATGTTTGGAGCGCGGCGCTGTGCGGGTGCGAAACATGAACGGTGGGCGCGGCGGAAAAGAAAAGGTTAGAAGCCTTGGAAATGATGATGAGGATACCGTCGATATATATTAAATGCTGAAACAGGAGTTAAGAGGAGTAGAGGTAGACCTAGATTAGATTACTCTTCGCAAATAGTTAGAGATGTGGGCTGTTCTAGTTTTAGGGAAATGCGAAGTTTAGCTCAGGATACGAAAGAGGAGGTATGTGTCCAACCAGTCTTAGGACTGACGACTATATGATGATGACAATAGTCGTAGTCGTTCGAGAGCAACGTGGACTTTTTACTCTTAAATTCGTATTTTTAAAATGATCAAAGATTTTTATTACATAACTTTATTTACAAGTTCAAACGTTTTAGTGAGCGACCATTGATGTAATAATTGTTTCTTGAAACGTATTTGCCAAAGTCTATATGCCTACGCGGTAAGTCGATTGTATAAAAGCGTGACGCTGTTTATTTGCAGACAATGTAGTATCAAGTGCAAATAATGAGCCACAATTACGGTTTCTTTAAACCGGAGGGCAGCGGTTGCTGACGTCAGCCAAATTGTCAGATTGTATCTTTAGTAATGAATCAAATTGGATTTATACCAAGTTTTACGTTTTCATTGCTTTCGCTGACGTTTAATGTTTGCGTTGTTTTACGTCGTAATTCATTACCATTTTAAAAGACAATGACTACCTAGGCAATACACCTGCTCTATGATCCATACGTTGTTAGAGAAATAGTTTGTTGTTTACCATTTCGTCGTCTATTCACGAACGTAAAATTAATGAAGACAACAACCTTTCATCATCATCATAAGGTCGTCAGTCCTAAGACTGGTTGGACACGTACCTCCACTCCTTCCTATCCTGAGCTAATCTTCGCATTTCCCTAAAACTAGAACATTCCACTTCCTTAACTATCTGCGAAGAGTAATCTAATCTAGGTCTACCTCTACTCCTCTTCACTCCTGTTTCTGCCTCTAGTATGTCTCTGACTATACCTTCATGCCTAAGGAGGTGTCCTACCAACCTATCTCGCCTATTTTTTATTGACTTCCGTAGAATCCTCTGTTATCTTATTGTCTCTAATATCTCTTCATTTCTAACTTTCTTTATCCACGGTATCCTCATCATTCGCCTGTAACACCACATTTCGAAGGTTCTAACCTTTTCTTTTCCGCAGCGCCCACAGTCCATATTTCGCACCCGTACAATGCCGTGCTCCAAACATATACCTTTAACAATCTTTTTCGAATTTCTAAATTAACCGTTCGCGAGCATAGAAGTTACTTCTTTTTATTGAAGGTGACTTGACCCTGCGTTATCCTCTTTATATCCCTACTACTCCTTTCGTACTGATTTATTTGAGTTCCTAGATACCAAAAATCGGTCACTTCTTCTAATTTTTGTCTCCTATCTTTATATTCGCTCTTTCCCTACTTTTTCTTCCCTTGCATACCAGTATTTTTGTTTTACTTTTGTTCATTTTCATAGAATACTGTTTTGTCAATACTGCTTCCATTTTATTTAAAGCTATCTGTAACTCCTCCTTGCTAGGTACAGAATAGATTATTATTAATTATTTATTAGCCTAGAGAAAACCCCCAACATATTGGCATCCATGACCATTTTTGAGTTTTCCCTAATGTATAAGTGGATACCTCCCCTATTTATTTGGTCAATAAATCTTTCAGTACATCGAATTGGCATTTGTCATCCTTAACTTTTGGATTAATTAGAGGAAGTTCAAATTAGAGAATACTACTGTACTATATATTTGTTTGTTGAAACGCAAATACTGTAATTGAATTTTTTTCTTCAGTTAACTCAGATTATCTTTAGAATGTTATTGTTCATGAAAACCATAAACTCTGTCTCATATAAAAGTCGTTTTTTATGATGTTTTTGAGAGATAACAATAATATTAACTTTTTAGGTCAAAAAACAAGTTTCATGTTGTTCATCTGTTACATCATTTGTTTCATTGTATGAAAAAGTTTTAGCATAAAAAACCAAAAATTCATTATAATATCCAAAGATAAAACATTTTATATAATTTCGTTTTATAATACCTGTATCATTTAAAGTTTATGGGTAGTTTACGCCCCTGCGTAATAGGTGGCTTTCAAGACACCAAAACTTAAAAATCGTGTCTCAGCTTTTCTTTCTGATACCGATATTCTCCAGGTGGGAATTTTTATTTGGCAAAAATATACGTAAATATCATTTTATTGCTTTATTTTGAATGGCAATAATCAAGGTCAATATCCTACTTGTAACTTTTCATGGTCTATCTATACATGCCTTGGATTGTCTTTCACATTTTCAAATGTAGGTGGCAATTGGGGAGAGACAGACGAAATATGAAAGATTATGTGTGGAATATTGTTGTCCCAGCATTGCTTAAACGATCCACAAAAACTTAGACTAGACCAGAATCGAATTGGGGTCTTCCGGAATGTGAGACCTGGAAATTTTGTCTTGTAGGTGGTTCAAAATCCCGCGAGCTTTCTCATACGCGAGGGATAGCCTTAGCATTTATATTGTTCATCACCATATCTCGGTAGTTCCTCCTGATTAATTCTGCTTAACATGGTGATTCCTGCCTGATTATAGCCCTCACGGACACGGGATTAAGATGTACTTAAACCGTGTTAGGGTCCCGAAGCTACCGTCACCAGTTTCTCCTACATGGTCAACAAGTCTCCCTAGAACCCTCTGATGCGGGCGAAATTAATCTTGCATGATTTCCCAACTGAATATTTCTTAAATTTTAATCAAACTTAATAGCCCTGATTACTCTGACAACCGAATGCCAAGGTCCACGAGATTCTCAACTATAACAATATGTTTACTTTTCTAACAAACATGAGTAGACCGAATATACCTGTGACCTTACGCACTGGCCACTACTGACTGAAATACGTAAAACAAAGACGTCACGATACAGGCGCAAATAAAGAATTAGTACGATAGATAAGTAGAGATAATGTAATAAGTGCATCATTTGCTATTTATTCTAATACGCTGCATCAACATCGAATCCATTAAGGCAAACGCATCATTGTGTGAGCAAACAGTAATCAACGTTAATTCGGATTCCGTCAACAATGTAAAATTGTTTGCAAGGTTAGGAGGTTAAATGTTAATATACATAGCGAGCATCCTCTAAATTGACTCCGGTTATAACCGGATCCATTCAAATAAAAATCGCAGAGGCGAAGGTATAATGCTATTGTACTAGTTATTTGGTAATTAATATCCCACTTATTAACGATGACAATCAAAACAACAATCGTTCAAATACAATGTGTTGTGGTAACAATAAAAATACAAGTTCATACAGTGTGTTCCAAAAATCTTTCCGGAAACGTATTGTAATGTTCGTGATTTTAACAAATTAACTTTTAAGA
The DNA here is from genome assembly GCF_000699045.2 of Agrilus planipennis. Classification (NCBI taxonomy): domain Eukaryota; kingdom Metazoa; phylum Arthropoda; class Insecta; order Coleoptera; family Buprestidae; genus Agrilus; species Agrilus planipennis. Next base: position 3,371,978 of record NW_020442466.1, read on the forward strand.
CTCACAACGACAAAAACTATTTATTTACACTAATTATAATTAAAGGACTTAAAAACATTATTAAAGTATTACTAACTTAAGTGATAAATTACTCTATTTATTTACAGTACTGTTACTATATCACTATTCACTGCGCTGTCAATTTATTTCTAGATTCACTTCTGCAACGGTCAATTTATTTCTACTCCCCTCGGCGATCGTCTCTTCCTTTAAATACTCTTTTGGTCCCTTTCGGGAACTTTCTCGAGCCGTCCGGAAAAGTCTCGTTTTCTTTGAACTGTTTAATTGCTTTCCCGGAACGCAGGTACGATACACACGTTTACAAATACGGCGCACATGAAGAAAAGCGCCCGCGGCTAGTAGGCGAATCGATAAGCCACTTACACACACGTATGCCCGATCGCACACAATCACGCTCGTGGTCGCCACATTATGGACAACTTTATGCTACGGTGATTTCGTGAAACTTTAGAGAATTCGATAAATCTTTCAGAAAATTTTATTAGTCGTTGTTTTGAAGTTACCTGTTTGTTTTTTCAGAATTGTTAATATAAAATGTAGTTGTAAAAAGTAGATAAAAAGCATCTAAAATGATATCATATTTTTTTTTAATTAAAGATGAAGCAGATTAAAAGGGCGACATATTTTCAACATTATCTCTTGTTTAATCCATTTATGAGAATTTTTTATTGCTCTATGACGATAGTTATATAAAACGAATCAAAAAGTGCAATTGTAGTAGATAACATAATATAAAACAGAATTATCACGTGATTCAAAAATCAGAAATGATAGTCATTCTGAAAATAATCAGACAAATTCGCTGCTGTTTAATAATATTATAAAATACCTCAAAAAAACACATGTAACATACTTTTTCTGCAGTAAAAATTGTGTTTTCATTGTTTTTGTTTCATTTTCTTCATCAGTAAAAGGAAGCAGCCGAGGTTATTTCTGGTAAGATCTGGATCCCACACAAAAATTAAAAAACCTTTTTGAATTGTGACGTTCCCTATCCAGTCTACTTAACTTATTACAATGACTTTTGAACCCTGTATTTCTATCCCTAATGTTGTCCCGTATTTTGTGCAACCTTGTCTGACGCCCTTCCTAATACTATTTATTTCTCTACGTTGCTGCTCAAGTTCTTTACACAAACTATGTATCACTCTTTTTTAAGTATATTTAACTTCTTTTCTCATTTGACATTCTCAAGGTTTTTTTAAACCTACGAATCCTATGCGAAGTACTCGCTCTTTCTAACAGCAAACTGTTTTTGAGTATTAGAACAATTAAAATGCTTTGTAATGGTTCCGTTTCTAGATTTCTCCGCGTAATTTCTGAGTTGTGAGTTTTTGTACGATCCTGTTCACGTAATAAGGACCAACAATAACCCGTTAGGGGGTGGGGGTGGGTGGGATCGAAATAGGAGGTCTCCCCCACCACTGTACCATAAAAAGTTCGTGGCGGTCTCACCCCCATAAAAAGTTATGGCGGTTAGATGGGGGTGGGGGTAGGGGGGATCGAAAGAGGGTGGTCACCTGAGTAAAACCCCATAAAAAATTTGCGGCTGTCTCACCCCCATAAAAAATTATGGGGGTTGAAAGTTGATTATTTTGACAATTTTCATACACTATAATTCAAATAAAATTCAATAAAAAAAAAATATTTTCAAGCGGATGCAGGTGGGGGATCGAAAGAGGGTGGTCACTTGAACAAAACCCGATAACCTAACCTAACCTACCTTATTGATAATGATATTTAAATAATGTTTTATATAACTTTCTCAATATTTTTATGCATTTTTCATTAGTTTTACCTTTAAATATTGTTTAAGAATGACTATATAAATATTTACATGCCTAGAAATGTATAAAAATTGGCATATTTATTAACTTTGAACTCCCATAACTTTTTATGGGGGTAAGAACGCCACGAACTTTTTATGGTATAGTGCTGGGGGAGACCTCCTCTTTTGATCTAGACCTTTATCAAATAAAATTAACGAAAATATCGCGAATTATGATACATGTAGATATTTATTATTTCTATCCTAAATTTTCCTCGAGCCTTTTGAGCCTGTCCTGACTATAACAGCCCTGGTAGGTATACTATTATATGACACACAAAATCGTTTACATGCGAGTTTGTTTATAATCGATTAAATAAGTAGACAAATTATGCATTCGCAACACGAAAATGTTTCGTGAAGGACCCAACCAATAATACGGTCAACGACATATAAAGTAAATAAGCGTGTGTGCGATAGGAGATAGGTACAAACGTGCAGCACGCAACCTGGACAATATCCGCATTCAAACGTAGGTCCAGGTTTTCCTTTCCGTGGCGTAGATGCGTCGAAGAAAACCCTGGGGTGGTGGAAGGCTGACTCGTTTGACCCTGTGGATAATACACTAGAGGCGCCGTTCTTTCTAACAAATAAACAGACGCCCCCGGCGCGACGCAACGTGCTAATTTGCACGTAGCGTTGAAGAAAAAAATATGGAAGAATGTCGTATTAATATTGCGGGCACGCAATTTCACTCCACACGTGCAACCATCGATTTGAATGAAATTTTCAATTGTATGAGGAATTGTTAGATAATGAAGTAATATTTCCCTAGTATTTTTTTGTAGTTTAAAATATCTAACTATCAATTTAATTATTTCGCTTAATCAGGATGACAAGTTAAAACGTTATATATATTCTTGCGGTGGGTGGGATGTTTTTGAAAAAGAATTTTTGCTAAAAATACAACTAAAAATAGGCGAAAGATGTCTGGAACATCATCCAAATGAATTTTAATACAATTTCTGCTCTAAAAATAACTCAAAAACTACTTACCAAATTTTGACGGAGTTTTCACTTCAATTTAGGAACATGATCATAACAAGAGCCGCAAAAAGGGTTGATGGTAAAACAGGATTCATTCTCAAAGTAATGGTGCAGTTCTTATAGGTAAGGCCTGCTGACGAAAAATCAGGATACATAATATGGCCCTCAATGAAAATTGTATTTTTATTTAAATAATCAAAATAGTGAATCAATATATAAACTACAAAAGACTCTAAATTGCCAGCCCTCACTTTCTTTTTCTTCCATTACTTTGTGGTTTTAAGCAGTCAAATGAAAGCATTATCCAGTTAAAATTGGATTAGGTTAAGCTCATAAAGTTACGATAGGAAAAAACAACACGAACTAAGTAATTAGAACCTACCTAGTTTTTATCGTGTAAATTCACAGAATACGCCAATAAAGAAGTAATTACATATATTTTTTATATTTATTTAAACTTTTCAGAACTAATAGTTATTAATAATGATGACACAAACATAATCTATTGTATAATTTATAGCTCAGCTGTTTAATTTGCATAGTTGCCTATTTCACGTATTCGGACGTTTTGTGTTCTTTCTATGTTCTGAACTTCAATTTTGTTGCTTTTTTGTAGAAACCTTGAGAGTTTATTTACAATCAGTAATAAACTAATTAGAAGGTTTTTTTTTTAATTGTGACATTTTTTATTTATTTACGATATCCATTTACCTACCGTTGTGTCCTTCGAGGATAACAAAATGTAATACCTGTATGAGTACATATAATTCCTAATAACATAGGCATATAGATACATATTGTTAGTTTATTTGATTTTTATAAAATTATAAGGCTATGACGTGTATTAAAAAAAACAACTTAAATAGATAGTTTGTAAGCAACAGGGGTCGAGGAAATGCAGTATTATACCACAAAAGGTATAATTATATTCCGCTTTCTTTTCAAACATGCAACAGTAAACATACGTATAAGATAATGCAAGATTTTATCTCACTTTTAATTGATGTTTACTTTTCATCACAATTTCAATGTAAGTACAGTAACAAATAAAAAAACTAGATCACAAAATAAAAACATTAAGTTCTTGGTTAACATGGTTTACAGAAACTATCAGTTTCGATTAGGGTTGCCATCTCTAAAATTTGGAAACCAGGACAAGACGAGTGAAAACCCCGGATTTTAGAGTGCAGAACCCGGACATGTCAACAGGTTTTTTTAAACGTAGTCAGTGTAATAAAAAACAGTTGAGAATGTCATAAATCACCTTTTTATTTATTTTCAGACTTTAAAATTAAAGTTAGTCATTTTTTATCATCATTTTAAATGTACCTAACAAAACAGAATCTTATTACAGTTTGTTACAAATTGTTTTATTTTTTATTCTTAAAATAAAACACAAATTATTAATATACTTTGTTATGAAAACAAAACCTTATAAAAATATGAAACCTAAACAAAATAAATTAAATTTTTAAACTCGGACTACAAATGAAGCTCCCCCGGACGCTCCCCGGATGCCCTCTAAACTAGGACAAATCCGGGGAAACCCGGACGGATGGCAACCCTACTTTCGATAAACCGATGGTGTGCTAATGAGAACTAATTAGGTACCTGATGTTCTTTATTAATTTGGTTTACATGCCTATCACATATACACTAGTGGCGCATTGAGAACCGCATTGAAAAATACGATGTCATATATCTAAGGAAATTTAAATACTCTAATAAATGCTATTCAAATCTTTTGAGGGTTATTACGCTTTCCTCAAAGCACTTTGAGAGTTCGCACAGTTTAGGACAGTTTTAAGAGAAGCAGAGAATATTTTCGTTAAAAAAGATATAATCCACACGTTCACTAAATCATGCATTGTTTTTAATGTTGACATTGTTTTTTGTAGGTTTCTATTGTGTAGAATGCTTTGATCAATTTAAATTGAAAACGACTATATACACACGTATAATAAACGTTCTTGGGTTAAGTAAAATGTGTGATATGATATCTATAAAAGAATGGTCAACGACCTGCAACGACCTTAAGTAATGAATGGAATCAGGTCTTACATATACCTACCATGTCTGTAGTTGTTGTCTGCACAATACATTGCAGTGGATGTACAATGCTGGAAAATTGTGTGACTGCACGTTACAATATTCAGGTACTTACAGTATTTGTGTATGACTTACACAATGCAGGGTATAATGAAATAAGTAGTAAGCTTGCAGGAGGTGATAGGGCACTATGAAACAAGAAAATTAAGTAAATGTTTAGTGGTCCAAAAGTCTACCGTTTTCGAGAAAAATGTTTTTGAAAGTACAGTCCGGTCCTGGTAAGATCACATATTGCAGCGCCGCATTTCGCAGCATTCGTATTGTACGAGTATTTTGTATTTTCTGTTGTTAATAGCATGTTGTGGTAAGCTTTGATTAGTAGTGCATACTATTAGCGATAAACAATTAATTAATTGTTATTATTATATGCAGTAGCGTAATAGTAAGCTGTTGATATTTACTTTATTAGTCGTTCCACAACCGTCACTGTTTACATTTTTCATCGATGTGGTTCCTTAATTGATATCTCAATTTATTGTCAATTCACACCCAGGGCTGGCTTCGTCTGGTTTTCTTATAAAATATTTTATCCTGTAACCACTTTACTAACCTAGGGATTCCTTATTTTAGCTACATTAGTACATTAATTATAAAACACTCTCCAAACTTGCAGCTCTAAATTTGCAATAGTTTTTAAATAATTGTCCAAAATGTATCTGGATATATATTTTCAGTGGTGTTGTCGAGCCGGAACGCTCCGGAACGTCGTTCCGATACTTCCTTTTTGGACAGGAACGCGTTCCGGAACTAAAGAAGATTTCTGATAACGATAATTGGCTGACGTATTGAAAAAAAAATTAAAAAGAATTGCTGATTTTTTTTTCTAATTTTTGACGAATTTTTATGTATTATTATAAACAAGGGTTTGAACCGAACCCGAACCGGAACAAAAACCGGAACGAACCGGCTTGTTTTTCCGAACCGGGAACAGGGCCGATCCTGGCGACGGGCGAAAATTGGGGGAAATCCCCCTCCCCCGTCGTCGTCAAATTTGGGACATGAGACCGCACAGAGCAGCCGCCTACCCGGGATCGGCCCTGTCTATATAATTATATATACGCGTTCCGGTAAAAAAAATTAGCACAACACCACTGCATATTTTGCCTTTATATGCAATTGAAAATTAATGAATATCCCATCAACAATGAGATACATGAATGACTTTGTATTAGTAAGCTGTACTACCACGATTTTTTGGGTATTTTATTTGGCTGACTTATATTCGTTAGATATAAATTAATTATGGACAATAAATCGGTAGTTGTTATAGTAAAAATTCGACTTTTTGTATACCTATATCTTTTTATTAAATAACATAATAATCACTTCATAATATGTATTGCACATAATTATCGTCATTATATCATAATCTAGAATATTATTTTTATCCTCAATAATACTATCATTATCAATCATTACAAGTATCCGATAAAATAATGTCTTGTACTTGGATAGAAATTGACATGATTAAGTGATGTTGGTGATGAAATCCAACCACATTTAGTAAATAATAGCAATACAATACATTCTTCATCGCGTTTTGATACATTTTATTTAAAAAGAATATTATGAGATATTTTTAATTTATTGACTCAGGCAAGGCGCTGTCCCACTCTCAATATGTATATCACATATAACGTAAAATTTGAAACAGAAATCATTTGACATTAGAGCTTTTCTATTTAAGGATGCAAAAGTATCTATTAGTTTGTTCAAATCGAGAAATTTTACGATTTTTCATTCGACGAACATGCAAAATGATTGCTAAATTACCTAGTCAAGAAAATTTTACTTCCTGGTCAAGGTTAAGAGTTAAAGAAGTTTTTTAAAGAGTTTAAGGCATCGAATTTAAAATCTACAACGGTGTGATCCACTAGGGCGTAACTTGATTGGGCACCGAATACAATCAGTCCTTAAAAATGCTCTTCCATTTGATACTGAATAAAGGTTGAGAACAAACAACTTAATTTGGCACCTAAAAGTATCCAATTGGTCAACTTCGAATCATAATCCCAATTGAACGATTTCGGATCACCACTGACTCGACCCATGCAAAACTAACAAACGTAACAAATACATCTGCGTAATTTCTTATGCAATAGATTTCACAAGTGAATTTTTGAATTCTCCATCATCTCCTTATTTTCAATTCCACTCAAAATACAGGAAATTTTTTTATCAGATACTTGTAGTGATTTTAATGATGATAATATAAAATAACATAAAAATTTTTGTTTGATAAGAAGATACATATATTTATTTACCAATATTCTTTTCTAGATATTTACACTTCTTTATTGTTTTTAGAGATAAATGCAATTAATTTACAATTCATAAAAATACAAAGTCGAAATATCGTATATCTCGTAAGGAATAGACTAATGTAGAATTGATTCGCAACATGAACAGCCGACTTAGAGTTAATTTAGAATAGCAAGTCTTATTCGTTCTTTCATTGATTTCTACCATTTTCTATCCCTTAGAATTGTTGGTTGTTATTATTTACAGCAGTATAACATACATTAATTCAACAACGTATGGAATACGTTTTAATTATTGCATTATTTTGTTGCCTAATGTCCGGCACCCCAAACTTCACCAACAGTATATTGCCGCTTATAAATCAAAAGCTATGATTTTGATGAAAAATCGAAAAACATGCGTCATTTTTAGAATTTTGTTATCGTTCAATTGACACCTCACTCGATAATTTGAGAAACGGTTACCAGCTTACCATAAGGCAATTTTAAGAAAAAAACAAAACTACTAAAACACTTCGTTCGTGTTGTCTTCACCGACCGTAAGCCTATGATTACAATTAGGCGAATAAAAACAACAAGTTTAATTTAATAATAAGGTAAGGGTGAGTAAAAATAATATAAACATAATGAGTGTTGTAGTAATCTTGTCCCTTCTTAAAATTGCCTTACATTGGAATTGAGTTAGATCAGGTTAGTTTACTATTGAACAAACATTTCATTACAAATTGAAAATACGAGTTGCAATGTGAAATTCAAGTGGAAATTTAAAAAAAAATGTTTATTCTCAACAACTTATAAAATATGAAAATCATAACCGGAAGTAACGTCACATTTTATTATGTGCACTAATAAATCAAGTACCTACCTATCATATCCATAAGATATTCTTACCGGGGGCTCTTAGACTATCATACATAGATTATTATTTTAATAATTTGTCAGTTAATCTTTGGCAATAGATTGCTCTAAGGAATATTAACGTACCTATTTTTTTTAAATAAATTTTATCATTCCAATTTGTTACTTTATAATTGATACACCAGTTACAAGGAGAACTGTAATGTTATACGGACATATCGACCAATAACATATCAACAGATCAACTCTCACTATGTACAATATACCAATATTATGAAAAATCAATGAGTATGAGACATCCTTGACGTCACGTATACAGATGAATGACGCAATGGTACATTATTGAATGAAGTTGTAAATGCTGGCATCTACCGTCAAGTGGTGAATGAATTATCTTCGTGCCTTAAAAGCAAACTGATAAAGATTTCTTTAATTGTGCAATACTAAGTCATTACGAAATCACTAGATGGCTCGCAAGCTCTTAATTTTAAAATTTGAATTAAAATTAAACTATTAGGCTAAACAGTAATACTACTGTAGCATTATCACCCAATTAATGAAATAAAATGTTGAAAAGATGAAAATATAGCGAACAGTAATCGTACTTTAATCATTTATTAACGAAAAACATATTTGTGTGCGCAAACAAAATCGATTGTTATGATGTTACCAAGTGACCAGCAAACATTTTTCTTAATATTGTTGAGTTGACGAACCTGTCACATTTATTCTTTGTGATCTGTTTACATATTTTTTACATGGAAAAAATGGTCAAAAGTAAAAGTTTGGCCAATTTGAATGGCTGTAGTAGTAAAAACAGTCTCATCAAAAACAACTTGGAAAACGATGGTTCATCTATTGTATTAGCTGATCTTCTACAAGAATTGGAAGCAGAAGAAAGCGAAACTGAGGCACATCCTTCAAGCCGTTCATTTGTGAGTTTTGCAAGTTCAAAAAACTCCGCCCAATTTTCTGAAAACAGTTTTTTGAGCGAAAGTTCTCTAAACTTTTTATCCAAGCGAGGAGGAAATCGCAACGGAAATAAAACTTTTTCCGAAGACAAAATAAGGGATATTGAGTACAAAAACTCATTGCTTATGAACAAAATTATTTCACAAAACAAAAGACCAAATCAATTTAAACCTTCAAATTATACATCAAAAGTAAGCAGTCATGCAATTAACAGAAAAAAGAAACAAGACCAAATTGATTACGAAAATCTTGTAAGTATAACTCATTTTAATTTTATTATTTTTT
>NW_020442466.1:3381356-3383652 GCF_000699045.2 Agrilus planipennis
AAAGATTGAAAAAAAAAATGCTGAATGATATCGATAGTACCTAATAATGTAAATAAGAAATGTATTTTGGTCATTGTTTTTTTAAATCGAGTTTATTACCATCACATTTGTTTGGCTTTGTTTTTTCTTTCAATCTTTTCATTAACTTTTTTCTTCATTTTCGTTTACAAATATGCAAAAAAACTAAGCCGTATTAAACTACATATTTCTTTTTATTTCATTGTATTGTGAATAATAAATAAGTTTAATTACTTTTTAGTTGGTCCTCGTATAGTGAACTTATTACTGATACACTAATCAGCTGGAACGTGACACAACAAAAACTATTTCCTTCATAAAAATTCGGAAAATTGCAACTGATTAATGAACAAATTAGTTATCTACAGTACCCTGGATTCAAAATAAAATGTGACATTAATTTAAAATGGCGGAAGCAATGTGTTACATCTGTGCTATGCTAAATTAATGAAATGGATCAAGGATTTATATCTTTATCTTTTGATGTTTGATATCTGCTCGTAGATCAGTAGAGCTTGCAAGAAGATGATTTTTGAAACAGATTTAACATAAGTATAGCTCGTTCTCGTGGTCTGGTCTTGTATCAATATGTGCATTGCTTATGGAACCCACTGTACATATAAAATTCAAACAATGTATTAAAAGACAACAGATAAGGTTAAATAATAAAAGCGGCATATAAGCTTATTACGGTGCTATAAAAGCGGAATTGTTCCACAGTAAAATATTCGTATTAGTAAGTTAAATAATTTTATTTAGCGATTTTTGTGCAGTCGCAGCTCTGCGTTATGTAGGCACCTATGCCCATAGGACATAGGATGCTAAATTTGTGACGTCTCGTGTTAATTTATTAGAGTCGCATTGCCCGGATTTATTCGGAGACAATCATTGCGAAATACCGATACAAATTTATGTATGAGAGTATATTATACGGCTATGTATGCCAAATACGATCAAAAATTTTGTCGTTACAGTATTTCTAGTTGTCAACTGTGTCAACCTTGAAAACTAAAGTCAAGTACTTGAAAAATATCTTCAGCAACATCTGATTCTGTGGCTGTGAAATAGTGAAATGTCAAGTAAAAAAATTAAAATCAAAGACTTCAAAAGAATCTCCTAAGTAATTTAAAAGTTTGTTTTTATCTTCTCGTTATTTGTGATTAAGTTTAAAGATGAGTTCGAAAAAAGTCGTGTTTTGGTTATTTTTTATTGTTTGTTGGTGCAATGGAAGAGCCAGTGACCAAATGCAACTTAACATACGTCCTGAAAATGTACTTAATAAAAATAGCAAGGAAAATATAAAGAGTACTTATTCCTTATTAAGTGAATCAATATCTCAAGCTGTCAAAGATGATGGTTTGTTAATGAAAAATAATTTTAACATACTTCAGAAGTAGAACATTTTGTTTATTCCAGATTCACCTGAAAGTTGTGTTAATGATGATATTTCGTGCCTTTCAACAGGACAGGCAAATGATAAACTGGGACTAGAAGCAATAACAGCTTTGCATAGACAATTAGATGATGATGCAAATGGTAATGTTGATCTTTCCGAAACAAACGATGTAAGTAGTAAATTTTATTGTCAGTACATAAATAAAAATTACTTCTACCACTCATGAAAAACTCTTGGTAGTTTCTACGAGAGGAGTTGCAGTATGATTCTGGATATGAAAGAAGGCAAAAGGCATTCCATCGTAATGATGACACTCATATTTCCGTTAAGGAGCTTTGGGAAGCATGGTTACGTTCTGAAGTTCACAATTGGACTGTTGAGCAGACTACAGAGTGGTTGGCTATTTGTGTAGAGTTACCACAATATGCTCACACCTTTTTACGGAATAAAGTAACAGGAGCTATGTTACCGAGGTAATTTCTTTTATTTCCTAAATTGTAAAAAGCTAGCTTAGTATCATCAATATAATTTTCTTTTCATAAAATACATGAATTGATATACAAATTATTGTTGATAAATCAATTTTCTATAAGCTCAATTAAATTAAAATTTTAACTTGTTTATATAATATTACACTTTATGACCATTAAATAATTACTTGGATTTTCTATGATAATAGCTATTAGGAACCAAGTTGGTTCACACCAGAATGACTTTTATTTCATCTTTAGTAATTTGCTTTCTTTTAATATTTTTGAGTATACAGTGATGTATAGAATATAAATTCAAAATTTAAAATGTGTCAAGGAACATTTTTTATTTGTTATATTGTATAATAATTTTAATGACAATTATTTGTACTTCGTATATTGATAGGGCACA
>NW_020442466.1:3388201-3395607 GCF_000699045.2 Agrilus planipennis
TGGGTGGGACTACCCAAAAAATAGATGACAGGTTTGAATAAAAAAAATTAAAACTGTTGACTATTAAAAATTTCAGACGAAAATAAAATTGTGTTTGTTTCACTCACTTTGTTTTAAATAAAAACCACACACATAAAACAATATTTTCATACATTTCTTCCTTTTTTTAAGGTCGTATGAGCAGTCAAGATGACCTGGACGATGACACTAGCTCCCTCTACGGTTATGCAACAGGTAAGCTGATCTCGTTGAACTCGTTAGATGATGACCCGCACGATTTTTCCGATTGAAAGTCACTATTCGCTCTGCCCCCATAAATACAAACTCTCATATAACAACCCTCACAAATAAACAACTCCATCGAGTTAATCTGACTCCATTTAGATTCACCTAGTCTTTGGCTTGGGTAAATGTACTCGTTTTAGATTCTATTTTAATTGATTAAATTATATATTATACTCATATATCTTACAAAGTCTTAATTCCGGTAGTTTCTTGGACCCCTTTTTTATTTTTAAAATTAATGTCGTGAGGATGAAAAAATGGAATCTCTTTATTTATGTTATTGGTGGTTTATACATACACATATACTTACCTACTTCTCAATAATAAATAAATACTCTAGGATAGGAATGGTTAATTTAAATGTACAGGGTGCTCATAAAAATAGTAAATTTTGAAATGAAGACAGATAAAATAATTTTTGTAGTAAATTTTCAAAACATTGAAGAATGGTTAAAAATTTCCAGTGAAGTAAATATTTCTTAAAAATAAAAGAAATATATCCAGCAAGGAAATAGAATTTTACAAAAATTAATATTCTTTCAGTCACCTTTCTTGTGGACATATATTTTCTATTTATGACATAACTTTTTTATACTTTTAGTGTTTTCTATATATTCTTTCTAAGTAATTTTAAAACAAATTACAATCGCTATTTAGGGGTATTTTATGTCTATTTTTTATATCAAATTATCCAAAGTAGCTGATGGTCAAATTGGGATAGTTTTTTTTTGTATTTATTGCATGTGGTTTGTTAGTAATCACTTAGTTGCTTAGCGTGCTGTAGTGTTGCAGGCTCTATTGTTTGCTCAAGGGTTACCCTGTATATTCCTATTTTTTCTCTTGGTTACGTCAAATTAGAATATTTTTGTATCTAATTGACTTGTGACTTATCGTTAGTAGTTTTTAAGTTATTCTGTAATTTGTATTTGAACCTTTGTAGTTTTAGCGTTCCTTTATTAACCATAATTATTTCTATTGATAAATAATTTATTATTTTGTTTTACTTATGATTGGTGATTGATTTTTTCTCACCTGACTTGTTAGTAAAATAGCTTAACCTTTTTGTTTGTAAATTTTCTTTGGCTCTTGTACTTTGTTTCAAAAAAATACAGGAAGGACGGTGTTTGTGTGTTTTTTTTTTAATTTCTGATACTAACGGAGGGCGTTTTTTTACGTACAGTACATAAGCCGATGGTGTAGCGGATTGGAATTGAAAATTAATTTTGTTTATTCCTGTTGTTTTGTACTTAATAATGTCTACATTATAAGTACAACTACCAATATCTAAAAAATGCCTACTATCCTTTATTTTTTTAAAATAATTATCAATTAGCTACTGCTGCACAACTTTATCTCTTAAATTATAATTTTGCAATAATTAAGTAAAACCTATGAATCAATAATACTACAATTTGAACATATGAAGTAAGTTTATAAGCATATTAAAATAAATTGAGTAAAAAAGCAAAAAATTGAAAATCGAATGTCTTCTTTGCTTTAAATCTCTTTCTTTTTACGACATTTTAAATAACTATTTTTATGGGTACACCTGTTTCTACATAAATATTATTTCTTCTACTAAAAATCCCTTCCAAATATTACCTCAAAATTTTATTAGGTTTACACGATTCCATTGGTGCTCACGTTTGGAAGGAAGCAGATTCATCAGGGAGTGAGGGAAGTAGGCAAGAAGACGATATTTACAATGAACCTAGACCTCCTGGTCATAATTCTATTCATTTTTTAGTGGGAGGAGAAGTGTAAGTTTTTATTTAATTTTATTAAACCTGCTAAAGCTTAAATTAGAATGACTCGATATTTTCCTTGCATACAGTAACCACATCAATAACGGATTTCTATAGCTTATCTCATTGTACAGTAAAAATATCGAGTCAATTATATATCTGAGATACCGCAAAATCATACTTAGTCAAAAGCTCTAAAGTGTTTTTGAAGCGACACTTTCTATGAATTTTCCCTTAGTGCGAACTTGTACCACGAAGAGCCTGTAGTTCCCGTAGTGCATAGGCATGCGCGTGTTGCTTCCCAACCCACCTCGATACGAAGTGCCAGTAATAACAATATATTGATTAGTTCAAAAGGCAGTCAAATGGTACGATCGCAGTCTCAAGATATAAATGTGGCCCTGTTAGAAAATGCCACATCAAATCCTAAGCCTGCACAGTCAGAGTCTGCTCTAGACCATAACATTAAATGCAAGGTGATTGCAGCTCGACCGCAATTACCAACAGCTAAAGAGCAATCGCCGTTAGCATTAGAAGACGACGTGTGCTCAACTGATTCGTCGGTTATGGATGACGAGGTGAAAAAACGCAAAAGGAAGATTTTTGGATTCTCGAAGAAAAATAAAAACAAACCGGAATGAAGACGAATAATAACAAGCTAGTTCCGAATTCTTCCAAACAAACCCTAGGGAATATGTTAGTAGGTTGTAAAATGATGTACAACCCTCATTTTTGGTTTTCATTATTTTAAAGTTTTAAATTTTATTTTTTACTATTTTGGTGTGATCGTGAATCATGCTTCTCGTTTAATTTATTTTATTATTATTATTGATTGAATGTGAAGTCTTCCATTTGCAATATCGGCAAACAAAATGCTTTTTTTAAGACCTATGAGGAATGCAATTTAATATACTAGCACAATAACAACCTATCATGTTTTTGAGGTGTGTAGTAAATGGCGAATTTCTGACAATTTGTCGAAATAGGGGAATTATTTGTAAACGTAGGTACTTATAAAAAGAATATAAGTTGTGCCTATATTACGAACGTTTTAAATATTGTAATCTTTTTAATTATTTTTCTCAGAAATTAATTTCTCAAGGGCAAAAATAAACATCTTTCAGTTTTCTATCTTTACGTTAATATCACAATCATAAGGATGGAAGAAAAAGAAATGAGTATTAATAGCCAATTAGCCAAATCACCACTTAGTGCCCTATTTAATATAAAAAATATATTTTGTACAATACAAAATATAAGGTTTTTGATGTGGCAAGTGGTGTTTTTGAATAAATGAAAGGAATTAGTTGAACCAGTGACCAGTCTTATTAGAACGATACCTGTATTAAATCATACAAAAATAAAAAAGTATGTTCCTATGGTCATATCCAATAAGACTTTTCCATTTAGACAATACTATATGACATGAAAAATAATTTTAGGATTAAATAGTTTCCGAAGGCAACTTGGCACAATACCTGAACTTCACTTATGCTAGAAAATATTAATCGATAAAAGAATTGGTATTCTTTTTCACAAGAAAATATCAAAATTAAGGATGGAGAAAAATTTTTACCAAAAGAAAGACTTGTTTAGATTTCCATTTTAAATGTTTTTGATCCTTTTTTTTATTTAGAATATTTAAGAAATGTGGATCATGTATTGTGCATATTCCATTTTTTGTGGGCCTCGTATACAACCTCAAACAATGCAGCAATATTGTACTTATTATACATACACATTATTTTTAACTGTTGAGCGGAATGTTTTTATTCCACCCTCCGCATATTAGCTAATATACACCACACAGTGAAACAAACCAAGTCTAGCTTTTTTGTAATGGGCCAGACGAGATCAGTGTTGTTCTTCTGAATCATTGGGTGTAGATTATTATTGATGTTTGTTACATGACATACACTATATCGTCTGGTTCTGGTTTACAAGACATTTTGATGGACTTTTTATTCCATGTAATTGCTAGTGATAAATATATAATAACTTTATCGTTTTGTTGACTATTATTTGAAAGATAAGTACCATCTGATAGGCTTTAACGTCTCGGCATTTGACAGTGCAGGACGATTGGTGGCACGGCTCATATGTGCGTGTGCGCCACTGTAATACACGTATTTCATGTTCAATAGGTTTCCCATTCAAGTTTTTAAAATAAATAATTAAATCAAGAATTCTAAATAGATTTTCATATACAGACTACTAAACTTATTTTTTTTTTTAAGTATACGTGAAATTCTGCCTGATAATAAGATAAGTTATTTTTTCTAAAATAAAAAAAACAAAACGATAGAATATTTTAAAATTTACTATAAGTTTACTTCAAATACTTCTGCTGGTAGTGCATTTTTTTTTTAAGTTAAATTTGTAAAATCTGTATGACCCCCTCTGAGAAGTTGGTCTACAATATACGCCTATTTAAATAATCCTCTATGAACATTCATGAATAAAATTTTATGAATTCATTTGTAAACTATATTGTTTTTAATTAGCACATGTTATTTTTATAATATTGGTCAACTTTATATTCATAATCATTTTTAGAATAATTTTTTTGTTGCTCTAAGAGTTCTTTTAACACTTTGCCTTCACATTTACCCCTTTTCCAGTGATCTTTCCACCTGACAGGATTTTTTGAATTTCTACTTTTTGGTTCAGGGCAACTGTACACAGTTTCTTGTTTTTGCTTCTTAAACCCATTTGTATGAATATTCCGACATATAAAACATTCAAAGGCAGGAACCACATCTTCTTGATTCCCTTCTAATCCATATTTTCCTCTTTTCAATAGATTTATCAATCGTTTATTGGTAATTTGGTGTCCAAAATTCAATTTTTCTTTATGATCCAAATAATTCAAATACAGATTATTATCTTGATTCACTTTAATTATATAACTTGCTAATGATTCAATACTTTCAAAATTACCAATGAGTATTGCAGATTTGTTATTTGGGAGCCAATCCTGCAAAACATAATTTAATTATTGTCAATAACAAATTTTTAAAGTCTTACCCCAACATTAGGAGCTCCAAGATAAATTGGAACGGAACCCACTATCAATGATCTCCATAATTTTTCAGTTATATAGTCATCACATCTTGCATTCTCAATGGCTATTGTGAACTTATAAGAAGCTGCCAACTGCATTATAAGATTGTGATATGGAAAGGAGTAAACATCACTTTCTTTAAGACTAAAAGAAACAAATTAAAAAATTTTAGGAAGAAAGGAGAAAATCTTTGTTATTTACCTGTCAGGCAGTTTTTTGTTATTCAAACAAACTCCATACGAATCTACTTTGATATACTTCATTAATTCAGCCACTATCATATCTCTTTCTATTGGAGTATTACAGTCTGATTGAATATACAAAACAGGTGCATGATTTTTTAACAAATTTTTCTTTTTTTCTATTGGTATATAATACTGTCGACCTTGAAAAGGACAATTAAGGGTAAATTAATTAACAAACTAATAAAAATTACTTGTAAGAGATTCAATATCTCTTAAATACTGCAGTGGGACGGGAAAGTCACTGTGTTGGTCAAATGTGGATGTTATGTTAAATACTGATTGTCCATCTCTGTACAAAAATAATCCTAAATTTTTAGGCGACTCTTCATGAAAAATACTCCATGGTATATGTTTTAATCCTATGGGCAGATCAGTAGGATTAAATCTGCTACCATAAAATAAATAAGCCTACAAAATACTAATAGTTACTAACAGATATATATAACAATTTTGCTTACACTTAATCTTGAGTGATTTTTATAGACCCTATCACTTGTTAATAAACAGGAATAATTATCACACCTAATCACTCGCTCTACTTCTACAAATGGTGTCCACCATAACAAAATTGGAACACTTTTATACATAAGAATACCGTATATACTCTAAAATTAATGATAATAGGAAAAAATGTTTGTTAAACAATAATTCAACAGTTAAAAACCTTAATAATCAAAAATGTAGTTACTAAAGCCAGGAACAAACAAACTGTTTTATTTTTTAATCGAAATATGGAAGTATACATGGCTGTAGTTGTAAATTTAAAAAATCGATAAACACTACATTGGTTATTTAAAAATGTGTTGTAATTTATAAGGCACTTTTATTTTTATGTTAGATAAAATTAAACATAACATATTTGTAGGTTATCACAAACAGATGACTTACCTAACCTTACCATAACAATTCAAAACATTCATGACAGAACTGCTATTTTTCTGTCATCAAAGAAAAAAATTATGAAAAAATAGGGAAAAATATCCAAAATAAACCTTAACAAATTTTACTTTTGCTTATATCATTAATTAATGGTAAAATTATTTACTGGACAGTTATTTAATGATGAAAGTATAACTCAATTTTTTTATTAACAAAAGTTTTATTAGAAAATTATCAGTAATATAAAATTATAATACAAAGACCCACATATAAAACTTTATTATATTTCTGGATAGAAATAAGAAAGTTCAATAAACGGTTTTTATTAATAAAAAAAAAAAATTTCAATAACGGTTTACTACGAAGTACGCATGCGCACTGCGTAAAATCATCCTAGTATGTAGTATCTGTCTTTTCCGTGTCATCTTTAGCGGCAAGCGACAGGTATGTGTTCCATATTATTTGAAAATTTTAACTGAAGCCCGAAAGCGTTCCTTATTTTAATGTAGTTTTAATTATCAATCAAGTAGGTGATTGATATTTTGTTTTGTCAATTTTATTTACAAAGTACCGTAACATTTCCACACTTTTTGTCAACTTCAATTTCTTTGTTAACAAATAGCACGTGTGAATGGCGCAGCTATTTTGACGAAATTTAAAATTCTCTCTAGTAATAACCGCATCGATTTATAAGAAACTGATTCTAAACGTTAAGTATTTTGTGATTTCGTTTATTTTCTACAGAAATGGCTGAAATACCAGATCAAGCCGGCGATTGTCCTGACGACTTAGAAAACGTTGGCGAAGAAGAGATTGACAACGACATTGAAAAAAAAGCTGCCGAAGTAGCTAGAAATTTCGTTGCAGCTTTAACACACCAACAACGTGATCCTGCTGAAATCATAGCTGCATTACCACCTGAATGCAGAAAGCGAGTGAAAGCCCTTAAAAAACTTCAAGTGGAAGAATTAAATTTAGAGGCTAAATTTTATGAAGAAGTTCATGCGTTAGAAGTAAAATACAGCCGTTTGTATAGTCCCCTCCATGAAAAACGGTTTTCAATAATTTCTGGTGCTTATGAGCCTACAGAAGAAGAGTGTCAATGGGCTTCCGCTGATGAAGAAGACTTAGCTAATGAACTGAATCAGAAAGCCAAAGTTGGCAATGAAGGAGATAAAAAAGAAGAAC